>NW_012107697.1:3037347-3093140 GCF_000951045.1 Mandrillus leucophaeus | reverse complement strand
GGGTTTCACCATGTTGGCCAGGCTGGTCTTGAACTCCTGACCTCAAGTGATCCACCTGCCTCGGCCTCCCAAAGTGCTGGGATTACAGGCGTGAGCCACCACACCCGGCCTGGAATTTTTATTTCTGCTTGAAATATAAAACAATAAAACAAAGTGGAAACCATGAAGTATAATATTTTTGTTTGGTAGTCGCAAGTTTCAATTCATACATGAAATATTTTGCTTAATATTTGGCTTAGTTTAAATATCTTTAAAATATTATATTTATTATTTCTTTATATTATCTCTATAATATCTTTAAAATCATATTTTTTAAATTAAAATGTATTATTCTTTTAAAGGTGTTAATTGTTAATTGTTTTAAAGCTAAAAAATGAAGCCAAAGAAAGACAAAATATAACATCATTGGCAGAATTTAGTATTTGCCTAAATTGTGCCATTTGCAAATGTTTGAGTTTTATTAAAATTCTCTTATTAATTACTAGACAATTATTTACCTAAAGTATTTTTTTAATCTTTTATTGGAATGATTATATATATGAGGTTCAATAAAAGAACATTTCCACTGTTTGTGTTTCATTTCTGGCCATTATTAATATTTGTTTCATTCCATGGTTATTACTGAAAATAATTTTGTTGAATAGAGGAAAGGGTTTTACAAAAAATCCACTCTGAGTGTGGAATGTGCTAGAACACCACTGACTATGCCAGTGGGAGGCGACTCCTGCTTCTGGTGTCCTGGCTCTGAGTACAAGGACCCAGTAAGCACAGGCTCTGCTCTGATGGGTGGGAGGGCTTGGAGGAAGCTTTCTAGGGGGTTAAGCCTTGCCATGAAGTGGGATGGCTGTGGTGAACACACTCCCTGGGTGGAAACTGCACTAAGACTCTGTGGTTAAGATACAGTTTCAGCTGCAGTAATGCTATAACAAGCTCTGAAACAGCAGTGACTTTTACAAAATGGAAATATATGTCTCTCTCCTATAACAGGATTGGTGCAGCTGCTCCCTGGTACAGGAACCCGGGCCCCTTCTGCCTTATTACTCTGGCATCCTGGGATTTGGCCTTATTCAGTGGTTTAAGGTGCCTTACCACCAGGGCTGCATTCCAGCCAGTGGGAAGGGTGATGGGGAAGAGGAGGGCATGCCCCTTTCCATAGCCCTGATTCGTAACTTGTATACATTTTGCTCACATCCCATGTGGCATCCCTTTGGCACAACTTAGTCGTATGGCCCCATCTAGCTGCAAGGGAGGCTAGGAAGGTGTTTTCTTTATTTTGGGCTGCTATGTGTCCAGCTAAAAATTCTATTGCCATAGAGGAGAGAAAAATGAGTTTTTGGGAACAACCAGAGATTTCTTCCACAGAAGTGTGACTTTCCTCTTTTCTGCAACTAAAGTTGTTGGTCCAGCAGTGGCCCCAGAAGGCACTGACATCATATCCACCTGGTGACATCCATCCAGAGGGAAACTGCTCCAACATTTGAAGAGCCTGCCTGGGGGCCAGGTAGAGGATGAAGGAGATGAGAAATTTAGGCAACATCTTTTTTCTTTTTTTTTGCCTGGCTGGCCCCCAAAATGGTATTTTTCTCATTTTAAGCAACTTGGTGTTTGTACATTCAATTCAGCAGACTCAAGTGGATGAATTAAGGGGGATGGGAATAAACCAGTGTTTCCCAAGTTCGCCATAAGACTCATCCTGGGTGTTTTTTAAGTGTGCATCTTGGAGTCCATCCTGGGCATTCTGATTCAATGGTCTGAAATGGGACCCAGGAGTCTGCAGGTTTAACAAATTGCCCATGTGATTTTTAATCAGGCAAATTTATGAACCCCCGTGCTGTTTCCCCAGTGTATCCAGAGCCTGCCCGAACATGGAGATTAATCGCAAGGATATTCACGATAACATCTAGATCAGGAGCTACGGCACAGGTTTGGGAGGGGGCATGGGACCTGAGCTGGGAGACTCAGGTGAGGTGAGGTGGGGAGGTCAGGGTCCAGTGGTGCTCTCAGGGCATGGCTCTCTGAGGTCTCACAGCAGCCAGAGTTCATGGCTCTTCCCTCCAGACTCTGCCACCAGCAGGACTCATCTGCTCTCAGGGGATCTCCATTCACTTCTCCCACTCCCACCAACTGCTTTATTATTTCCTGTTTCCATTGAGAGAGAGCCTGATTGGCTGAAATAACTACTGTTGAGTGAATTACCTCCTGCACCCAGTCATTTCTCAGGCCTCTGGTCAGCCTATGAGTTGGCTGCCCACGGCTCAAGGTGCCCACCTCCCTGTCCAGCCAGTCACAGGGTTCTAAACAGGAGAGGGGATGAAATCCTGCCTTGGTGAATAAGACCATGCCTGGTTCCACCCTGAGAGACAGCGTGATGAAGCATGGGAACATGGTACAGCCATGGAGGCACTGGCGGGGCTGGGTTTCAGGCGCCCACGGCTGTGATGCTGCACTCTGCCAAGTGGCCTCTCCCTGTGCTCTAGCAGGGCCTCCCCATGCAGCCTCCCCTGCCTTCCAAGCACATTGGCGAGGTAGGGGATCCACACAGCAGATGCGGAAGAGTTAATCCAATAGAAGAGATTATTATCACAAGTCCTTCTACTGCACTTAGGAAATGTGCATTATTGAATCTCCCTAGCTGTTGAGGAGGATATCTGAGGATCAGTGGAGGGGAAAGTGAGCATGAAGGATTTTCTTGCCCGCTACCCATCTTATCACCCCAGGGGAGCTGCTTCCTCCCTCTGATAGTCAGGCAGCGGGGAAGCCAGGCCATCAACCAGGGCCTGCCTGGGCTCTGGTCCTGCCCTCCAAGCACCTTGTGCCACTTCTGAGGTTGGCAACAAGTGGCAGCCCCCTCCTCTCAGCAGGTGAGAGGGGCGATCTGTCCTTCCCAGCCCATTAACACAGCACACACAGAGCAAGGTTAATGGGCTTGAGATGGAGCTGGCAGGAGAGGGAGAGCCCTAGGGGAGCATGCAGCCCACCTTCTGTCTCTTAGGCCACTCTCTCCTCTTCCCAGCTCTGGGCACATTCACACAGTGGCCATCTGGGCACCTCAGCCTCAAAGACACACAGGGAGGTGGGGCAGGGGGCAGAGGGGCAGAGAAGCAAGGGAGTCATTGGTCTCCAGCACTCTCACCCACAGGTCCCTGAGGGATGGCAGCTGTCAGCTCGGTTAAGGGAGTCATTAGGACAGAAAATCAGCTTTTATGCCCACTCAGGTTGTGTGATTGAATTGTGGGTGCAGACAGAGACAGGCTGCAAATCTCTGTGGCACCAGAGCCTCTGTGTTTGCTAGACAAGGCCCCAAAAGGGCAAGAGAGAAGAGAAGCATCCACATGGTGTGGGCGTTGTTCCCATCAGCCTAGCTCCTTGGAACCATCATTTACTCCGAAGTGGAAGGAAACAGCTCCAAGAGATGCAGATGGGTCTGAGGTCTGCCAGCACATCAGATGCAGATTAAATTCGAGGTAGGAGGTGAGAAAGTCCCCCATTTTCAGGGAGGATATGAGGTCAGCGGGTGCAAATTTCACAGATGAAAATGACACATTTCATAAACCAAGTTCTGGGTGGATTTTCACACCCATTGATTTGAAAAACAGTCAAAGCTGCTCAGATTACTTTCTTCTGATGAGGTAAGGGGGACACCCTCCCAGCAGTACCACTTTACTGCAACTTGTTGGGCAGTGGCAGTGGTGCACTGTTCAAAGTTCTGCATGATCCGCGGCTCAGATGTGAGAACCTCCCAGAATGGCCTTCCTCTTCCTCCCCAAGCTCATTCTCCTACAGTGGGGTGTGCACAGAGTGTGCGTGCACACACGCAACGCACTAAGAACAATTCAACTGTCTCACACATACTCAGGTTCACTTCTGACGTGCAGGACAAGTTGTTTCAGAAGCAATTCAGGTTGGATACCGGGAAGGACTTCCCAAACAGTTATGAGACAAGGACAGCTGTTACGGGGGGAGCTACAGGATCCTTTGCCCTGAAAAGGTTTATAAATAAGATTGCCAGAAACACCATCTAAGATAAGTACCCCTAATAACTCACCTTTCCAAAGGACTTGGCAAGGTATTTTCATGCCCCTCCTCATGTGTTTCTTGCAGGCAGTCACGTTTCACTACACTCATTTTCACAGAGGAAGAAAATAGGCTCAGTCATCCAATGAATTGACAAGGTCACACAACACCAACTGAAGAGCTGGGCCCACAGCTGAGGTCTCTGGACTCCTATTCCGGTGCTCCATGCACCTGATACTGCATCTGGCATTGGGGGTGGAGAGCTGCCCTGGACGCCTCTGGAAGGTCCTGCTCAGCAGAGAGGATGAGAAACCTGTCTCAGGGCTGCCCCATCCTTTTCGTGTCCTTGTTCTTTGTCCAGGGTCCTCTCACCAAAACAGATTAAATCCAGGCTCGAGCTGTGTGTCTGCAACCACCACTGGCCTTCTGAAATTCTTCTTGGTGTGGGGCCAAGTGGATAAAGGAGGACCCTGCAGGGCTGATGGCATCATCAAGCAGGAGCAGCAGTTCGTCTGCTTCCTCCCAGTTACTGCAAGTTCTTCCCAGGCTCCCTTCTGTTTCCCAGCAGATGCTAAATGGAGAAGAGGAAAAACGTGCCCTCCAATGCTTGGTTCGTGGGGATATTCCCGTCTTTGGGTTGGGAGAGATTAGAATTTGAAAGGAGTGGGGGTTATGCGTATGTGTCTGTGCCTACATGTGTGGTTTGGGAACAGGCAACTTCTGCTTCCTAATAAAAAAAACTAAAGCTTGAAAGGGATTTGTTAAATCAACTAAAGTGGGCCCTTGGGGTCTCCATCTCTCTTCTGCACAAACCCTTGCCCAGTGTGTAAATGAATGAGGACCGCATGGATTTGACTTCACTGAGAAATGGCACTGGCTTATGAAATCCGGCGAGAAACATCATCAAGAGCCAGGTTTGTTTTCATCTCTCTGTCCACACACTCCCAGCAGCTTGTTCTAGCTGCTGCAGCCTCCAGGCAGTGGGGTGTTTGCATGTTTGGGTGAGAGAAGGAGGAAGAAAAGTCACACTCACCAATCGACCAAGCCCAGGCCATGTGGGCGCTTGGAAGAACTGAGACTCATCACCTTATTTACCAAAAAGGGGCTGGGTCCTGCTCCCCAGATGTAAGATTCAGCCTGGGAAATGGAGCGGGAGGTAGATGCTTGGATCCCCAATGCAGGGCTTCAAAGTAATAGGGAGAGTAATTTGTCTTCCTTTCCATCTCTCCAGTCTTACTCTTAGGGCCTGATTACCAATGTGACGTACAGGATGATGCTGATCTAGAAAACATTCCCCTCAAAGGAAGGCCATGGTCTTTGTAGGATACCCATTTGTGCTGGAGAATTGCAGAACGGGTTTGGTGGCAGAAGCGGTGGAAGAGAGGGAGAGGGAGAAAGAGAGCACTCTCCTGTCTCTTCTCATAAGGATGCTAATCCTATTGGATCAGGGCCTACGCTCATGACCTCATATAAGCTTATTTACCTCCTTAAAGGCCCTGTCTCCAAATGCAATCATACTGGGGCTTGGAGCTTCGACAGACGACTTCTGTAGGAACACACACACTCAGTCTATGGCAGGCAGGGAGTGGGGTGATGAGACTCGGGTCTGACCGGGCCCCTTCTTGCTTTGCAGGGACTTCAGAGGGAGAGCCAGTTCCCTCCGCATGGCAGAGGGTCTCTGCCTTCTAGAGGGAAACAAACATGGCCTCTGCCGTGTCCAGGTGTCCAGGCCACATGGTCCCAGTCCACCCTCAAATGCTCTCAGTCACATCTTCCAGCTTAGGGGAGAGAAGGCTCGGCAACCCTCTTTCCCCTGTAGCCTCCAGCCCTATTTCCCAAGCCTTGTTCTAAGGGGAAAGCGGAAGCGCAGACAAGTCACACAGCTTGTCCAGGCTCACACAGCATCTGGTGGCTGTTTCTGGGAACAAGAACGTATGTCTCCTCTTTCCTGGGAAAGTGTTAAAGCTGCCACAGGCCCGGCAGCTTCTTCCCTCTCTAGGAGAGCACGGGGTGTCCTGGCGCCACACCCCACTTTCTCTCCCTGGCTGCTTTTTTGTCTGACGGTGGGCCTGGTGCCTGTGTGCCGTGAACTTTGCAAGGGCCTCCAGAAATGTTGGAGACCTGAAAAAAGAATCGATTGGCTCCAAGATGCAGAAAGGGAACTTCAAAATCAAAATTAATAAATGACTACATGTCTACAAAGCATGCCAACGAGTCAACTGCCACTTAACTCCTCCTTGTGTCCAAATTATAATTAGTGTAGAATATGTCTGCAGTTTAAGAAGACTGATATGCTCCGGGCCTCCAGATATCAGACTGAATAGCATACGGAGGTCATGAAGAGACCCTGGCCCTCCTCGTCTCTGCCTCTGACTCAGAAGACTCAAGAGGGATGGGAAAGATAACCCCTCCCTGGGGAGGGGCTCAGCTGCACTCCCGGGACAGGGGTCCCGGACCACGCCCTCCATGCAACTTTAAATAACTCCCATTCCTTGTCTTTCGGGGCAATGTTTCAAAACTACAGTTGATCCAAACATCACTTGGGGTTGGCTTTAGGGCAGGGTCACACCTGAATATCCCTAGGTTGAGCCTCCAAGTTTCCTGGGCTCCATCTGTGTGTGGATGACTAAAAGGACCACCAAGACAGTGAAAAGTCCGTGTTTACTCAACAAGATCCAACAAATATTTGTGCCAGGCTTTATTTATGTTAAATGCAGGGCATCCCAAAGGGAGCAAGCTTACCCCCATCCTTCATGAAGCTTGTGTCTAATAGAGGATAACTGCCAGCATTGGGGCCATAGCCTTTTCTCATTTGATTCTCACAAAAACCCTGGGGGGAGACAGGGCGGGTGTTAGTTTGGTTTCATCTCTTTTTTGTTTGGTTCAGAAGACGGGGATCTGAGAAGCCATTCCAGGTGTCTAAAGCGACAGCTGAAGAGCCAGGAATGAACCCCCTAGCTCCTGTCTCCACATTTCCCGATTCCTTCAGGCTTCCCAGCCATGGTTGCTGCGGGCTGCCCAGACACTAACGAGAAGCGTCTGGGTGAGCTGCTGTCTGAGGCCACTGGCTTCAGGACCTCCCTCAGCTTCAGCTGAGCCCTGTGTCCAGTGAGGCAGGGGTGGCTGCCGCCCACTGCAGTGCACAGCGAGCTCTTCTGTGAACCTCCTAAGCTATCTGGAACTAATTAGCTATTTATTTCAGCCAATTCATTATGTTCTCTTTGAACCACGCTTCCCTTTCCCCAGAAAAGCTGCCCTGGAATTTGTTTGAGTGTTGCAGGCGAAATGTGCTTGCAGGCTGCATTCCGGAGCCAGCTTCGTGCTTTTCCCCTTGGCTGCCACGTCTCCCTCCCATCCCTCCCTCCGCTGGGCCTCTTCTGTCACTGCAGCCTTCAGCTGGGGATGGATGGGAGCAGCCTGCGGCTCTGTCCCGAAGCACAGGTCCTGCCTGTCCTGTCTTCCAAGGTGCTAAATCACCCCCCTGACTCCACCCCCAGGGCCTGCCGCAGCCTCTATCTCCTGCATCAACGCGTCCCCGCAGTACTCCATCAGGGCTCTGGGCTCTGCAGCAAATCCTTTGTCTCCAGCTTCAATCCCTCCCGATGCCCCGTTCAATCATCCTCAGGGCCAGTGCCAGGCTTAGCTCTGCTCTAACCCTCCCTGTTGGCTCTGCCACCTGATGGCCCTGCCCTGGTCCTGCTGTCTGCTCCAGCAGCCCCCCTCGCCCCCAGCCACCCCAGATGAAAGCCCACCACTTCCTGCTGCCCCTCTGCTTGTTCCCCAGCCACCCTCCCTTGCACCACATTCTACCACCCAATGTGCTTGACTGGGCCTGTGCAAGCCACTTTCTGAAACTGATTGAGGCCGGGAGGAAAGCGCAGTGGAAAGATGGGAGGGATCACAGGGGTGTGCTCCTCCTCCCAGCCCCCAGACGCTGCAGGTGCTGGCCAAGGTGGGATGACCTGGCCAAGCCAGCTGGGAACACCCTGGAAACCATGGCCTACTGCTCCTCTCAACCTCTCCCAGCCCCAAATAGGCAAGCACCAGAAAATGCAGTTTCACCACAGGACACCCCCTCTCTCTAGCTTAGTAGCCCCAGTGTGGAGCTGCACCACGGGACCTGGGTTGAGATGTTGTGATTTTCAGAACATATCATTAGCCACTCCCAAGATGGTGGCCTGGGCCCACAGGTTCCCTGGGAATCCAGTTGCTGTGGCAACAGGAAAGCGTCCCTGGGAGGCAGGGCGAGGGGGCCTGGAGAGTGCAAAGGGATGTGAAATTTGGTCACTGAGGTTCTCTGTGGTGTTACTGCCTGGGGACTGGAGGCCTTTGTGCCCTCCTTCCCCCAGCTCGAGAGAACTGGCCTTTCTAGAGCACAGGTGGGCAGCCATCCTGTGGTGGGAACAGGGGACACCCAAGGCTGTTTTTTAGCAGAAATGGCAGGGGAGCCATAGAAATGGTACCACTGCAAATTCGGTCTGTCATCTTGGGGATGTAGGGGTCCTGTGGGATGTGGTGTACAGAAATAGAATTATTATCCCCTAATTCCAAACCCGTGACCCATCTGTCTGGTCAGAGCTCACTTGTGGCAGTGTTTCCAAGGCCATCTAATGGGAAAGGCTTTATCTTAGAGCTCACAACCTCCGAGTTAGGGTCATGCTGAACACCTGCCTCTCCCTTAACAGCCTATTCAGACTCATTCACGAGTGTCCTAAACCATTCCGTTACCTAGTTATGCTTTCTGACTGTGATGCTTCTTAGGGAAATGAGCTCCCCGTACCAGCTGCCCGGAGGAGCAGTTCCCTCTGATCTGTCCCGTGACCATTTGACGCAGGCTTTGAAGGACTCCCTGAGCGTCAATGTTTTGGGATTTGGTGAACTGCTCTCCAGCTGACTGTTCCAACCCTCATGATGTTACACTTTTTTTTTTTTTTTAAGACAAGGCCTGGCTCTATCGCCCAGGCTGGAGTGCAGTAGCACGATCTCGGCTCACTGCAACTTCTGACTCCTGGGTTCAAGCCATCCTCCCACCTCAGCCTTCTGAGTAGCTGGGACTACAGGCATGTGTCATCACCACACCTGGCTAATTTTCTTGTATTATCATCATTATTATTTTTGTAGAGATGGGGTTACACCGTGTTGCCTAGACTGGTCTCAAACTAGTGAGCTCAAGTGAGTCACTTGCCTCGGCCTCCCAAAGTGCTGGGATTACAGGCATTGACCCACTGTGCTTGGCCGATGTTACACAATTTAATTTCAAGAATGAATATTTTAGAGTGCCTGCTGCTTCCATACCACTTTAAAATATGATCTTATTTATTCCTCGGGACGCTGTGAGGTAGAAATTATAATCCCTATTTCAAAGATGAGGGAACCAACTCAGAGGAGGGTTGACTTGTCCACCCAGCTAGCACAGGCAAGGTTAGGATCTGAACCCAGGTCTGAAGGTTACTCACAGTCCTTTCCCTGAGGAGGCTCAGCTACTTCCAACCCTATTGGTCCTGGAAGGGCGAATATAAGTTTAAAACAAGAAACTTAATTCTCCCTGCTGAAAATAAGAGAAGAGACTTCTCCCCCTCTTTCTTTTCATATCAGAATTTCTTTCTAGGTCCTTTTCAAACATACATAAATCTTTTTAATGGTGAAATAAGCCTCTCGAGAGTCAGGCATGGTTCAAGTACCTGGGAGCCATTTTTTGAAATCCTAACATCAAAGGAGACAGTGCCCCGTCTCTCCCAGTTCTTGTGAGAGAGTAAGAGCCTAACTTTGTGGGGTTTCCTGCTTTAATTTGCAAAACCAACTCGCATCATAAGGATGAGAAGCTTGTTTTTCTTCTAGATAAAGTCAATAAGCTAACAGATGGTCACTCTAATTACCAGGTGAAGTTAGGACGAGCTATGTGTTACAAATGGGGATATTGTAAAAGTTGCCAGCACCAAAATGGAGTCACTTATGTCACATGCTTAACCAAACGGAGTTGAGGGAGGCCATGAAGAAGCCGTCACACACAAATCCCTGTAACAGGACTGTCACAAGAACTTCTTCAAGATTGCAGTGTTCCAACTAAGCCACTCACACAAGGACACTCACCTTGCAACGGCTGTCTCCACTGATGAACAAAGGCCGGCTCCTATCACGAACTTGTGACCTGTGATCTTTGTTTCAAAGTGGCTTGTGTGGACTTCTCTGTATCTTTAAAAGACTCCCCTTTGCCCTGATCCCTCTGGATGCGCCTGTGGTCTGTTATAACGCACATAGTTCAGATTACAATCCTCTGCTATTCCCAAGTAAACTCATTTGTTCTGGAGAGCCTGTCTTTCTGCATTTCTTTTTAGGTTGAAGTTTTCGGGACCTCTTCCTTGAGGACTAGTTTCTGTTTATCTTGAAAACATATATGCAGTAGATTGTATCTACCTGGCTATATAAGAGTTGAGATTGCATTTTGCATTCTGTCTCTGTAATCTCTCAGCAGATTGCCTGTGATGTACATCACATCCTGGTTTAATGCTTACTCAATGATAAAACTGTTTTCTGTCTCTACTACCTTTGAGGAGAGGTTTTCTAGGTTGAGAGAAGATTTTGTTTTTTTAATTATATTTCCCCAACATTCTCCCTGGCCTCTGCTTGCTTTCCAGCTACAGATTTTGGGTCTTCTGAGTCTGTCTTTCTCACCCCTGCCTCCTCTAAGACCTAACTTCCACTGACCTCCGGTTCCGATCTCTCTGGGGTGTGGCCTCTGTTCTGAATTCTGCCTTACTGGTGTGTTCATTAGACATCAGATCATGTTCAGGGGTGTCCCTCCGTGCCTTCTTAGGGAACTCTTGGGCCATCCAGCATTTTGATGGAGACTTCAGCAGCCATAGCTTTCATAGCTTTTTAGCCCACAGAGCTGCCCTTATGTCATTCACCTTTTCAAAAATGTTCAAGATCTAGGAGGTAAAGTCACAGCTTGGTCATATGGGGACACTACAGTGTACTCAGCCTCCCTTTCAGCTGTATCTTCTGCTGCTCTTCCAATCCATTTCCCTATTCCCCAGGTCCCCCAGTCCACTCAGTACAGGACTGATTCAACAGGGCCTCACTTCATTCCCTCCAGTCCGGAGTGTTTCCTCTTCTGCTCCTCCCCTTGGCAAGTTCTACCAGGGCTACCAAGGTCTTCCTCCTGGAAGCCTTCTCACTGGGAGGACCTGCTTCTGCACCTTGGGCCCTCACCTCCATGTTTTGTCTGGTCAGAGCTTTCCCCCAGGTCTGCAGCATGCGTGCTGCAGTAGACAGTTCTCTGAGGACAGGACCCTTCTCTTTTTGCTTCACGTTCCCCACCTACACCAAGCCCAGGCTCATACCTGGCTCCCTGCATTCACTTTCAGGCTGGACCATCCTTGGTGACGGGTAGCTTCTACAATCTCTAGCTGTGAGGGCCAGGGTTTCCCAAAGACGAGGAGCTGCATGGCTTTACATTTCTTCCTCCTCTGCTGTTTGGGGGTCACTGACCCTTTCTCAGCTAATCGGTGGGTGGAAATGTAGCCGTCCCACTTGGGCCACCCAGTGCACAAGGCCTTCTTGCTCCCCTTCTCTCTCCAGAGTAATAAACAGAGTCGTTACCAGGTGCCGCTCACAGCCTCCAGTGCTGGCAGGTTATTTATATGCAAATTTGCCTGTCTGTAGTTGTGGAGGCTCATAAACATGATAACAGCAGCTTCTGTAGGGGCTGGGACGTGATGGAGGGCGGGGAGAGGCCCTCTAGCTTCTGCGGGAGAAGTTAATATGGGATTAGCCACAACCAATTAGATGGTATCAAACCCAAAGGGATCCAACGGTTTAGCTAAACTGAAGATCGGGCTGAATGAGGGGGGCTGCTGCCGTCAGGAGGGCCTCAGGCACCGGCAGACCCCTTCACCAGGAAGCCAGGCTTCTGGCAGCGTCTCCAGTCCCAGAGGCCTTGGAAAGGAAGGGCCAGGAGAGGGAGGGCATCACCCTGAGTTTCCCACAGGGCCCATATCCTGGCGGGAAGCCTGCTGGTTGGGGTGGGGCTTGGGTGGGAGTGCAGCTGGGGCCAGGAAGCAGTTCTGCCGACTTCTCTGCCCAGTAACTGTGACTCATCCTCTGGGACTCCCCTGCATGTCACCTCCCCTGGAAAGTCTTGTTTCCCCTGTCTGGATCTGATGAAGTCCCGCAGGACTTCATCCATGCCTCCCGTGTGTCACCCATTACACTCTCTGTCTGTCTCCCCTCTAGATGCGACTGCTTGAAGGCTATACAACATTGCTTCATTGGTCTTTGACTCCGCAGGGCACGGTACGGTGATCAGTGCAAAATAAATGATCAGTAAGAGTCTTTTTGAGAGGATGGAAAGGAAACACAAAGAGGCCAAGATTTGTACTGCTTTTGTGGTCTTGGGTAAATTCTTTCACTTTTTGAGACTCAATTTCCTTATTTGCAAAAAGGGGATAACATTTTCTTGTCTGACTGTCTATGCACTGCCATCGTAAAGCTTGGCCCTTAAGTTGGCTACATTTTTCTTGCTAGGAACTGCTTCCCTTCCCATCCCTCCAGGACATCAGGCCACGGGGCAGGTATTCTCTTGTCTCTCAGAGGAGTCTGTTCCTGCGGATGGTAATCAAGTAAGATAAATTCGACAATCAGGAAAGCAGAGGTTCCTGCATAATGGAGAGCAGGGAAGGAGAGGAGAGTTGTTTGGCAGAAGGGGAAGGAGAATGAGCCTCCGTCTCTGGAGGCACCTTTTTATTTTTACTGCATCCCTAAGCAATAGCAGGAAGTAGGGGAGGAACAGTGATGAAGAAGGTAAAGAGGAGCTACGAGCCTGGAGTCAGGGGTGGCGGCGCTGGTCTGCTTCCTGGCCCAGTCAACAGGTAGGAACTAGCACCTGCTGTGCCCTTGGCCTTCGCCAGGCAGCTGCCCTAGAAGAGGGGACAAGGGTGAGGCTGCAGAGAGAGTGGCTGCTGCCCTCAATTTACTTACAACTGAGGGGGCCACCGCCAGGTCCCCTAGATTCTGCTCTAGGAATCCTTCCCTGTTGACCCCGTGGGCATCAGTCCACTTCATACTCCTGCCAGTGTGCTGTGACAATGCATTCTGCTTCATCTGGTGCTCCAGCCAGTCCTCACAGGCTCAGGCTGGAAGGAGTTGGGCAGATAATCAGGTTCAAAGCACTAGTTTTACCAACGAGGAAAATGAGGCTGGAGATCATGTGGGATGGGCTCTGTCTCACACCCCTCTTTGTGGCCCAGCCCAGCCCTCTGAGTCCATGCTGGAGGCTGGAGCCTGCTCTGAAGATTTCTCATCAGTGCAAAAGGTGGTCCGCTCCCTTTGGCATCAGCCTTAGAGACACTCTCACTGGCCAGTGCCCAGGCAGGAGAGGCCAACGGGGCACTTGGCAGCAGGGTTGCCACTCGATTTCTTTCTCTCCCCCAAGGGTTGTCAAGGTGCCAGTTCCTGGCTGGGGTGGGAGTCACAGCTGTTTGTGGCTGAGATCTATGGGAACTTCCTCTCCCATGAGAGAAAGAGAGAATGCATCCTCTCTTCTATTTAGTGACTAGTTGTACCACCCACTTCCCCATCGGTCCATCTGGAAACCCACAAGCCATTCTCCACTCCTTTCTCTCTTCACCTCCACAACAATCACTCCCCAAGTCCTGGGCACCTCAGCTTCTCTTGAGCCCCCATATACCACATAAACTCTCTGAATTTGGTCATGCCTCTCCTTAATTCTTAACCTCAACACTCCCTGGCTAGTCCCAGGCCTTCTAAAACAAAGAGGCAGAAAGGCCTGTCAACTTCTTTTTTTTTTTTTTCCTTCAAAACACACAAAAACATTGTCAGCTCCCCCTGTGGCAAGGAAAGCCCAAGTCTCAAAGACATAAAAGCCTGGCTCCCTTCCTGGGGTGGGAGTGAGGAGAAGATAGAGCTGAAATACCTTTCATTCTTTAGCAGGAGCCTACAATGGAGAAAGCAAGATACAGCTAGTCTCTCTCAATAGGCTATCTGGCCACATTGCATTCTTGGTAAACCTCTCTGCTACATTTCTATTAAAACAAATCCCATCATGTCTCCTCCCTGCCTAAGATCTTTCAATGGCTCTCCATTGCCCTCTGGATAAAACCTAAGCTTCCAGCCACATAACACATGTTAGGATCTGGCCAGGGCTTATTCCTCTGGCCCTGGGATTACTGTTCCCTTCCCTCTCTCTGCTGTGACCAAACCAATCTAGAAGTCAACCATGTGTTTAAGGCACAGAATGCTCTCTCTCGTTCTCTCTCGGTTCCTTGGACACACTATTCCTTCAGCCTAGAATACCCTCCATCCTTTGTTTCAGCTCCTCTTCGTCATTCAAGATTCAGAGGGTGGGCCTGGTGCACAGTGGGGGCTCAGTAAGTGTTAAGTGAGTTCCACTCTCTGAGATGCCCAAGAAATCGGAGATGAGCCCCATAGTTGTATCCAGGGCACCCTATAGCTGCTTTATCCGTGAAAGTGTTGGTGTTAGCCCAAATATCAGGACTAGCTCATTTCTTTTTATGAGACTCATAGTTTCCTATGCTATCTTTAAAATAATTTGGTGGAGGAAGTGTCAATGCAGAGGGAATCAGGTCAGGAGCCTTTGTTCCTAGTGAGGAAAAAAGTGGCTCGCTCCTGTTCTCTCTCTCATTAGTGTCTCCAGTGAGAACCATTATCTAAGCCCAGGGGTCTCTCTTGACCCCTGAGGGAGGATTTCCCCAACTCCCAGGATCACACTGAAGTTCCTGACCCTGAAGAGCATCAGATCTAGGGCAAAGCATAACCCAGAGAGAGCTACTGGAACAGTATTTGTGCCTCCGGGTGCCTAGCCCCAAGTGTGGCTGTCCAAGAAGCAGAACGAGTGAGCAGTTTCCAGAATTCTTTTCACCATTCTTGTCCTGCAACCCAACCCACACCTAAGCCATGAGGGGCCCAAGAAAGAAGCAGCCAGGGAACACCCCCTGGGAGGGCTTTGCAGGCCATCCTGATTCAGCACAGCCCATTAGCCAGGTGGACCAGAATCCCTGGGAGAGACCCCCTGGGGTAGAGCACACAGAGGGTCATTCCAGAAGGACACACTGTGGCTGTTGAGCATGGATCCTTCTTCCTCAAGTGCTCATGGGGGTTCATTGCATCCTCTTTCTCTTGACCTGTTTCTTGACCATCCTAAACAATGGACCATGGCTGAGGATGGTTTGGATAAGTGTGACCCCAGCTCCTAGAGCAATGAGTGAGGTTCCTCATAGATGAGCTGCACCGGGGCCTTTTATGTCCTGCTTCAATGCCGGTGGAGAGACCTTGCTGCCTACCACATTATCGAGCTTGTCACTGCCTGGGAAGGAGCAGTTCCATTTGTCCTCAGTGACAACCTCTCAGTCCCCGGCACCACAATAAAGTTAGCTTGGGTGCTCAGAGGGTCTCCGGGACAGCATTCCATCATGAACACACCCTTGGAACTGCTGGGAAAAGAGGGTGGGAACTCTGAACTTGATGCTTGAGTAGCCGAGGCGTGTGGCAGGAGCCCAGGATGGGAGAGCAGGCACTTTCAGGTTGGTGTGCTCACAGCACCTTCCCCCGGAAGCACTCCTGGGCAGGTCCACCAGGCACCCCATTTCCCCATCAGAACCTCCTGGAACAATGATTTCAATGGCATTCCCATCCTCTCAGCTACCAGCGCCCAAAACCTTGGAGTCAATCTTCTTTCTTGATAGGTCTCCGTATCAATTTGTCACTGGGTCATTTCCATTTCTCCTGAGCCGTATGTTTTGTTTGAGGCCATTTTCTGGGTTGACACCCTAGAGGGACTTCAGACTCCAGACTCTGGATCCTCTGGTCTACTTTTCATGCAAATGCCCACATGAATCTTCCTTGCATTTTGCTGTCATCATGAGTCTCCCACACTCAAAAACCTTCCATGACTACCTCCCTCCTTGCACAATGAATCAAATGTGCTATCTAATTCTTTCTCACCTATTCATCCTAATATTCTTCTGTTCTTACCCTGGTCACCAATGACCTTCATATTGGCAAATCAATGGCCTCTTTTCAGTCTTCATCCTACGTGATGTTTCCTGAAGCTCTCCTCTCCTCGGATTTCCTTAGAAACACTTGTTCTCATTTCTCTTCCTATCTCTTGACCAGCTCCTGCTCAGTTTCTCAGGTCACTCCTGCTTTTCACATTTTTGCCCAACTTAAATATTGTTGTTTCCCAATTTCTCATCCTTGGAGCTTTCTCCCGCCTTTGTGTGTCTCTTCTTGGGTAATCTCATTCAACTAGAGCTGCAGCCACTGCCTATTTGCTGTTGATTTATAAATTTACATCTTTAGTAATCTCCAAAGAGGCAAGTGCCAGATGATTTCTTGGGGTATGAGAAGAAAATATCACACTTATTTTTATCTAAAAAGTAAGGAAAAAATAATCTTTATAAGTATTTAATATACATATTGGCACAGATATTAATTATGAACAAATATAAATATATTGGAGTTTATGTGCTCAAAAATATTATGCTGACAAGGGTCCATAATCTATTTTGAGGAGTATATGGCAGAGATTCCTAACCATCCCTTCTCCTCTTCTTTCATAGTGATGGAATAAACCATGTACGTGGCTGCCTGGAATGATGACTACACTGCCCTGCCTCCCTTTCAGCTAGATGCACCCTTATGACGTGTTTCTGGGATGTGAGCAGCAGCAGTGTGTGCATGTCTTAGCATTATGCCCCCAAAGGGAAGGAGCTTGGTCTCCCTTGCCCAATGCACCCTTTCTTCTGGCTGGTGTGTAGGTGGCAGTGAGGCATCTTGGACTATGCACATGAAACCAGATGGAGGAACCTGGGCCTTGACCCCTCAGAGCATTATGTCAGCCCTTATGCTTGTGATTCCCTATGCTGATCAGAGAGCGGATCCTTATCTCATTTAAGTCACTGTTATTTTGGGGTTTTGTAACGGCAGCTGAGTCTGTAGCCTATCAAATATAAGATACGTGCATTACCTTGGTCTAGATTTCTCTTCTGGGCTTTCAACCCATATATATACCTGGCGTCTGTAAGCACAAGATGTCTGAGGCAGAGCTCTGTATATCCCCCCTCCTACCACAATCTGCTCCTCCCTTAACCCTGTTTGGGCTCATTGCATCCCTTTCACTGCAGCAGGGTTCCCTGAGGACTCCTAGCTGAGATGCAGAGCTCGGCTGCTTGCATGCTTGCAGGGCTGGGGGCCTTCAGGGTGTTAATCTTCATCAAATCATATCCCCCAAGTTGGTTTACGGAGGCAGAAAGAAGTTATTTTTGTCTTCAAGGGAATCTTCAAGGGAAGCTGAGGGGGACAATGAATGGAAGGAGGTGTCGGGGTCATGGGGGGAATGGGTAGTAGGAGTTCCTGACCTGATCTCTTGGACTTCCTTGGGTCTCTGACATGGAGAGGATGGAGGCCTGAGGCTGATAGGTCTCACTGTAGACTTTGGACACTAGCTGGGCTGCCTCAGCCTTGGGTAACCAGGCAGGACAGAAGTGCAGAGTGGGCTCTTCTTCCTGCCGTAGAGCCCGCCCAGCTCTGGCATGTGAAGATGAGCATCAGAAGATAGCATCTTTGGTGTGAACACTGGTGTTTCATGATTGGAGACCATTGTAGGGCAAACCAGGAAGGGCAGAAATGATGCAATAAAGGCATATAGCAAGATTGCATTTCCCAGCACCCTTGTAGCTAGATGAGACCATCAATCTGAGTTATGGCCAAAGGAGAGTAGGCAGAAGTGACGTGCTCCACTCCTAGGCCTCGCCCTCATCTCATCCAGTTCCATTTCCATACTCTTTCATTTGCTGACTGGCTAATGCTGGGTTGATGTTCCAGTTACAGGATGGTGGCAGCCTAGGTCTCTGGTACTACTAACAGGAGAACCTCCCAGGAGAGTTGTCCAACCAGGAACATCCCAAATATATGTTATGAGCAGAAATTAATTTTTATTATGTCAAGACACTGAGATTTTGGGGTCATTTGTTACAGCAGCTACCATTTATTTTCCTAACTAATAGAGTTCTCTAGTGACTTTGTGAGTGAAGGACAGTGACAAAGGGGAGGTGAGGCAGACAGGGAACAGGGGCATTGTGTATTGACTGGAGCTGGCAGGCAGAGGTCCAAGTGTGTGTGTGAGGTTCCCTTTAGGGACATCTGGGAGATGAGATCTCATTGACCCCTGAGTCCAGATGACCCTTCTCCACAAGAGATTTGTGCTTTCCCTTTCTGTGGGCTCTGTACAGACACTTACAAAAGTCCATGCATTTCTCTGTCTCTCTCCCTCTCTCCTTCTCTCTCTCTAATATGTATATATATTATATATAAATGTATATATGAAATATACATTCTGTATACATATACATTTCCATATACATTTTTAAAAACAATTAACACTTAAAAAACAAACAAACTCATTTAATTTCTTGGAAGCTTGCCCTTTGAAATTATAAACTGCATGGGCTTTTATAAAAATTAAACCTTTTCAGCTGGGCATGGTGGCTCATACCTGTAATCCCAGCACTTTGGGAGACCGAGGTGGGAGGATCACCTGAGGGTAGGAGTTCGAGACCAGCCTGGCCAACATGGTGAAACCCCACCTCTACTAAAAATATAAAAACTAGCCGGGTGGGGTGGCATGCTCCTGTAGCCCCAGCTACTTGGGAGGCTGAGGCAGGAGAAACGCTTGAAGCTGGGAGGTGGAGGTTTCAATGAGCCGAGATCACGCCACTGCATTCCAGCCTGGGCGAAAGAGCAAGACTCCATAAAAAATAAAATATAAAATAAAATAAAATAAAACAACCTTTTCTTTTGAGATAATTGTAGATTCATAGGCAGTTGGAACAAATAATACAGAAAGATCCCATGTGCCTTTTACCCAGCTTCTCTGATAGTAACATCTTGCAAAACTGTAGTACAGCATCAACCAGGTTACTGACGTTGGTACAATTCAGATACAGAACATTTCCAGGCCCACAAATGTCCCTCGTGCTACCACTGTGTAGCCACACCCGCCTCTCTCCCATTCCCCTCTCTATTCCTAGCAACCCCTAATCTGTTCTGCATTTCTACAATTTTATCTCTTCAGGAATGTCATATAAATGGAATCATACAGTATGTAACCTTTTGGGATTGACTTTCATCACTCAGCATAATTCTCCAAATTGTTGCATCTACCCAGAGCTTGTTCCCTTTTTATTGCTGAGAAATATTCCATGAAATGGACTTACCACAGTTTGTTTAACTATTCACTGATTGAGGGACATCTGCACTGTTGCTAGGTTTTGGCTATTATGAATGAAGCTGCTATAGCATTCATGTACAGGTTTTTGTGTGAACAGAGTTTTTATTTCTCTGGGATAAATGCCCAGGAGTTCAATTATAGGTTATGTGATAGTTGCAGTTTTAGTTTAGTTTAGCTTTTTTTCTCCTTTAACGAAACTGCCAAACTGTTTACCAGA
Organism: Mandrillus leucophaeus; assembly: GCF_000951045.1. Classification (NCBI taxonomy): domain Eukaryota; kingdom Metazoa; phylum Chordata; class Mammalia; order Primates; family Cercopithecidae; genus Mandrillus; species Mandrillus leucophaeus. The sequence continues at coordinate 3,073,641 of NW_012107697.1, read as the reverse complement.
GTGGCTATATCATTTTACAATCCCACCAGTGATATATGAGTGCAGCTTTTCTGTGTCTTTGAAAGCATTTGGTATTGGTACTATTGTTTATTTTACCCATTCCAATAGGTATGCTGTAGCATCTTATTGTTATTGGTTCTGATTTGTATTTCCCTAATGGCTAATGATGTTGATCATCTTTTCATGTGCTTATTTGCCATTAATATATCTTCTTTGGTGAAATATCTCTTCGTGTCTTTGCTCATGTTCTAATTGAATTGTTTGCTTTTTTTTTTTTTTTAAACCACAGTGTAATCAAGAACTCAATTTAGTCAAGGTGACATTTAATTTGATTGTTTGCTTTTTTTTTACTATTGAGTTTTGAGAATTCTTTACCTATTCTAGATGCTAGTCTTTTGTCTGATATGTGGTTTGCAGATATTTTTCCCACTCTTGTAGCTTGTCTTTTCACCCTCCTAACAGGGTCTTTCCTGGAGAAAAAGTTTTTAATTTTGGTGAAGTTCAATGTATTGATTTTTCTTTTTATGGGCTGTGCTTTTGGTGTTAAGTCTAAGAGCTTCTTGCTTAACCCTAGATCCTAGAGATTTTCTTCTGTGTTATTTTCTAAACTTTTTATATTTTTACACTTTTCATTTAAGTCCCTAATCCATTTTGAGTAAATTACTGTAAAAACTGCGTTAATTCCATGATCCATTTTGAGCTAATGATGGTACAAACCGTTTGACTTAGGTCAAGGTGGGTTTTCCTTTTCTTTTTCTTTTTTTTTTTTTTTGGCCTGTGGATGCCAATTGCTCCAGCACAATTTGCTAAAAAGTTTATCTTTACTCCATTGAATTTCTTTTACATTTTTGTGAAAATCAGTTGGGGAAATATGTGTGGGTCTAATTATGGGTTCTCTATTTGTTTTATATATCTAGATATGTATAACTCTCCAAATACTACACAGTCTTAATTATTGTAGCTATATAGTAAATCTTAAAATTGGGTAGGCTGATTCTTCCCACTTTATTTTTCAAAATTGTTTTTGTTGGAAAGAATTGAATCTTTACTATGCTGCGTTTTCCAATCCATGAACACCACATGGCTTTCCATTTACTTGGATCTTTGATTTCTTTCATCAGCATTATGTAGTTTTCAACATATAAGTCCTATGCATGTTTTGTTGGATTTACAGTTAAGTAATTAATTTTTTGAGTGACCAAAAATAGTATCATATTTTTAAATTTTGGTGTTAAGTTTGATGTTTAACTTTAGTATGCAGTCAGTCTTCCGTAACTAAACATGTCAACTGTTGGTTCTTTGGTGGATGCTCTTTATCAACTTGAGAAAGTTCCCCTTCATTTCTATTTTTCTGAGAGTTTTTAAAACAGATGTTGAATATTATCAGATGCTTTTCTGCATTGATTGATATAATTATGCGATTTTTCTTCTTTAGCTTGTTAATATGGTGGATTACATTGATTGATTGTCAAAACATTGAACCAATTTTGCATCTCTAGAATATGCTTTATTTGTGGTATAATATATAATTCCTTCTATATGTTGCCAAATTAAATGTGCTAATATTTTGTTAAGGAATTTTACATCTACTCATGAAGAATATTGGCCTATAGTTTCTTATTTTTATCCTATATCTGATTTTGATATCAGGATAATCTGAACTTTGAAAGATAAATTGGGAGCTGGGTGTGGTGGCTCATGCCTATAATCCCAGCAATTTGGGAGGCTGAGGCAGGTGGATCTCTTGAGGTAAGGAGTTCAAGACCAGTCTGGCCAACATTGTGAAACCCTGTCTCTACTAAAAATACAAAAATTAGCTAGGCATGGTGGCACAGGCCTGTAGTCCCAGCTACTCAGGAGGCTGAAGCAGGAGAATCGCTTGAATCTGAGAGGCGGAGGTTGCAGTGAGCTGAGATTGCACCACTGTACTCTAGCCTGCAAGACAGAGTAAGACTCCATCTCAAAAAAAAAAAAAAAAAAGAAAAAAGAAAAAGAAAAATTGGAAAGTATGCCTTCCTCATCTATTTTCTGGAAGAGATTGTATAGAACTGGTATTAATTCTTGCTTAAACATTTGGTAGAATTATCCAGTGAAGCCATCTTGGCATTAAGATTTCTTTTTTTGGGAGTTTTAAAATTGTGAACTCAACTTCCTTGATAGTTATAGAACTATTCAAATGAAATTCCATTTCTTATTGATTGAGTTGTGGTAGCTTGTGTTTTCCAAGAAATTGAGCCATTCTCTCTAAGTTGTCAAATTTATGTGTGTGGAACTGTTGTGGAGTACTTTATTATTCTTTTGATGTCTATAGGGTCTCTACTAATAGCTTCTGTTTCATTTCTGATATTGGCAATTTGTGACTTCTCTCTCTCTCCCTCTCTTTTTGTCGAAGTACCAGCTCTTTGTTTCATTGATTTTCTGTATTATTTTTCTCTTTTCATTGTTACTGATTCTGCTCCTATCTGCATTATTCTCATTTTTCTTCTTCCTTGGGGTTTATTTTGCTTTTCTTTTTCTAGATTCTTGAATCAGAGATTAGATTATTGATTTGAGACTTTTCCTATTTTGTAATATATGCTTTTAGTGCTATGCATTTTCCTCTCAGTGGTGCTTTGACTGCATCCCACAAGTTTTTATATATTGTAGTTCCATTTTCATTCACTTCAATGCATTTTTAAAAAATTTACCTTGAAGCTGGGTATGGTGGCTCATGCCTATGATCCCAGCACTTTGGGAGGCCGAGACAGGCAGATTGCTTGAGCTCAGGAGTTCAAGACCAGTCTGGGCAACATGACAAAACTCCATCTCTACAAAAGTACAAAAATTAGCTGGGCATGGTTGTGTATGCCTGTAGTCCCAGCTACTCAAGAGGCTAAGTTCAGGGGATTGCTTGAGCCCAGGAGGTGGAGGCTGCAGTGAGCTGAGATTGTGCCAAAACAAAAAACAAAAGAAAAAAACACAACCATTTACCTCAAGATATCCTTCTTGGCCCATGTATTATTTGAAGTGTGTTGTTTAGTTTCCAAATGTTTGAAGATTTTCCTATTATCTGTTTTTATTTCTATTTTGATTTCATCATGGTTGGAAAACACACTGTGTGAGTTTAACTCTTTTAAATTATGTTCTAATTAATTCTATTAACTTCATCCTATGGGCTAGAATATGATCTATCTTGATATATACCCTATGGTCACTTGGAAAAAAATGTGTTTTCTATTGTTGCTAATTGAAATGATCTATACATGTAGATTTACATCAGTTTACTCTTCCCTATTTATAAGATAGTTGTGTTAAATACTTTCTCTTCATACATTTAGAACCACATTAGACAGTGTGATAATCTTTGCTTCAATCGTAAAACATAATTTACAAAACTCAAGAGAAAAAGGAAAGCCTATCTACCCATAGTTTTGCTTACTATGCTCTTTCTTTCTTCCTGGCTTTCTTAAAAGAAGAATAAGATTTCTTCTTTTATCTTTTCCTTTCTTTTTAGAGGACTTCCTTTAGCCATTCTTTTAGGGTAGGTCTGCTTATGACAAATTCTTTTAGTTTTTCTTTATTTGAGAATGTCTTGATTTCTCCTTTGTTCCTGAAAAATAACTTTTGCTATATTATTCTGGGTTGCAGTTCTTTTCTTCCAGCACTTGAAAAATATTGTCCTATTTCCTTCTGGCCTCCATTGTTTCTGATGAGAAATCTGCTATAATTAAAATTGTTTTACCCTATAGGTAAAGTAACTCTTTCTTCTTGCCACTTTCAATATTTTTCTTTTTGTCTTTAGTTTTCAGAAGTTTAATTGTGATGTGTTGTCATGTAGATTTCCTTGAGTTTATCCTGTTTGGAGTTCTTGAATATGTAGGTTGATGTTTCTTGCTAAATTTGGGAAGTTTTCAACCATTATTTCTTTGAGTACTTTTCAGCCTTGTCTACTTTCTTCTCTCCTTCTGAAACTTTGATGACTTGAATGTTAGATTTTTTTTTGTATAGTCCCGCAGGTCCCTGAGGCTCTGTAAATTTTCCTTGTTTGTTTCAATCATTTTCTCTGTGTTTCATAATGGGCAATTTCTGTCTTCCAGTTTATCAATTCATTCCCCTGTCCCCTGCATTCTTCTTTTGAGTCTACCCATTGAGCTTTCTATTTTGGTTACTGTATTTTTCTGTTCAAAAATTTTCATTTGGTTTTTTTTTATCTTCTATTTCTTTGCTGACACTTTCTATTTTTTCATTTGTTTTAAGTGTGTTGATAATTGCTCATTAAAGCATTTTCATCATGACTACTTTAAAATCTTTGTCTTATAATTCTAACATCTCTATTATCTCAGTGTTGGCATTTGTTGATTATCTTTTTTCCCTTCAGTTTGAGATTATCCTGGATCTTGGTATAATAAGCCATTTCAATTGAAACCTGGACATTTTCATATTATGAGATTCTGGATATTAAACTTTCTGTTTCTCTGAGGTAGACGTCCAGGTTCCCACTCAGTCTTTGTTGATGTCTGATTTGGGATGGAAGTAGGGAAGGTTCCTTGTCTTGCTAGGCAGGGACAAAATTTCCAGGTCCCCAGCAGGTCTCCATTGACACCATGGTGGGTATGGTCTTTTTACTAACAGGTAACAGTAACAGTTATGACTCACCACTAGACCTCCTCTGGCACCTTTTCCCTAGAGGGAAAGGCACTTTTTTACTGTTGGGTAGGAATGGAAGTCCATGCTTCCCAGGTCGTCTCCAATAACATTGCATGATGATTCTGGGCGCTTGCTACTGCTTGGCAGAATTAGTCTAAGCTCCCTCCATGGACTTCTCTGACACAACTTCAGCAACTTCAGGGGTGTTGAGGGGCCTCATTACAGCCTCACAGCATTGAAGTCTAGGGTCCTCTCTTGGTCTTTGCTGACATGAGTGGATGTGGGAGCTACAGTTTTTTCTGTGGTGTTTGACTGAAGTGGAGCTGTTATTGTATAAAAGTTATCTGTCTTCTGTCTTACTGGAGAGAGTAGGCTTTTGTTGGGGCATTCACTTTTCACCTGTTGGCATTTTCAGTTTGTCAGCTTCTTCAGCTAAAAGTTAGGGATATATGAGGCAAAAAAACAACCCCAGGTAGCTCCCCACTATGTCATTCCTGAGGTTCTGAGGTCCTTCTCAAGGCTGTTGATATGATATGGCTTGAGTGTTTGTCCCCTCCAAATCTCATCCTGAAATGTGATTCCCAATGTTGGAGGCAGGGCCTGGTGGGAGGTAATTGGGTCATGAAGACAGATCCTTCATGCATGGTTTAACATCATCCCCATGGTGATAAGGGAGTTCTCACTCAATTATTTCACATGAGATCAGGTTGTTTAAAAGCCTGGGACCTCCCTGACCCCAGTCTCTTGCTCCCACTCTCATCATGTGATGTGCCTGCTCCCCTTCACTTTCTGCCATGATTGGAAGCTTCCAGAGGCCCTCACCAGAAGCAAATGTTGGACCCACACTTTCTGTGCAGCCTGCAGAACTGTGAGCCAAAGTAAACCAGTTTTCCTTATAAATTACCCAGTCTCGGGTATTTCTTTACAGCAATGCAACAATGAGTTAATAAAAAAATTGGTACTGAGGAGTAGGGTGCTGTTATAAAGATACCAGAAAATGTGGAAGTGGCTTTGGAACTGGGAAATGAGCAGAGACTGGGAGAGTTTGGAGGGCTCCCAAGAAGACAGGGAGATGAGGAAAGGTTTGGAACTTCTTAGAGACTTGTTAAATGTTGTGACCAAAATGCTGATGGAAATATGGACAGTGAAGGGTAGGATGATGACTTCTCAGATGCAAATGAGGAAATTATTGAGAAATGGAGCAAAGTTCACCCATGTTACACCTTAGCAAAGAGCTTGGCTGCAATGTGTCCAGGCCCTAGGGATCTGTGGAAGTTTGAACCTAAGAATGATGAGATAGGGTACCCGGCAGAGGAAATTTCCCATCAGCAAAGCATTCAAGAAGTGTCCCAGCTGTTTCTTACAGCCTATGACCAGATATGGGAACAAAGAAATGACTTAGAGTTGGAACTTGTATTTAAAAGGGAAGCGAAGCATAAAACTTCGGAAAATTTGCAGGCTGGCCATGTTGCAGAGAAAGAAAAAGTGTTTTCAGGAGAGGAATACAGGTGGGTTGCAGAGCAACACTTGCTAGAGAGAGTTGTGTAACTAAAAGACAGCCAAATGTTAATATCCAAGACAATGGGAAAAAGGCCTTGAAAGCATTTCAGAAATCTTTGAGGCAGCCCCTCCCATCATCAGAGGCTAGGAGGAAAGGATGGTTTTGTGGGCCAGGCCCAGGGCCCTGCTGTCCTGTGCAGCTTCAAGACACTACTCCCTGAATCCCAGCCACTGTAGCTACAGCTGTGGCTCAAAGGACCCCAGGTACAGCTCAAGCCACTGCTCCAGAGGGCACAAGTCATAAGCCTTGGCAGCTTCCCTATAGTGTTAAATCTGCAGTTGCACAGAATGCAAGTATGAAGGAGGCTCGGCAGATCCCCACTAGATTTCAGAGTTGTATTGGACAGCCTGGGTGTCTAGGTAGAAACTTGCTGTAAAGGCAGAGCCCCTAGAGAGATACTCTACATGGGCAATGCCAAGGGGAAATGTGGAGTTGGAGCCTCTGCACAGAGTCCCCAATAGGGCACTGCCTAGTGGAGGTGTGGGAAGGAGGCTGCTGCCCTCCAGACCTGAGAATGGTAGATCCACTGAGAGCTTGCATCCTGAGCTTAGAAAACCTGCAGGCATTCAACTTCAACCCACGAGATCAGCCATGAGGCTACACCCTACAAAGTCACAGGTGTGACGCTGCCCAAAGTCTTGGGAGACACTCCCTTATACCAGTATGCCCTGGCTGTGGGACATGGAGTCAAAGGAGAAGATTTTGGAGCTTTAGCATTAATGACGACCCTGTTGGGTTTCAGACATGTAGGGGGCCTGTTGCCCCTTTCTTTTGGCTAATTTTTCTCTTTTGGAATTAGAATGCATACCCAATTTCTCTTTTGGAGTTAGATTGTATACCATTGTATCTTGGAAGTAAATAACTTTTGTTTTTTAATCTCACAGGCTATTAGATGGAAGGCATTCATCTCCAGATGAGACTTTGGACTTGGGACTTTGGAGTTAATGCTGGAAGGAGTTAATACGTTGGGGGAACTATTGAAAAGGCATGATTGTATTTTGAAATGTGAGAAGGACATGAGATTTGGGAGGTAGGTGGGTGAAATGATATGATTTGGATGTTTGTCCCTCCAAATCTCATATTGAAATGTGTGTCCTTGTGTTGGAGGTGAGGTCTGGTGGGAGGTGACTGGATCATGAGGGTGAATTCCTCATGAATAATTTAGCATCATCTCCTTGGTGAAAAGTGAGCTCTTACTCAGTTAGTTCACAAGAGATCTGGTTGTTTAAAAGTCTGGGACCTCCCCTCTTTTGCTTTCTTGCTCCTGCTCTCACAATGTCATGTGCCTCCTCCCCCTTTGCCTTCTGTTATGATTGGAAGCTTCCTGAGGGCCTTACAAGAAGCAGTTGCTGGCACCATGCTTCCTGTACAGCCTGTAGAATTGCAAGTCAAAATAAATCACTTTTCTTCATAAATTACGCAGCCTCGAGTATTTCTTCATAACAATGCAAGAACAATGCAAGAACAAGCTAATACAGCTGTCTTCTTCTTCCCATCTTGCAGGTCTTTTAATGCTGGTTTTATATATAATGTACAGGGTTTTCAGTGGTACTTAGTGAGAGGAATAGGGAGAAGTATATCTACTCTATCTTCTCCAAAGCAAAAGTCTCCTTATTATATTTTAACAGCTTAATTGAGGCATACTTCATATGCCAAACAATTCACACCCTTAAAATGTACAATTTAAAGAATTTTAATGTATTCATAGACTCATGCAAAGATCACTACAATCAGTTTTAGACATTTTCTTCAGGCCCAAAAGAAATTCCATACCTTTAGCCATTACCCCACATACCTCCTCACCCCACACTCCAGCTTTAGGCAACCACTAATCTACTTTCTATCTCTATGGATTTGTCTATTCTGGACATTTCATTTAAAAGGAATCATACATTATGTGATCCATTGTGACTGATTTCTTTCACTTAGCATAATGTTTTCAAGGTTTATCCATGTCGTAGCATGTATCAGTACTTCATTTCTTTTTATTACTGAATAATACTCCATTATATGGATATATCACATTTTATTTGTTCATTCATCAGTTGATGAACATTCATCAGTTGTTTACACATTTTGGCTCTTATGAATAATGCTGCTATGAACCCTTCTGAATAAGGATTTTTGGACATATGCTTTCAACTCTCTTGCATAAATACTTCAGAGTAGAATTTCCAGATTGTATTGTAACTTTGTCTAACCATTTGATGAACGACCAGACAGCTTTTCCAAGTGGCTGCACCATTTTACACTCCCACAAGCAATATACAAGGGCTACAATTTCTCCATATCCTTGCAAACACTTGTTACTATCTTTCTTTTTGGTTATAGTCATCTCAGTGGGTGTGAAGTTGTATCTGGTTGCGGTTTTCATTTGTATTTTTCTGATGACTAATGATACTGAGCATCTTTTCATGTGCTTATTAGCCATATATGTATATCTTGTTTGGAGAACTGTATATTCGGAGCCTTTGCCCATTTTAAAATTGGGTCATTTGTCTTTTTATTATTGAGTCATAATGGCTCTTTATATACTCCAGATACAAGTCCCTTGTCAGATATATAATTTGTAAAGAGTTTCTTGTATTCTGTGGGTTGTCTTTGTACTTTCTTGTTGGTGTCATTTGAAGTACAAAAGTTTTAAATTGTTGATGTCTAATGTATCTGCTTTTTTCATTTGTTGTTTGTTTTAGGAACCATTGTCTAACCCAAGGTCACAAATATTTGTGCTAATGTTTTCTTCTGGGTCTTATAGATTTAGCTCTTATGTTTATATCTTTAATCCATTTTGAGTTAATTTTTGTATATGGTGTGAGGTAGTGATCTGACTTCATTCTTTTGCATGTGGATATCCAGTTGTTCCAGTACCATTTGTTGAAAAGACTATTCTTTTGCCATTGAATTATCTTAGAACCCTTGTTATTGACCTTAAATGTGAGGGTTTATTTCTGGATTCTCGATTCTATTCCATTGATTGATATCCTCTTATTATATTTTAAACCCCTGAGGACAGAAGTCATGCCATATTCATCTTCATGTCTCTCATCTTTTAAGGGTCTGGGTAAAGGTAGGTAAGTCTAGGTGTATTAGTTGGCTGGGGCTGCCACAACAAAATAGCACAGAATGAGTGGCTTAAACAACATAAATTTATTTTCTCATAGTTCTGGAGACTGGAAGTCCAAGATCAAGGTGTTAGAAATGTTGGTTTCTCCTGAGGCCTCTCTCTTGGGCTTGGAAACGGTCACCTTCTTGCTGTGTCTTCACATGGCCTTTCTTCTGTGTGCACTTATTCCTGGTGTTTCTACCTCTTCTCTTAAGAACACCAGTCTTATTGGACTAGAGCCACACCCTGTGACTTCATTTTACCTTCATGAGCTCTCTAAAGCCCCTGTTTCCAAATATAGTCACATTGGGGGTTAGGGCTTCGACATATGAATTTGGGGCTAGTGGAGGAGCAGGCACAGTTCAGTCTATAACATTGGGTAATATCTGTTGAACTGATTAGAGGCCAGGAGTGCTTGCCCTCAGCTGTGAGGCTGCACAGCTGAGCATCAGTGACTTGCAATGCCCCAGCATAGTCATTGGCAGGTAGAGGCCAGTCTGAGAAGTTAACCTGACTTTCTCAAGTCAGCTGAGGGCTGGCAGGTAGGAGAGGGCTGTGTGAGTGGGGGTTGTGAGGGAGAAGTCGACATGACAGGGTCCTCTGAGAGGATGGAGAGACATGTGCATGTGTGTGCTGCATGTGCCCCAGTGGAGAGAGTGTGCGGGGAAACACTCCCAGGCACCTGGGAATGCTGAGAGGGTCTGGTGACAGCTGTTTTCCCTACAGTGATGTCTGCCTGCTGTTGCCAAACAATTGGTGTGAACATTCTTAGGGCAGACAAATCAGGCCAAGCCTAGCAGAGGCAGGACACACAAAGGGAGGCCCCTTTGCTGAGAGACGCTAATAGTGGAAGGATACCCAGCATCTCTGTTGCACACCTGAGTTTCTCTTAGGCTGTTACACATTATCCATTCTTTGCTCTACCATAGGCCTGGGGTGGTAGAGTGAGAAAATACCTCACTGAGATGCAGCTTCACTGTCTTCATAAGAGAGATGTGAAATGCTCAACCCATGGGCTTGTAGAGAACCTTAACATTCAGTCTCAATGGTGAGAACAAAAGGGATGGGGAGGGGAGGTTGGTGGGGATGGGGTAAGCTGGGCCTGAGTAGAGGAAAGAATAGGAGCGATCATGGGTAAGGAGCCTCCAATGCCTCCCAAACTGGAAGGAAGGTTGTATTATTATTCCTGGTGGAGGCCCAGACAGCATTCTTGCAATGCATAAGCATCAGCAGGCTCAGGAGTAAACAATCATAATAGTTTTCATTGATCAAGCCTTTAATCTCACTCACTGCCTTTAGGAAGTTCAAGTCGGGGTGGGAATGGAGTTAGGCAGGAGGGAGGGCTGGGGAAGTTGACTGAGAACTCAGCTCTGCTCAGCCCATTGCCAGTGGAGAACAGGCATGATCTGGGCACCGGGCTTATATGGACATCAAAGCCAGTTTTCCTCTACATCATTCAGATGCACTGGTTAATGTCACCCACTCTGGGCTGTAGATATAGGGGGCAGGCCTGGAGATTCAGAGGCTGAAATGGATTAAAAGAACCTGAGTTTACCATCCCTGCCTCCTTAGGGGAGCTTGGGAGCTTTCTCAGACCAATTTCTTCCTCCCTCCCATGCTGCAGTGTTGAGGTGTTTATAATTTTCTCCTAATTAACAGGCCTCAGCTGTGGAAAGGCATTTTGGACACCTGGGTCCTTCTTCCCCACCTCCTTGTCTTCCTCTTGGTACATGGCTTGGGGCACAGGCCCTAAGGATGCCATCTGACACATTTGTAGGACTCTCTGTCTTCTACCACATGTAATGTCTGTACCAAGCCCCACAGCAAACCTGCATGTGAGGCACAGAGAGCCCAGGTCATAGGCCTTAATGACACAGAGTAAATTGGTTAAGGCCACCAGAACCAAAGCTCAGGAGTTTGGATGTTCACTTGCTTTTTCCGGTATACCTCATTCCCGAAATAGAATAACTACTGAAGTGACTCCTCCCTCATTGTGTCTCATCACCCTTTCCCTTCACGTCCCCCATCCACGGTGTGTAGCAGGAGTTTCTAAGGGTGGTGAGGGTGGTTTACTGGAGACAGCCCTCTTGCAAACCTTTCCTTAGGGGCCTGGAATTTAAAGTAGAGCTTCTCCAGCTTGGAGGGGCTTCCACTGGCAAAAACTGGAACAATCTGAGCATCAAAAAGAATATGAAGTAGAATTTATTGTAAGTCATTGAACAAATATCCAGCAGAGTATGACAATAAGAGATAGATAGACAAAAACCAGATGAGAAGAGAGAGGGAAACTCATTTACCATCATTGAAGGTGATTATTGAACCAGTTCCTTATTCAGGAAATTAGTAATTAAAAAGAAAGAACCAGGCATTTGCCTGTCCTTTTCAGGAGGCAATGTAGTTAATTCCTGTTGATAACAGAAAACTCCTCTTTGTGAAAACCACTAGTCAATAAATATGGACATAATGGTAGAATTAGAAAAACAATCATTTTGTTATATTGAAAGAAATAATTGATTAAGGCAAAGATCATCAATAAATGTTCAGTGCATCAAGTGAAAAGTTATTGGAGAATAAGATATTCTAGGGACCAACGTATTGTTTCACAGGTTACTTGCTGACTGTCAAAGGGAAAATGAACCTTTTCAAGGGCCAGATATGGCAGGGGCCACCTTAACCAAGTGATAACGATTAATGGGACATTATGTGCATTATGTGCCTTTGGATGTGATGCAATATGTAGTTTATAGCATCACCTGTGAAGTTGTACTACTTATCTATTGACACATATATTAGTCTTTTTAGACTGTCATAACAAAATACCATAGACTGGGGGCTTAAATAACAGAAATTTATTTTCTTATAGTTATGTAGTCTGGGATGTCCAAGATCAAGGTGCCAGCCAATTTGGTTTCTGGTGTGGGCTCTCTTTCTGGCTTGCAAATGCCACCTTCTCCCTGTATCCTCACGGAGCAGAGAGAGAGAGAGAGAGACAGAGAGAGACAGAGAGACAGAGAGAGAGAAGATAGATAGATAGATAGATAGATAGATGGATAGATAGATAGACAGATAGATAGATAGAAATCTTCCTTTTCTTATAAGCCCACAGTTTCTTTCAAATTAGGGCTTGTCTTAATCTGTTTTTTGTTGCTAATAAGAAATACCTGATTCTGGGTAACTTATGAAGGAAAAGGGGTTGTATGGCTTCCAATTATAAAGGCTGGAAAGTTCAACATTGGGCATCTTCATCTGCTGAGGGACTTAGGCTGCTTTAACTTATGGGAGGATGAAAGGGAGTTGGTGTGTGCAGAGATCACATGGCAAGAGGGGAAGCAAGAGTGAGAGGGGGAAGGTGCCAGGTTCTTTTAAACAACCAGATCTCATGGGAACTAATAGAGTGAGAGTTCACCCATCCCAAGAGATCACACTAATCTATTAATGAGGTATCTGCCCCCATGACCCAAATACCTCCCATTAGGCCCCTCCTTCAACACTGGAGATCAAATTTCAACATGGGGTTTGGAGGGGACAAACATCCCAACCATAGCAGGGCCTCACCCTTATGACCTCATTTAGGCTTGTTTACCTCCTAAAGACCCTATCTGCAAATACAGTCACTTGGGGATTAGGACTTCAATATATGAATTTAGGGGAGGGGCACAAGTTATTTCACAGCTAAGCAGAGCAAATGCCCCAAAACTTAGTGGCTTAAAACAACAAATATTTATTACCTCAGAGTTTCTGTGGGTCAGAAATACAGGCACAGCTCAGCAAGGTGCTTTTGGCTCCAGGTCTCTCAGGAGGTTGTAGTTGAGTTGTCAGCTGCAGCTGAAGTCTCATCTGCAGGCTTGACTGGGGTATTTTGGGGAGATGTGCTTCCAAGCTCATGCACATGGCTGTTGGTGGGCCTCAGTACCCTGCTAGTTGAGCCTCTCCCCGGGCTGCTGCTTCTCCCAGGTCTAGAGATCCAAGAGAACATGAGAGAGAACATGTGAGACAAAAGCCACAGTGTTTTAGTAACCTAATCTCAGAACTGACATCCCATTACTTCTGCCATATTCTATTCATTAGAAGCCCGTTGCAGAATCCAGTCCACATTCCCCTAGAGTAAGAATGTGAATACCCTTGAGGTGGGATCGCTGGGGCTGTTGTAGAGGTGGCCTGCTACAGAACATTCTTACCAAAAATCTTTAACTCTAATTGAATCAAGCTCGAGATCTAATGTCCAGTTTATAGGAATTACAGGGAGTAAAGTGACAAATTAAATAGCACCACAAGGAAGTGATCAGACAAGCCTGGAAAATAGGACATTCTACAAGACGACCAGCTTGATTAAAAAAAAAAAAAGTCAATAGTATGACCAAAGAAAGGGGTGGGGAGACTGGTTTAGGTAGAAGAGACTAAACAGACATAACAATCAAATGAAATGCATGCCCTTTGATTGAATTCTGGCATTACAAAATAACTGTAAAAGATATTTCTGAGACAATTACAGAAGTTTGGGGATTAGATATTAGATGATGTTAGGAAATTATTGTTAATTTTTGTTAGGTATGATAATGGTGTTTTGGTTATGGTAAAGACTGTCCTTATTTTTAAAAGAAACAGTTTGAAATACTTAGGTATGTCAGCCTTGATGTCTGCAACTTACACCCAAGTGGTCTAGAAAAACACAGAGATAAAGTAAAAATGTTAATTGTAGATTGTGAGTATATGGGCTATTAATGTGTTATTATTTGAGCTTTCCTGTATGCCTGCATTTTTGGTAGTAAAAAATTGAGATGGGAGAAAAAGTCAGGCTTCTAACCACAACTATCCAACCCTCAGAGATGAACTTCAACACCTTTGTTAGGCTCATGAAAAATGTCCTCAACTTTTTTTTTTTTTAGACACTTTAGTGCTTGCTTGTGTCTTTCTTCATGCTCCATCTTATTCTGGAAAAGATTTGAGGTGACTCCTGCCCTCCTTACCACCTTCCTGGGGGCATCAGGAGCCTAGAGGAGGAAGAGGAGGGAGCTGGCTTCCCAGTTTTCTCTCAGGGCTGGCCTGTGTGTGGGTCTCTGGTTACGTGGAGGTGAATAACTGGTGAACACTCAAACAGACCTGATCTGATTCCTGGCATTGCTGCTTGCATGGATGCTGGGCAAGTCTCTTAACTGTTCTGAGTCTCAGGTGCCTCAGGTATCCAAGAGGAGAGTAATCTGCCTCAGGGTGGAGGGGGAATGGAAGCCATGATGTGGGGAAGCTCTATGCAACTGTGGCTCTTGGAACACTGGCTGGTCTGTCCATGAGATCCAGGAATGTGAGGGTCTCAGGTCCTGGAATCCCAAATGCTCTCTGTTGGAACTCAGGCAGGGCAGAAAGACTCTGAGGGTTCCCTGAGAAGAAGAGGAGGAAGTGGGCTGGACAGTAACTCCCACCCTCCGGGGACACAGAAGGAGCCAGGAAGGAGGGATATTCAATCAGCAGGTGCTATGGGGACTTTGGGCCCTGCTGGATTGTGTGTGAGTCCCAAGGCAGAACACAGCCCAGGAAGTGGCTCTTCTCATTTCCTTTCTTACCTGTACCTTTCCTAGTGAATCAGTCACTCAGAGACAGCTCCACAGCCTTTTCCACTCGTATAGCCTGGGATCAAAGCTGATATCCCTCTCCTGTCTGCCTGCTCCCCTCTTGTTTATGAGTCCAGCTGCTGTGAGGGGGTGGCTTGGCTGAGTGACAGAAGATCACTCAAAAGGCTTCCAATGCCAGCCACCTGCCTGTCACTGTATCCTGAACAAAGCCCCTCTCTTGCGATGGGAAGCTCGATGGCCTGCAGGATTATCTGCAGAAGGAAGGAGCCAGTGAGATGCACTCATACGCTCATCCATTCAAAACGCCAGGAGGTGAACTTGGTTCTCTGAGACCCCAGCCAGAGTGGCCACTAGCCTGGCCGGGGTCTGAGAGAGGCTGCTAAATGAGACTGTCAGATTCCCTGGCTTTGCCCATAATCTAGAAATTCACAAGCTGCAGAATCACAAATGAATGGACCCTGGGGCTTTGTTTTCAGCTGATGGGGGAGGGATGAGCTGAGCCAAGGTGAGCCAACTCCTCAGTCAAGGAGAGCCACATGGAATCATCAAAGAAAGAAACGGAGAGGCCTGGCGATCCCTCTTTGGGAAGTCAGAAGGTCTCAGGGCACCTCTGAACGGTGTGGCGCAGAGGGCGGGACCAGACTCAACCTCTCTTGGAGCATGCGGAGCTCTAAACACTGGGGATCGGAGAGCTGTCAGAAAGACTCCTCTGACCACAAAGCCTACGATTCCACCGGTCGCATGCTATACCTTTGAGTCAGGCGTCACCCTTCAAAACAGCAAATATCCTGAAAAGAGTAAGTAGTGAAGCCACTAACCTAGTCCCTCAACAGAACACTGTACATCAGCAAATAATGTATTATTTGAGCTCCTTCTGCTCAGCCGGGCCCGGTGCTGGGCTCTGGGGACACAGAGAGTGAGATAGAGCTCCTCTCCTGGCATTGCAGTCTGTGGTGAGCCAGCAGGTAAACAAGCAATTACAATGCAGTGCGATAAAGGCTGCTGTAGAAATAGGAACTCGCTTTCTGCTTGGCTCTGCAGCAGCCTGGGGCTGAGGTCAGGTGGGGAGAGTGTGGATGGGGAGAGAGAAGGAGGCAGGCTGCAGAGGGGTTAAAGGGTCCAGGCACTAGCTGGGCCATTTTACCTCTCCCCTGAGGGCCAGCGAGGGACAAGCTGAGGCTGTGCAGGAGCTCAGGAAGCCAGAAGGACTAGCCTTTAGGCCAGCCTCCTGCACCATGTGGCCTACAGCAAGTCACTTCTCTCTGACCCCATCTGTTCAAGGAAAGGTGGGATGAAGAGGCCACTATGGTGGCGTTCTTGGACCTGCCATAACAGAGGTTCTCAAACTCTGGTATGTATCAGAATCGCCTGGGGTTCCCTGGTCAACCCCAGACTTATCCAATCCCTGTCTATAGGGACAGGGCCTGGGCAAGTCATTACCAAAACCCCTCCCCAGTGAGAGCTGAGGATCAGTGCTCGGGAAAGCAGCAGGGATAGGAATGAGGGGGAAACCCCAGGGCACATGGAAGCTTTCTCCATACCTCTGAAATCCCAGGACTTCTTTGAACGTATCCAGAGTTCAAAGGAGTCCCCTGAGGGAATTCAGAGCCTCCTACTGATGGATTAAATGAGATAATGCTACCAAGCATGGAGCATAAGTCGAAGCTGAATAAATGTGCATCTTCCCCTTCTCACTCCAGTGAGTCTCTCACTGAGTGGCTGGGTCAGAAAAGGATAGTATAAGAAATGTGGCAAAACACCATCAAATATATTCCAAGAAATAAGTGGGAGGGAGTAGGGGGAGTTTGCAAGACTTCTTCTGAGGTCTCTAGACTTTTCTTCTTCCAGGCCAGTGACAAAACTGGTTGGCCTGTCTGGGGTGAAGGAGTCTTAGATGGAATGAGCTGTCCACTATCGGCAAGATGGAGGGGCATCAAAGACTCTGCCAGACCAAAACTGGAGGTCTCAGTAGGAGTGTGGGTCACCCAGAGGAGAACAGACTTCTGGCTCCTCCAGAACTTGGATGGACAAAGTAGACAGGGAATGTCCCAGCAGGGCTGCCAGTCAGGACCATTCTGTTGCTGTCTAGATAAGGACAGCCCATCAGTGCTAGGCTTGCTCTGCGATGAGAGCTGGATTAGAGCTCAGGCTCCCTTGAGAATCTCCCAGCATCAGTCCTGACACTGACCGGCTGGATCCAGGCTGGGCTTTCAACGAATCCTAGGCAGGGATCAGGACAGCAGCTTCAGGAGGACTTCGGGGTGGGGTGAGGTGGGGTGGGGAGGCAGGAGCAGCAGCAGAGGGAAGAGATGGCAGAGGGTGGGAGGAGGGGGAGGGTCAGGAAGCAGGTTGTGTTCTCTCAGTATGCCCCGTTCCTCTCTTTCCGTCCGTGGTCTTGTTGTTCCATGGACCCCACCTGGCCCTGCCCCCATTTCCACCCCTGCACTTGCCTGCATTGTTTGCTCCCTTTGAATACTGTCCCTTTCCTGCTCCTGCCAATTCAAATCTCGTCTCTCCTTGAGTGCCATGTCCTCAGTGATGCTTTCCCAGACAACTTCAACCCTTTCCTTCATTTCAGAAAGGTAGGTTTGTTTGTTTGTTTGCTTGCTTTTACTACTAGGCGCCAGAATATGAGATGAAGGATCCAAGATTCTTGCCTTCAAGGAACTCAGTCTAAAGCAGGTGGGTGACTGATATGTAAATAAACAAACAAAATTAAGACACACAGGTGGGACACAAAGGGACTGAAGGACTGAGGGGCTGTCTGGGGTGCCAGGAGACACGTTGCATAAGAGGACAGTGACGTGGAGCAGTCCAGGGAGGTTGGGGTGCTCTGAAGGCAGTTCCAGGTGAGGATGCCTGGTGGGGAGAGGCAGGAGCTCATCTGCTGAAGGGGTAGGTGGCAGGTGGGGAGTGAGGACTGGGGGAAGGCAAACTGCTGGAGCATAGGAAAGGGATGATGAGGGAGGGAGGTGGCACCTGCTTCCCTTCTGTAGCTCTGGCAGCTCCAGGGGCACCTGGCACACGAGGGCACTCAGTCTGTGCTGGGTGCTGCAGACTCCTATGCCCCACTGAATCTGCCTCATCCAGCTCCCCAGGCTGCGGCCACCCTCTCCTCCCTACCTCCACACCACCTCACCTGACCCTTTAGTCACACAGTGTCCTGAGCACACAGATGGGATTTGACAATCACTCTTGAGAGAGTCTCCCTAATCCCCTTCCCATTCCTTCGTATATCTTCACTATAACCCTGAGACTGAGTGAATGAGTCTCTGTCTGTGTAAGACGTGTCAGTCAGGGAGCCTGCCTGGCTCAGACCCCTTCTAAGAGAAACTGCACCCCCATTGCCTATGCTCAGAGCCCTTGCTGCAGGGGCAGCCCTCCCTGACTGGGTTTTATATCACGTGACTCCTCCAGCTCTGGCCGCATCTATTCAGTCAAGAATTCGCTTCAAAGGCTCTGCCCAAATGGAGAGGCCAGGCCATTCAGCATCTTGTTCTTGAGAAGCTGAACTGGGAAATCCAGAAAGCATCAGACAGGGAGCCCAGAAGTAGAAGCAAAAGCCGGCATGGACAGCAAAGGCCTTGATGTGGAGTCTGGGCCCCCACGGGTCAAAAGCCACCATTACCATTATGGATGAGAAAGAGATGCTGGGAGGCAGAAGAGGGCTCACGAGAGGGTGAGGGTGTGAGCAGGCAGTGGGGAGAAGCAGAGAGAGCTGCAGGGACTCCGAGAGCGGCTGAGCTGCATGGGGAACACAGGAAAGGGACAATGCAGTCAGGTCCTGCTCTAAGATCCGCATCATATTGATTCATTTAATCCTCACAACCAGCCCTGGGGAGGAGTTATTCCCCCATTTTACAGATGAGGAAACTGAGGTACAGGGGATTTAATGTCTTTCCCAAGCTCACACAGCTAGAGAGTGGCAGAGCCGGGAGTTGAACCTCACAGCAAAGCTCGGCTGCGTCGTGGGTCTCAGCGGAGAACTAGATAGGCTTGGCTTCCCAACAACCCTTAGGTTTTCCTGTCTGGGAGCTTGGCCGCACTGTTAGAATTTCTGTGGGATTCTGTCTCCCTTATTTATTGTTCTATGTCTCCTTAAAATGCCGCCCCCATCCCCACATTTATACTGGAGCTTATCTAAGGAAGATGTTGTCCTTTGTGTAAGTGATTTATCATTCAGGCTCCATTCAGTTGGGAACTAACATGAAATATTTATTTAAACATTTTTTCTTATGCCATTTTTTCAACTGTACTCTGTTGAATCTCCCTTTTCTGTCCCTTGACAATGTCTTGGGCAGATTCTATGACTTAGTTTTGATTATTAAATAAATTGAGTTTAAGATTCCGATCTTGCATGGGACTGAAATTCACCTTTCCTTGCGTAGGACACCCTGTGGCCTGGGGCCTGGAGTGGGCAGGAGGTGGTCTCCTCCTCCCCGTTTCCCCAGGAGTGAAGAGCGGGGGTGAGGGAAATCTTCCCTCTGGCATGCCGGCTCTCTCTCCCTCCTGGAGGCTCCCACAGTGTGCAGCTGAGAAGAGGGAGGGGAAGTACCTTGTACTACCAGGGCACTGAGGTCTTCTCGGTTGGGTGTTGCTGCTTCTCAGGCTAATGCTAATCAGCGTTAGTGGGCCCCCAAAGTGGGAGGGTCTATTCCAGCTCAACTCTTTCCAGCCTCTTTAAGTGGGGGGATTGTGGAGAACCCAAGAGGGTCCCCTGGCCTCACAGGTTCCCCTCTCAGGTGGGTTATCAGCAAAGTGGCCTAAGCCACAACCTTCTGCAGGGTCTCTTAAGCCATAGAAAACTCATCCATACTTTGCCACATCAACAAGGGGCATGCAGGCCCTTTCCCCCGTTCATGTCAGTTTAAGGCATCTCATCAAGTCTGCTGCCTAAGCAAATGGCCTACTGCTGCGGAATGGTGGTGGTCTCTGAATTCCCTCCCCGCAGGTTTCTCCAGTCTCTAAATGAGTCTTGATGCAGTTTGGCTGTGTCCCCACCCAAATCTCATCTCGGATTGTAATCCCTACATGTCCTGGGAGGGTCCTGTAATCTCCAAATGTCCAGGGAGGGAGGTGATTGGATCGTGGGAGTGGTTTCCCCCATGCTGTTCTCTTGAATGTGAGTGGATTCTCTGGAGATCTGATGGTTTCATAAGGGGCTTTCCCTCTTTGCTCTCTCTTCTCCCTGCTGCCGCCATGTGAAGAAGGTCCTTGCTTCCACTTCGCCTTCCGCCATGATTGTAAATTTCCTGAGGCCTCCCCAGCCATGCGGAACTGTGAGTCAGTTAAACCTGTTTCCTTTATAAATTACCCAGTCTCAAGTATTTCTTTACAGCAGTGTGAAAATGGACTAATACAAGGCTCTTTGAGCTGCAACTCCTCCCCTAGGCCTCTGGGCCACGTATTAGCAGACAAAGGAAGAAGCCATGGCATTTGCGCTAGCCTCTTAGTAAGCCACAAGCAGTGGTCAAGGCCCAATTGTTTTATGGTATAGGGTTTTTGATGCTTTTTGTTTTCAGCTTTGGGTCCTAGTTATCTACTCTAGGGTAGTCAAAAAAGGTAGATGCGCAGCCCAAATATCCAAGATCACTGCCCCCAGAGGGAGCCGGATGCTGAAGGACCAACTCACTCCTCACAGCACAGGGATGGCCCTGGCTCACCCTTTGATTGGGTTCACGTCTCCCTGCCCCTGCTGAGGGAAGAATGGTCCTGATTTCCCACCCTCCTCAGATGAGCAGGCCTGGACAGGTCAGGGGGTTCTGAATAGGCCACGCCCTTCAGGTGTGCCCATCGCTCATGCTGCCCAGGAGCCCTGGCTTCTCTTTTTCCCTGCCCCTGCCTGACACTTCTCTTCTAGATCCTTCTGCGAGTGTACCACTAGGATCTGCCTTTTGTTCTTGGCCTCCCGGGACATTCCTCCCACCCTTTAATCCACACCCCCATTGCTTTCCAGAGCTCCCTGCTGCCCTACTCCCTGGGCTGCTCTTCTCTCCTCCAGCCCTGGTTCCCTCAGACAAGCTGGGCTCATCCAACCCAGGAAAACTCCTGGAGCACTCAGGCTCCATCATGCCAGTTCCATTTTGGAGGCTCCAACCTGAGGGACCAAAAGTGGGCAGGGGAGAGGGTGCCTTGTGCACTGTGGCTCCCGGCCGGAGCTCACACTCCATCCTGCTGGGTGATGGGTCCTTTCCGCGAATCCACCAGAGGCCCTACTTGCTGGAACTGAGCTCACTCTCTCTCTCTCGCACAAACATGCACACAGACACAAAGGAACCAGTGCACAGGGAGGTTGTAGACAGGGAGAAAATTATAAGGTTCATTTAGAAAGCAGTAAAGAGGGGATTTCAATTTCCTTTCAAAATCACAACACGATTATTCTTCCACGGTGACTTCTGCAGGAACACTGGGATTCTCTCTGCTCTTGGACCCAGTGCACTGGCGTTGGGGGAGGCTGTTGGGGAGAGATTAGGTGGGGGCGTCACATGTAAGTGAGATGACTTCACGGAGGGAGTGGGTTGTGGGAGCGAGGCATGGAAGGCTGTGTGTGTGGGAGGGGTCAGGGAAAAGGTGGAGCTAAGGCAACTGTGTGGGTGGACTCAGGGATGGAAGATGACAAGACAGGCCCTCACACCTCATGTGGGTGTCTGTGTGCATGTCAGGGGCTGGACCAGGGCCATGCCAGCAAGGTACTTCGGGCACAAAGTTAAGGAGGCATAGCTCTCAGGTTTGTGTAAGTGGGTACTATTTGCACAGGATGTTGGCTGGGTTCTGTGCCATTTTTTGGGGGCCATTATTTTATCTACTGTACCTCATGATCGCCCCCTCCTCTCCTCTTCCATCTGCCACCATGAGTGCTGAAAACAAACACTAGAAGTGCATCTGGAAGAGGAAAGGTAATGGGTGAGCAAACATCTGTACATTTGTCAATGAAGAGAGAAGAGGAAGTGGGTTTAAGTAACAAATAGAGGGCATTAATGTAGATATCACAAAGCACTTACGTTGAGGACTTTTGAGCAGAATTACGGAGGAAGACCCTCAGCTGAAAGGCAAAGAATATATTATAGTTGCATGGAGAATGGTGCTGACTGCAGAGCCAAACAGACTTGGATTTGAAGCCTGGCAACTGCTACTTTTTAGCTGTGTGACCTTGGGCAAGCCACTGGATTTCCCTGGGCCTCATCTATAAAATGTTGATAAAAATATGAACTGCAGGGGGTTATTGTGAGGCATAATGAGCTAGGTTAGAAAGCACTGAGATTCTCATGAGATCATTAAACATGGTCCTGCCCCGACAGGGGCGGTGGGAGGAAGTGATCTTGGAATAAGGTGTGAGCTCCTTGAAGATGGGCTGAGCCTGTACCTGTGGAGGCCCTGAGTGGCTATGCAACCAGCTTTTGCTGTTGGATGAATTCAGAGCTGGACTGCCCTTTGGCAGAACCTCCTTCTCTGGCTTCTGAAGATCAGCTGTTAAAGCTGTGGTCTGGGGAAGAGTTCCTGCAGAAGAGCTAGATAAATCACATGACCTTCGTGCTACCCTGTGGAGCTAAAGAGCAGGTTGAGGCCGCTGGCTTGGGGCCCTGGAGTGGGAGGGACTCCTGACAGTTTAGGACGAGGCAGTGGAGAAACACCCGACCCCTTTGCGACTACACAGGCTGGCTCTGCCCGATGTTGATATGCTTAATGATTTGTGACGTGATTGATATAGAAAGGGAACTTGCTATATTCCATCTGTTCAAAAGGAAATGGTGGCAGAGTGGCACATTCCAGGGAAAATCAGCATGCTGAGTGGAGCGCGCTGGTGGGGCGCTGGGCTGGGGTCAGGGAGTAAGAGGACAGAACCCAGCAAGATTCAGCCTGTGTCCGCCTGGGCAGCCTGGAGCCATGGAACCAGAAAAAGACCAGACAACAGGAAAAGCGTGAGGTGGGGGATCTGGGAACTATTCAGAAATTAGGGGCCCAGGGGACTGGAAGCCCTCACTTTCCTCTGTGCCTGCTCCTGCAGGGCTTGGGGCAATTGGAGAACACCTCTGTGCTTTTGCCCCTGTAGCAGACATAGACAGTGCCCTTCTAGGACCCACGTATTCCCCTCACCACTTCTCTGCACCTGGCTTTACTTCTGCCTGCTCTGCTGGTCAAAGCTTGCACCGGCAGCCTTCAGAGGATTGCTCTGGGGCACCTGAGGCCACCACAGCTGGATGTGCCTGGGCATTTACCACCCCTTCCCCTTCCCCCATCACTGTAGGGTTCAGGGATAGGAAAGTCCAGTGCCTTTGCCTTAAGATGGGAAAAGACTCTCTGTGATGTAATTCACACGCCAGGGCTTTCCATGGGTTCAAGCTGAGGCTGCGACTTCCCTGAAATCACAGCCTTTCTTGTTTTCTTCCCCTTCCTTGTTCGGGAGGGGCCCACTACTGGCCCACTACCTAGTTGGTTCCTCCATGTAGCATTCCTCTGATGAATACCTTCCCCATCTATCTTTTGCTCAGGATCTGCTTCTAGGGAATCCAATCTCAGATGGCTCCTAAGCAAATTCAGAAGAAGATAATAGATAGCGACAGTGCACATGCTTTTTTTATTTTTAAATTTTAGAGATAGGGTCTTGCTCTGTCACCTAGGCTGAAGTGCAGTGGCACCATCATAGCTCACTGCAGCCTCAGGTGCCTGGACCCAGGCAATCCTCCTGCCTCCGGAGTAGCTCGGACTACAGGCACGCACAGACATGTCTGGCTAATTTTTTTTTTTTTTTTTTGTAGAGAGAGGGTCTCTCTGAGTTGCTTAGGTTGGTCTCAAATTCCTGGCCTCAGGCGATCTCCAGCCCCAGCCTCCCAAAATGCTAGGATTACAGATATGAGCCACTGTGCCCAGCCAGTATGCACACTCTTTAGTTTATATCAGTTATATAGCATGACCACCTGGCCAGCATGGTCAGGTCCCAAGTATCCATGCCAGTGGCTGGAGACAGCGAGGCTGATAATCCCAAACTATGTAGGAAGCGTAAGCTTGTGTGCTTGTGCTCGCCCCAGGCATGGCTCTGCGAGGGTTTCTGTGGCTTCCCACCCCGGTCCCACTTTCTGCCTCTTCCTACCAAAAGTGGACTTGTTTTCCTGTGTCTGCTTTGCTTGGACAAACATGACAGTGAACTAGCATTCCCTGAGCAGCACCGCCTGATGGCCAGAGTACAGGCAAAGCTTGTTGAATTAAGGAATGTTCAAAGTAATGTAGTCTGGCCCTCTGGGTTTTGCTTAGAAACCTGAAGTGCTGCGGGACTCAACCTGGATAGTCCAGAGAGAATCTGCCACAGACAGATAATTGAGAATTCACTGTAAATGCAAACAGATTCTTAGGACACAGCATTTTTTGCTGGCTCAGACTTCTTGAATAGGAAAGAAAAAAGATATGTCTTCTTTCCAGAATACTTTCCTACTCAGGCACAGAGGATGAATGACTCATTTGTTCACCCCCAGGATAAACACCTGCCAAGCATCCATTGTATATGCTTCTGCTGTTCCGACTGCCCAGCCTCTGGTCACCCAGTGCAAGGTTGCTGCTCTCCGGTCTCTCTCTGAAGAAATCCCCTTTCCCTTCCTTGTAGGAGGCCTTGACTCTCGCTGCAGAGGTAGGAGTGTGATCAGGCCTGGCCAATCGGAGCACTGTATCTCCTAGGCTCTATCTTCCTTCAAGAATGGACATATGACAAATTTGGACCAGTGAGAGTGGCTTTGAGTTTTTGTTTGACTCCAGGAGAAGCAAAACTCTAACTTCAACCTGCTAGACATTAATTGGTGAGGATATGGGTCTGGAATTCTGATCAACCACAGGGAACTGGAGAAGAAACCGAAACATGGAAGAAAGACGCAACAAACAGAGCAAGACCACGCATGTACTGATGACATTGAGCCGCTGAACCCAGCTGTGCCAGGAGTCAGACCCTGGCATTTTCAGATCTATGAATCAATGCACTTCTTTTCACGTGGGATAGTTTGGGTTCTTTTGTTACTTTTAAACAAAATTGGGCAGAAGTTAGTTCCAGGAGTGGAACGTGCAAGTGGCAAGTCACACGTATGTTGTTGGCTGAGTGGAGTGGAGGTGTCAGGTGGTGGGGACTCACGGACCCTGGCTGAAAGGTTGGAGCTCTTGCTAAACAGAAGTGACCTTCAGTAAGGTCCTATTAAAAAGTGACAAGCTTAGGTTGAAACTGGCTGGTTTGAAAGCAGGTGGCATTTACATTAAGCTTTACTGAGAGAGGCACTTCTTGCCTATGACCTGAAATTCACAGCAGCCAGAAGTATGGAGGAATGCAGCATTGGAAAGCTAAAGGACATTTTCCAACCTAAAATCAGTGTGCAAAAGACAGGAAAGCAAGCAACCTGGGGACACACTGATCCCCTGGACCATGTCCAAGCACCTCCTGTGATCAGCACCCCGCTCAATGCAGGGGATGTGGCTGGAGTCAAGGAGACAAGTAATCCCCTCCCCTCCCCTAGACATTGTTTCATATTGCCCCCTGGAGGTGGAGTCTCAGCTGGAGGCCAGTAAGCTGTTGGCTGGAGGAAGGGCAGAGCACTGCCCAGGTTGCACATCAAAGTCAATGGCTCAGTAAGGACTGGGACTTCAGGTCCTAACCCACGGGGAAGGCTAGAAGTGGACACCAACAGCCTGCTAAAGATCTGAGAGAATTATTCTACAAGAGAAACACCAAATCCGCCAAATAACCTGTCTAAGATGCCCATCATTTGCTCAAAGACCTGAGAGAAGTTTTCTATAAGAGAAACACCAAATCCGTCCAATAATCTAAGCAGCCCACCATTTAAGGCAATCAATCCGTGTGTCCCCACTACCCCATCCAGTAGAGAGCTGCTTCCCAGAAGTAGCATCTTCCCTGTTGCCCATCCCCAATGTGGGCTTGGGAGAGACAGTGGGCAAGGGAGCTCTCCCGGAAAATACGCTGAACGACAAAGAACCTTGCTTCCTGACAGGCACTGGGAGTGCTGTGCTGTGGGCTGGTGCCCTCTGTGCAATTCTCCTTTGATTTAAGTTATTCTGCTCCTCCTCTACCATTCTGTGCTGTCGACATTTCAGGGGACAGGGACATGGTGTTAATTGTATAGGCTGGTGCAAAAGTAATTGCGGTTTTTGCCATTGAACGTAATGGCAACACAGCCATTACATTTGCACCAACCAAATGTCATCTAAACAATGGTGGCCTGGCCATAAGGGGCCACATTTGGAACTAGCCAAGAAAAAGGCATATTTTGGGGGGCAGAATTATAACATGTTTAATGCATGAGTTCTGGAAGCCGACTGCTTCCTTGGTTTCCTCACTTTTTCACCTCATAGCCACGGGATCTTGAGCAAGTTACTTCACATCTTTGTGCCTGCATTTTCTGTTAGATAAAAGGGATTAGTAGTGATGTCTATGCATTTTGGATTGTCTCTCTTTGGCTGCCGTCTTGCTATTGCCTGGGCAGGAGATGGAAGCCGAGTGCAGGGGAGAGGTGGGGTGAGGCCAGGAGTGGTTGACATCATGTGAACCCCAGACTCAATTGTGCCTGAATTCGGCCTACGCCTTCTTGGTCACTTTTATGGAGAATACATTTTCTGTGTACTTAAGAGAGTCTGATGGAGTTTTTATCACTTGCAATAAAAAAAGGCTAGTTGATATACCAACTGTGTGTGTTAACCACTGTATATACAGCCTTGGCTCTCAGGAGCTCTCAGCATAGTGGGAAGACAGACATGTAATGCAGCGTGGAGAGAATTGAGATAAGAGAGGTTGAGGGGGCCATGAACACACAGATGAAGAGTCTCTAATATAGATATTGGGATCCTAGAAAGATTCCTGGAATAGGTAACATCTTGGCTGAGTCCTAAAGGAATGGTCAGAGCCAGCGGAAGAGGGCAGGGGAGAGAGAGTGTACAATCCTAGGTCCATCTCCCAGTCACTGGAGATTTCAAGGATGGGCTGGAAAACCACTTGCTGGGAATGTTGGATGGAGGATTTATGCCTTGACCAGGAGGTTAAAGCAAATCCTTTCAGGGCTCTGCTGTGGTTCCTGCCCCAAGGGGACGTTGACATCTAGGGCCTTATCACAACCTGGTCTTTGGCTTGAGAATGTGTTTTGTTTGGCCCATACCATATTTCAAATTTTTTGGATTTGCTGTCGATATTTAAAATTGAGACAGTTTACAGAACAGCTTGAATTTTTGGCTTATCTTGAAAAATCAGGAGGCCTGATTGCACTGGACACTGCCAATCATGCAGGAATGTGGGCCCTGAAGCATGGTGCTCCTCTTACACAAGACTTGTGTGTTCCTGGGTCCACCCCAGTCCCCACCCCTCCCTCTTGTCTCACCGTGGGCCCACTTCAACCACTTACTTACCTTCCCTGGTAGGCCCCTGTAGGAATTTGAATTTGGGAACCCCATTTTAGAGGAAGGATTCACTGGACATGGATTAGGCTGTATGTGCCAGTGGATGATGCCCTAGAGGATGAAATCAACCTGAGTGCATGACTGCCCCTCTCTGGTTCCTTTTCCACTGGTGCTGGTGGACGTGGCTTAGGTAGGAAGAGCAGACTCTGAGGCTTGGGTTTAGGCACTGGGAGCAGGAGGAAGGGTTGGGGCTTATCTGTTTTTATGGCTTTCCAGGCTGCCTGGTCTAGCAATGGTGCTGTCATATGATAGTGTCCAGCTCTGAACAGAGTTCTGCAGTGGGTTGAGGACGAAACTATGGCTGATAAAAACATATTTCTTTGCCTTGCTTTTCCTCCTTTGTATCCATTCCATCTCTTTAAGGATTCTCCTTGAGGATAGTTTTCAGTTATTCCCGGAGAACCAGAATGGAGTCCATCATAATAGCATCTGTGTGTGTGGGGGTGTGTGTGTGTGTGTGTGTATTCTTCTTTTAACATTTTTTTGACATTTGTTCTTTTAATTCCAAATTTGGGTTAGATTTAAATGTTATTAATTTAAAGGTGCTTCTCTAAATCCAAAATTAAGGTTGTTTATAACAGTCTTATACGTGGCCTTTCCCCAACTCGACTGAGGTATAATTTATAGACCTATTTTATGTGTGTAGAGCTCAGTGAGTTTTGACAAATGTTTTCCCTTATGTGACCACCACCACAATCAAGATATAAACATTTCCATTACCCCCTGGCTTCCCTGGTGCTCCGTCCTACTCAATCTCCCCACAACTCATGGTCCCAGGCAATCACTGATGTGCTTTCTTGTCACTGTAGATTAGATTTCTCTTTTCCAGAGTTTTATATAAATGAAATCATTTACTATATACTCTTTTGTGTCTGTCTTCTTTTACTTGGTATACTTTTTTTTTTTTGAAATTCATCCATTTTGTTGTATTTAGTAGTTTGTTCCTTTTTCTCCTGAGTAATATTCCATTGATTGTACAGCTATGCTAGGATTTATTTCTCCATTCACTTGCTAATGATGGGCATTGGGGTTGCTTCCAGCTGGGGGTATTACAAACAAACTTGCTATGAACATTCATGTATGGGTCTTTATGTAGACATATGCTTTTGCTTCTCTTGGGTAAATATCTAGCAGTGGAATTGTTAGGTCTTAAGTGTTACGTTTAACATTTTAAGAATTGGCCTATTTTGCCAAAGTAGTTTTTGTACCATTTTCTGCTCCCACCAGGAATGTAGGAGAGTCCACCTAAAGGAGCCATGCAGGACGTACACAATGCTCCCCATCCTTGCCAACACTTGTAATTTTGTTCTTTAAAATTTTATCCCATCTAATGAGCGGGTAGAGGTGTCTAATTGTAGTTTTAATTTGCATTTCCCTGATGACTAATGATGTTGAACGTCTTTTCATGTACTTGTGGCCATTTGTATATCTTTTTGTGCATCGTAGCATCTTAATACTGACTCTCCCAACTTCTAAGAGCCAATAGAAGATTATACAGAAAATTAATACACAGTCTAGCAAATCAGTTATATGAAAAGGACTGATAAAAAGCTGCTGGAGATCTCACGTCCAATCTCTGAGCTGGAAGTGGAATGCTGGGATTCTGTCATTTTTTCCAGAACTAAGCAGCTGGGGAAAGTGACAGGCAGAATTCAGACTTGTTCCTGTGATGCAAATGGTTCAGGGCTTGGCTGGAGGCTGTCTTCCCTGCAGGCCAGGCACCTGTGGGGTGGAGGCTTGATAGAGTGGCAGACCTGGAGATGCATCTCCTTTCATTAGGTTTGCTTGCTCCTGGGTATAAGTTCTGAGCCTGTCTGGGTATAAGCCTTACTCCTGGGTATAAGTTCTGAGCCTGCCTAAGTCCACTGAAGCCAGCTTTGCCCTTGGCTGCAGACTCAGTATAGAATAGGTCCTGATCTTCTGTCTCCCCATTGTGGTGGGGCTGGGGCTGAGGTACAAACATGCCCAGATCTTTCTACTGGCTGTGGCCCCATGCAGTGGGAAAGTGGGAGAAGAGGGTGTGTGAACTGATGGCTGGACCAAGTTGAGCGAGGTTTCTGCCGTTGGGTGTGGAGACATAACCTTGACATCACTCAGCCTGCTGGCATCATGGTTTTGACTCAGCCTGGATGACCTGTTTGACCTGAACTGGTCAGCTCCATCAAGTGACCAGTCTGCTCCATCTGAAAACTGCTTTGATTGATTTTTTTTTCAATGACTAGGACTTTTGTCTGACTGCATCAGTGAAAGTGAAATTTGGCTTCAGGAAGACTCAACTTAAGTGTGGAATGTCTTGTTCCCTTTGTCAGATCGGCTTATCTTCTACTCCAAGAACTCACGGATTTGTCATACGTATCAAAGTACTGGAGTCTTCTGCCACTGATTGGCTGTATTCTCAACATGCAACAAGCAAAATGGTGTTGCTTTTGGAATGTTCTGAAGCCTGGGCTTAGTCACAGCTCTGTCTATAAGCCATGTGACCTTGGGCAAGTCACTCTTTAGACTTCAGCTTCCTCTGTAACATGAGGGCAGTAAAATTTGCCCGACAGTGTTTTGATGATTAAATTTGACAATGGACATAAGATTGAGGTGTGTTTGTCATTTTTAATGGTGCTGGGCTTCAAGCCTCTGTCTCTGAAAATGGAGTAGGCTGGACTGGGTCACCTCCCAGGCCTCACCCTTCTCATTCCTGTATGACTCTGGGGAACACAGCTATGCTTTTATCCAAATCACAGAGTAACTTTTCTTCACAGCATGCTACTGAGTCTCAAGAGAGGAGGGCACACTATGTTACTGAACCCCCAAAATCCAGATCTGTAAGAAGAAATTTTAGCCTTTAATGATAGCTAATTGAACAAGTACAAAGTGCTACCCCTGGGCTAAACTACTTTTTCTTCCTGCCACCTCTTCAGGCAGCAGGAACATCAAATGGACCTATTTGCTCAAGCAAATCCCCTATCAAGACAAAGGCAAGTCTTGGATTCAGTGGTTGCCTCTGCCACAAGGAAGTACCTTGTGGTACCTCAGTTTCCCTTTTATACCAGGAATTCTTCAGGCCTTGCTCATTCCCTCCCGGGTGGCAGAGCTGTGAGTTATCCTCTCCAATGCCCTCTGAAGCCCTCCAATGGGAGTTGGCAGGATGAGTGGCAAGAATTATTAATTAGTGAAAATATGTATAATCACATAATTGGAGTGTATAATTGATGCTTCACTGCTGCAGGCAGAAATGGAGGGATGCAGAGATGAAAGCCAGGAAGAAGGAGGCTGCCATAGATCCCAACTGCTGTAAATGTAGGAGAAACGCAGAGAGTTTAGCACTCATCATACCCTGCAAAACATGGATGGAATAAAGGTCGTGTGCTGGGGAACCAAGCAGCACA
Organism: Mandrillus leucophaeus; assembly: GCF_000951045.1. Classification (NCBI taxonomy): domain Eukaryota; kingdom Metazoa; phylum Chordata; class Mammalia; order Primates; family Cercopithecidae; genus Mandrillus; species Mandrillus leucophaeus. The sequence continues at coordinate 3,042,969 of NW_012107697.1, read as the reverse complement.
AATAAACAGTGGATGAACAGGCCCTTAGTACTTGTAGCCGACGTAAATAAAGCTGCTTTCCCCAGGAGACCACTTTGTGCCCACATTTTGAGGCTGCTGTGTATTTCTCTCTCTCTCTCTCTCTCTCTCTCTCTCTTTTAACAGCAGCATCAGATTTCTAATGAAAGAGCTCAGCAGATCATCATCGCTGCAGTAGCAGAGAAGAGATGATAACAATCTCACATTTAGCCCGGCTTCCTGAGCTGCCCCCTTGGATTTGCATATCTTTGAGTCCTCAGTGCTCTGTCAACACCCAAGCAGAGCTTCCATTCCCTCTCTGGTCCCAAGGTCCTGGGTTTTTATACATGAGTCGTGACATCTGGGATCTATTTGTTTCAGGGCTCATTTGTTGGAAAAGGAGGAATAAGGTAGTGACTGAAGATGAAGATGTCTTCTCAGTATATTGCACTCAGATTTTCCTCTACCTGATTGAGGATGTGAAAGGAGGGTAATCAGGGGGATGGGAAGCTGAGGCAGGACGGGACAGAAAACAGGTGTGGATGATTCTTGAAAGAGGGATACGATAACAACAACAACAATCACAACAGCAAACATTCCCGTGTGCTGATTGTTGAGGCCAATGTCAGGCTCTGTGCTGGAGGTGTGTGGTCTGCATAGCTCATGGAGTTGTCACACACCTCTGTGCTCTGTGAGGTGGGTGCTGGAACTATCCTCATTTTACAGTGAAGGAAATGAAGCCAAGGGAAGAGAAGTCACTTGCCCAAGGTCACCCGGCTGGTAGATGATGGAGCCAGGCCTCCAATCCAGGTCTTCCTCCAAAGCCCACGTTCTGTAACCCACCTGCTCTTCTCTTCCTGGCACACGGTATTATCAGTTCTGCTGCCACCACCACTGCCACTGTGGCCACCTCCACCTGCGTTTGTGCTTCCTGCATGAGCTCCTACCAACCCCACAGGCTTGCTGTCAAGATCAAATGAGCTGATACTTATTAAGTACCTTGAACAATAGTTGGTCCTTTAGAAGCATGTGATGAATGCTAGTTGTTATCTTTTTTTCTAACGTGCTGTTATTATTTATCTGTGGCAAAACTCTGCTGGGTGCTTTAGAACCACACAGGTGAGGCCGGGCGCGGTGGCTCACGCCTGTAATCCCAGCACTTTGGGAGGCCGAGATGGGCGGATCACGAGGTCAGGAGATCGAGACCATCGTGGCTAACCCGGTGAAACCCCGTCTCTACTAAAAAATACAAAAAACTAGCCAGGCGAGGTGGCAGGCGCCTGTAGTCCCAGCTACTCGGGAGGCTGAGGCAGGAGAATCAAACCCGGGAGGCGGAGCTTGCAGTGAGCCGAGATCCGGCCACTGCACTCCAGCCTGGGCAACAGAGCGAGACTCCGTCTCAAAAAAAAAGAAAGAAGAACCACACAGGTGAAACAGACAAGTACTCACCCTCTTGGGATCTTACACTGGGAGAGAGGACAGACACAGAAAGAGAGGACAATGTCATGTTTGATACACATCAACTGCATGGCTCACAGTAAAGTCCAGCATGAGGAGTGACCGACCCTGCTTGAGTTGAAGGAGGGCTTCATGGAAGAGGTGAGGTATGACCTAAGGCTGAAGGAAGGGCTGAGTTTTTAAAGTTTAAGATGCTGTGTGTGAGGCCAAAGCACAGGTGGAAATCATGACCAGAATGTCAGTGTCTCCCTCTACTCTGCACCAGGCACTATTCCAGGCACTGAGGATACAGCAGTTACAGCAGCTTTGTAGAAGAGTGCCTGGCACAGAGTAGAGTCTGAGCAGCCATATGTTGAAAGAATAAATAAGAGAAAGGAATGTTAATAGGAAATCGTGACAGGATAAGATCAGCAGACTGATTTGGCCAGAGTAGAGAGTGGGTGGTGGGGACTGAAGGAGAGAAGGGGGACGCAGCATTTAAGCAGATCTTGAAGAATAAGTCAGATTTGGCAGATGTATAGAGATGAAGGAACTGCATTAGGCCTGGCGTGGCTTCGGATGAATGCCTGGAACAACAGGTGGGAAGTTCATGATGTTTCAACCTGGCATGTTTTTCCCAACCTTGACACCTGGAATAGAGGAGGTGGAATGGGAGTAGGAGCCTGCTTCAGAGCAGAGCTCAGTTCCCCAGGCTGGTCTGGAGCACAGAAATAGCAACGGCAGCGTGCGGACACCTGGTTCCCTTACCCTGCATCCCATCAGTACGCATGTCCCCGTCACGACGTGCAGTCCACAATATTCATCTGCTTCAGTTGATGGCAGCATCTCCACCGTGACACAGGCTGGTCTCAGCTAACTCCTTGCACTGACTGCTTGGCATCTTTAGTCTAAGCAACTGCTCAGTGGACTCAGTGTTCCTGCTTTGTGATAGCCTGCTGGGGATTGTGCAAGAATGGTCTGTGCGTTTCTCAGTAAGTGTTAGAACTGCTCATGTGCATCCCCAGATCCCAAGTTGGACCTTTTGCTCTTGGAGGAGGAGGGTCTGTTCTCAATTTTCTCTGCTACTTCTCTGCAGCAGGCCTGAAATAAGTGATACTGAGCAATTGATTGGAAAAAAGAAAGTTCCCGTGGTTACGGTGCACCCAAGCTAATGCTTTCAAATTGAGTGTGGGTAAACTTGGAGAGTGTGGGTTAGACTTTGGAGCGGAGTCATCTATGAGTTGATCCCAGTGACACATATAGAAGATTAAATGTTGGGGTAAGGAGTGATAAAAGTAGAAAACATAGTGACATTTTCCTATTACTTTCTCAGATGAGACTTTGTCTTAGGAGGTTGTATGGGGGTAGAAGAAAAATTATTTGAAGCTGACAGATGTGAATTTAGTGTCTGTTACTTAAAAGTTGATTGATTTCTGCAAAATTCCTTTAACCCAGTGGTTTTCAGCTGGAGGTGATTTCACACCCAGAAGACATTTGGCAATGTCTGGAGACATATTTAGTTATCACAATTGTGTGTCTGTGTATTGGGGGGGGGGGGGTGGTAGTTACTGCTGTCATCTAGTGGGTAGAGGTCAGGAATGCTGCTAAATGTCCTAGGAGGCACAGCCAGCACCTGCTCAACAAAGAATCATCTGAACCAACATGTCAGCTAAGGCTAAGAAGCCCTGCTAACCGTATTGAGCCTCTGTTTCCTCATCTGCAAATTGGGGGTGAAGAGCAGCAAGCTAGAAGGATTAAATGTAGTGGGGGTGATCCCTGGCACATCATAGACCCTCCACACAGTTCCTTCTGGTCCCCTCTCAAGGCACTTCTTTCTGGGTGTGGAGAAGTTGGGGAGAATGCAAAAGTGTTACCAGGCTAATTATAGGTCAGGGAGTCACATTCTGAAGGAACACGAAAAGAACTGGGATTCTTTAGCCTGAAGAAGAAAGGTGGGTTAAAGGTGATTTAATAATAGTGTGAAAGCCTAAGAAGGGTTATTATTTAGGGGAAGGTAATCCACTGCTCTCCATCTTCACCGAGGAATGAAAAAGATCCCTGAGCAGGGTGGAATTGGGCTGGATACGAGACAGGACTTCCTGCCCGTGGAGGTCATCTGAAGAAAGAGGCTTGATGGCTTCGTGTGTGCGGGAGGAGCTGTAGACATGGCGGAGGTTTGTGTGTGTAGGGAAGCACAATGCTGAGGACAGCTTCCTCTCTGCCCTTAATTAATTCATAGATTAGTTTGGGGTATGTGGGGAGTGATGCAAATGCCACAGGCAAAGGGCTCCAGGACGCCAAAGGTTTAGGGGATAAGAGAAGGAGGAGGAGGAGAGACAGGATTTGAAATGGATCCTGAAGATAAGTCAGATGTGGGCAGATGAAGAGCAGAACCACGGGGCAGGGGAGGTGGGCGGGAGATGGGAAGACGTGGCTGTGTTGGAGGAGCAGTGGTGAACCCTCCAGGAGGTCTGGGCCAGATCATGGGTGCCCGGGAATGCCAGGTGAGGGGTTGTCCTGTGTTCAATGGGGCAGGGGTCTGGGCAGAACGCTTTCTGGAGGCTGTGTAGTTTGGGCTGGAGGCAGCCTGTGGGGCAGGAAGGGCAGCTGAGAACTGCGGCCTGATGACTTAAGTCACAAGAGAGAGGTGATGAGGGTGGCAGCAGCTGGAGGTGAGTGTGGTGGGCACATCCTCTCTGGGGCCTGATTTCCTCGGTGTGTCACTGGTCTTTGGTAGGCAGGTTGCTCCAGTTAGGCAGGTTGGCTCCAAGCTGGGCCACCCGCTGCTCCCAGCACCCTGGAGCCCATCTGGAGTGTGGGATCCTTTCCTCTCCACTCTGGAAACCTGGAGCATGGCTGGCCGCCCTGACTGCCACCGACAGCTCTGCCACTGCACGGGCTCTGCTTGTGGGGGTGTGTGAGGCCCGTTCCGGCTGCCCTGGGTACCTGTTCTCCCTCGATGTTTCCTCTGTGCTTCCTGCCGTTGCCTGTCTGGTGCTGGGGCCAGCTAGGCTGCCCTCCTCAGTGGTGATGCTGGTGGAAAAGGAGTGTAAGAGTAAAGGCAGGAGCCGGGGAGTGGGGCCTGGGGACGCAGAACCATCTAGGCTTAGTAGGGCTGCTGACAAAGTCCCCCATCCTTGCCTGCCACATCTGTCTCTGAGTCTACACAGACCCCTCCGCCACTGGTAGTGCCAAGCCCCTCCAGGGCTGCTCCTGCAGCCCACTGCCTGCGGCAACAGGCAAACCAGACTGCTCTGAGCGGTGGCTGCTGCTTCCCAGGGTCCCTCGGAGCACCAGGAGCAGCACAACTTGGCAGCCGGCACAGCCCCGGGCAGGAAGCTCCTGCAGGGGGACTCCGTGAAGGCCTGGGTGAGAAGGGAGGGGCTATAGTGAAAGGCCTGTGGATTAGGGTGGCCCTAAGGAAGGTTGGTGCAGTGCAGCGTCCCCACCACCAGACGGTGCATGGGTACCTCCTGGGGACCGTGGCAAACACAGATATTCCCAGGCCCAGCCACACCTGCGAGTCAGGGTTTGGGGGCATTGGGCTGAGCTCCACCTACGCTCATGTCCAGGAGGCCGAGCCCTTTGTCCCCTCAGAGGACACCCCTTCAGAGGCACTCTTCTCTGACATGGGACAGCAGCTGCGGACGGTTGCTGGAGGCAGCCTGACGTGCCTCTGCGTTAGGAAGATTGGGGTTTGTTCTGGCTCTGTGATATTAGTTCTGGGACTATTGTCAAGGTGCAAAATTGTACCAAGCTTCATTTTCTTTATTCGTAAATGAAGCTGTCAGTACCTATTCTATAGGATTACTTTGAGGACCAGGGAAATAACGTAGTGTCTCTACATGGTTGGTTTTTAACAATTAATATTCTTTCCTTTTCTGTGCCCCAGGGCCAGGACTCCAGTGAGCCCAACCTGGCGTTTTCCAGTGTTTTCAGGAGGCATTCATTCTCAGGGGCCCACCTGGGATTGTGGAAGCCCGAGAGTGTGCATATCCTTGAATTTTGCATCCTGGGTGCCTTACTTGCTCACCCTGGACCCAGCCCTGCCCTGCTTTTGAGTAATTCGTAGTCTTGGTTTAACGAAGTGTAGAGAGGACCCTCAAGGATCTCAGAACCTATTGGATGAGGCAGGAAAGTAAAAAGACACAGCGTGTGCCATGTGGTCAGCAGAGATGAGGGTTAGTC
>NW_012107697.1:2992262-3037297 GCF_000951045.1 Mandrillus leucophaeus | reverse complement strand
GAAGCTGTCAGTACCTATTCTATAGGATTACTTTGAGGACCAGGGAAATAACGTAGTGTCTCTACATGGTTGGTTTTTAACAATTAATATTCTTTCCTTTTCTGTGCCCCAGGGCCAGGACTCCAGTGAGCCCAACCTGGTGTTTTCCAGTGTTTTCAGGAGGCATTCATTCTCAGGGGCCCACCTGGGATTGTGGAAGCCCGAGAGTGTGCATATCCTTGAATTTTGCATCCTGGGTGCCTTACTTGCTCACCCTGGACCCAGCCCTGCCCTGCTTTTGAGTAATTCGTAGTCTTGGTTTAACGAAGTGTGGAGAGGACCCTCAAGGATCTCAGAACCTATTGGATGAGGCAGGAAAGTAAAAAGACACAGCGTGTGCCATGTGGTCAGCAGAGATGAGGGTTAGTCTGGGAGGACGGGGACCTGGGGCGGCATCTAACCCAAATGGAGGAGGGGGCCAAGATTATCAAATTAAGGGAGACAGAGAGGAGGCTGAGAAGGTGACAGCAGAGCCGAGACGAGCGGATTAACCAGCAGGAGTTAACTAGCATCACAGACTCTCCTATAATGGGATCCCAGCCCGGTTAATCTCCACCATGGGGAGGATATTTGGCCTGTGCCCACTCTGAGAGCCTACGGTTATGCCCATAGGATGCCAACCACTTGTACAGAGAGCACAAAGCTCAGCAGATGCTTCCAAGGCTCAGAGGGCTGGCCTCGCACTGGTGCTGACCCACATTAGCTAGCACGCGGCAGTCCCTGGGTGGTCTGCGAAGATCCCCACCAAGGGGCAAATCCCCCTAGTCACCCTACGGCAAGCCCATTAGCTTCTTGTTCCTCAGGGAGTGAAGGCACTGTGATTGTGAGTCATGCCACTCCCCAATTATTTTGAAAGGAAGCTTCCTTAATGAAGCAGGAGAATTACAGAGCAGCACCAGCGTTGGGGAAACATGCTCAACTTCCAGCAGTCATTCCCACTCGCCTCCTTTCTCTTCGCTCGAGGTGCATATGACAGGAGCTTCCAAACAGCTTAAGTACGGGAAACTCTGGGAGTGTGTGTCTATATCTGAGCGACTTTCATCTCTCCATAGGTTCAGTCTGTCTGCAAAGCCTCCCTTGTCAGCAGCTGGCGAGACAGCTCAACAATAGAATGATGCTTGTTTCACAGCTTCCAACTGAGCTCCCTTGCCAAGCTCTCTCCCTCCAGCACAGAGAGGTGCATCTGCAATAGACCTGAGGGCTGATGTGGGGTCCTCAGCAATGTTTTTCCAGCTTGATGCTCAGCCCAGAAAGAGCCTCTCCTCTCCACCTGCTGCCACAGAGCCCACCACCACCTCTGGCTGCAACCTTGTAGAAATTCCAGCTAGCTCCGGTGGAAATCTCTGGGCTGGTGATAAATACAAAGTTGGGCAGAGCTGCCTGGGAATGGGGAGATTGTAGAAAATGACTTCTGGAGTTCTCTCCAGACTTCCGAGATTGGGACAGTTGTTCCCAGGGGCTTTGAAGTCTCTTGCTGTTTTGCGTCATTTTCTTTCTATAGCAATGATCAGAGTCTTCAGGGCTGGAAAGACTTTGAAGGCCATCTGGTCCACTCTCATTTCCCTCCACTGCCTTCTTCTCTCCCCATTCCATGTTTAAATCTCCTCTACACGTTGGGCAACATTTCACTTATACCCTTACAGCTACAGGATGCTCAGTCAGTCGCAAGGTTCCTGGCTTTTCTTCTGTTGAGCTGGAATCTGTCCACACTGGGTTGATAACCACTGGCTCTGCTTTTACCCCATGGAACACCAGGATGGAGTCTCAGCTTTCCCCCCACCAACAGCCTGGCTCCTGCTTAAAGGCGACTAGCATGAAACCCCAAGGCTTTTCCTCCAGGAAAACAAGCCTGACTTCCTCGAACTGCTCCTCACAGGCACAGTTTTAAGTCCCTTTGATTGGAAACGAACATTTGAAATCCATCTCGATTCAGACTTCCTCCTTCTGGGGGACTTAGTAGACAATATGACAGCTCCGAGTCCAGCATGTTGGTTTATAAAGGTGACATCATAGCTCCTGCCCCCAAAGTATGTCATTTAGCCCTGAAAGTCTTGTCTGGCTGGTGGTGTTCAGACCCATGGGAATCAGTCAGCTGTCGGAGCACTCACTGACCAGAAGCCCAGGCTTCGAGGGAGGTACGAAGGAAGAAGAGGCCTGAGCCAGCTTGTGTGGGGCCCTCAGATTAAGGCAGGCTGGAAGAAACACCAGAAAGAGACTTAATGACATTCACAAAGGCTACAGTGAAGCATATGCAGATGCTGGGGCTTGCCCAGGTGGCCTGTGCAGAGGCTTCCAGAGAAAGCTGGGTCAACGTGCAAGAGAAAGCAGAGAGCAAGAGGAGGAAGAGCTTCCTAACGGCAGAAGTGGAAGCCAGAGATTCAGTAGTGTGAAGGACGCTGAAAAGGCAGAGGGGGTGAAAAGGCTGCGAGTGTGTGGGTGGGGTAGGGTTAATAGAAAAATATAGAGGTAAGGTGGAGAACTTACCAGGACTGAACCTCTAGGGTGGGCTTCTCCAGAGGAGGAGATAAGACTTGTGCCTAGAAAAACATATTATTAGGAAGAACACTCATTTTTATTTTGTCTTTTTAAAAATCTTTTTGTGGAGAAAGGAGACTCACTATGTTGCCTAGGCAGGTCTCGAACTCCTGGGCTCAAGCTATCCTCCCACCTCTGCCTTTCTAAATGCTGGGATTACAGGCACGAGCCACTGGACCTTTTGTCTTCCAACTGGGACACGGCTGAATCCCCAGGGACATTGTCCTCAAAACAGAGCAAGCCACTGAGATGTGAGCTTGGTGGAGCCCACCCTGCATTCTGGGTTCTTTGTCCAGTGTGTACAGATATGTCTGGCCACCAACACTTTCACTGATGCCAAGATGAGAAATGTTTTCAAGGGTTCCCAGATAGCCTTACCAGGAAATCACTTTTGGCAAGAGAATCAACCAGTCTTTTCAGGTGACAGTGGCTGATAGGTTGACTTTCACATAGAACAACAGGAAGAATTACAGGCCAGAAGAGGCCTCTGCTTGGGCCACCTGTTTGCTGATGAAGCAGCAGCAGAGCAAGCTACCTTCACTCCATGGAAATACGACGCACACCTGTTGGCTCCCAGGTCCTTTCCAGAGAGACCAGCTCTTTGGGGAGCTGCCTCCCAGCACAAGAGCATTCCAATTCCTTCCCTCCACCTCTGTGCCTGATTTCCAATTTGTTGTTTTTTTCCATTTCATTTCCCTCCTGCTCACCTTTCCTCCCTGCAGGATCATTTGGAGCTTTGATTTCCTTTTGTCAGAGAGAGCATTTCCTTCCTATCACACCGTCCCTCTCTGCCCCTACTCCCATGACTTTGTTTAATTCAGCTGCTTTCTGCACCTGGCTCTGCCTCACAGCCATGGGGAAGAAGGGATTACAGCCAGAAAGCGCCCTTCACCTCCCTCCACATGACACTCGTCTCTGCTAATAACAGGAAGAAATGAGCTTTAATGACTGACACCACTGTGCCTGGACTGGGGACTTGGAAAAGGCTCCATGCTGTCCCTGGTGGTCTGCCCAGTATCTTGGCAACAGGATGCTGGGAGAGCCCCAGAAACCCTGGCTGCTGGAGGTCCCATCCTCTCTCCCTTTGCCTCCAGGCAGGATAGCCCCACAGCCACTTGACATACTTGACATGGATGAAGGGTGTGTGGGTGGGAGGGGGGGACAAGTGGTAGCCTCTCTAAGACCTGCAGAAAAGGAAATCCTATGATCAGTCTTCCTTGCTGCCAGTTCTGGGACCCTCCTGTGGGAATTAATTGTTGTAACCTAAACTTTGCCCACTGTAGTTTTAAATGAGTTTGCCCTCCGATGTGAGTAATCTGGCTGTCTTATCTTTCACTCCACTGACCTCCAGGGTTGGCTTGACAGGTCAGGTGGGGGTCCTTATCTCCTTCCTGACTTTATCCATCTCACTCAGGTCTTCGGTTCAGGCTCCACAACTGGTTGATGCTGTTTTCCTGTTAGTGTCTCCTTTTCATCATGCACGATCCTCCATAGTGATGGAATGGAGACAGCTTCTCAGAGAAAGCACAGCTTTGGAAGGTAAGTAACTTTTGGATGGTGAGACCATCAGACCAATTTGACTAGGCCAAGACTCTGATCAATGTTCTTAAACCTATGTGACACTGCCACAGAGATTTCAAAGGAGGAAGGGTCCTGGACTGCCCATTCATCCATTCTCAATGAATTATTCATTTGACCAGCGCTTTCTGACTTTCTAGCTTCAGCCAGACACAGTACAAGGGACAGGGGAGACTGAGATGAAGAACACTTGGTGCTTCTTCCCAAGGCCCTTGCAGTCTCAGAGAAGACAGATGTATACCCACACCGATGCATACGTTACAGCACTGCGTGATGATGCTATACGTGCACAAAGCACTCGGGAGCAGAGCCGCTGTCCCTGGAGCTCAGGGAAGGCATCATACGAGAGATGACTTTAGAACTCGGCCTTTAAAGGAAACACAGGATCTCTGCAGCAGTCAAGAAGGGGAAGAGAAGACTTGGTGTTAAAAACTCATGGGTTCAGGACATACTGCCACATTATATGGCACCTTGGCATATTGAATATTTTAAGCTGGAGGAATTTGAGAAAACAGCAGAAGCAGGAAGTTCCCCTGAAGCGGGTCATAAACTTTGGGAAGGACTCTCTGACCTCCTGAAGCAGGTCATAAGACCCTCATGTGACAGTTGCCCTTCCTGTAGCTGGAGGAAAGGGGCATCCTTATCTCTCAAGACAAAAGGAGACAGAGAGGAATCCAGAAAAACCAGCCTCACTAAGCTTCCCCAGTTCACCACACTTACCTTGTACTCTTTGCCCTGTGATATTTCTCCATGACTTTCCCCTCTTATCAAACCTACTATTAAAACACTCCCATTTAACTGTTTCTTCAGGTCCTTATTTCCTTATGAAGGCTCTCCCATCACATAAAACTTGTATTAAATAAATTTGTAAACTTTTTGTTTTGTTAATCTGTCTTTTGTTACATAGGCCCCAGTCATACATTTAGGAGGTATATTAGTCTGATCTCACACTGCTAATAAAGACTGGGTAATTTACAAGGAAAAAGAAGTTTAATGGGCTCATAGTTTTACATGGCTGAGGAGGCCTCGCAATTATGGCGGAAGGCAAGGAAGGAGCAAATATACATCTTACATGGCTGCAGACAAGAGAGAATGAGAGCTAAGAGAAAGGGGAAACCCCTTATAGAACCATCAGATCTCCCAAGACTAATTCACTACCACAGAACAGTGGAAACTGTCCCCATGATGCAATTATCTCCCACCAGGTCCCTCTCACAACATGTAGGAATTGCGGGAACTACAATTCAAGATGAGATTTGGGTGTGGACACAGCCAAACCATACCAGAAGGATACAGGGAAAAGATGTTTTTTCCTCCCCTATAATAGTTTAGGGCAGCAAGTCAACTTCAATCACTTTTGATAGTGTTTACCTCAATGCAAAGAGGACCACGTGTGAAATGTTTATGAAATTACAAAATATGTCATCAATTCTTTCAATCAGGTGATAAATATCTTCAGCATACCCAGCTCTGTGCTCTGGGTACCTTGCATGTGGCATTAGCTGCTATTCATAAAAACTGGGCGTGTCAGGCCACACAGAAGGCCCAGGTCATTTGCATCTGGAGTCAGGTAAACCGTCCACCCCTCACTGAGGCTGATGCAGAAACCTTCCAGGAAAAGGGCTCTGCTTATTGTCTGAGTCTCGAATGCCCAGGGGTACCATCTGTGTTCTAGCTCAAGTTTTAGAGACAAGGAGAACATAAATCCATCCAACTATGGAGCCAGGAGAGTTCTGATTTTGGTGTTTGCTCTTTAATCAATAGCATTAGGCTTTTCTATGAAAAGGTCTTAATTTGATAATCTCCCAGAGGAGTCATTGGTTTGATGTGGACATATTACACAGCTTCCTGACTACCACAGAGACAGGGCCGGCTTCCCAGAGGAATGGGGATTCTTCTTTCTTTACTTTTCCTTTGTGTCAAAAGCCAGGAAGGAGCTTGGTTTTCATCATAACTTCAAAGGTAAGATCTGGGACAGATCCTGGTAAGTTACCCTTCTACCCCTGGAAAGACCACCCAAGGCTATTGGTGGGCCACCATAGCCAGGCAGAAATAGTGTCTACTGCCAAAGAGAATCCGTGATTTTCTTGTCAGAAGAGTCTGATATATCACCCTTGGTTACATTTCAATAATTCAAGCTGCAGTTTGGGTTATTCCTTCACATTCAGACCTGGCAGACCTATCACTGAGGAGTTAGAAAGACAGCCCCCAAGACTAGGGAGGGTGTTCTGGGTGGGGTGGCTGTTGCCTGCTGGCATCGTTGCTGAAGAGCGAAGGAGTCCATATTCTCAAGCTGCAGCTCAAAGGAGGAATGGCCGGGTGGTGTTCATTCAGCTCTCTGTACCAACGACCTCTTCCCTGAGAGGCCTTCCCTGATCACATACCCACAGTGTCCCCAGTCCTACTGACCTGTTTTATTTTCTTCATAGCACTGTGATATGGTTTGGATGTTTGTCCCACCCAAATCTCATGTTGATATGTGATCCCGAATGTAGGAGGTGGGGCCTGCTGGGAGGTGTTTCGGTCATAGGGGGCAGATCTCTCATGGCTTGGTACTGTCCTGTGAGATCTGGTTGTTTAAAAGAGTGTGGTACCTCCCTGAAACCCCTTGCTCTCACTCTCCTCCATGTGATACATGGGGTCTGCCTTTGCCTTTCACCATGATTGAAAGCTCCCTGAGGCCTCCCCAGAAGCTGGACAGATGCTGGCACCATGATGTACAGCCTGCAGAACCATGAGCCAAATAAACCTCTTTTCCTTATAAATTATTCAGCCTCAGGTATTTCTTTATAGCAGTGCAAGAATGGCCTAACACATGCTGCTAGCTAAAATCATTTTATCAATATCCATTTTCCCCACTGGAATGTCAGCTTCCCTAGGGCAGCAACACTGCTTTGTTTGTTGCTATATCCCCTGTCATACTAAATGTGCTGACTTAATATGTGAATGAACAGTTGATAACAGAATATGAAAAGCTTTTGCCTAGACTCTGAAGTATAAACTAGATACATATTTTCCTGAACTCATAGTTATAAGACCAAGTCCTAGTCATTTCTAACATGTTTTAGTCGAACCTTTGATCTCACCAAGCCTTGTTTTCTCATCTGTGAAATGCAACCTTACTTTACAGGGTTACTGTGAAGATTACACAAGATAATATATGTGGAAAACCCTTCCTAAATTCTGAAAACGGTCTAGACATAAAGTGTAGTAGATATCTCATATTTATCTATTCATCGTTTTTTCCACTGGGGATCCACCAGTCCCCAAGGTTCTACTTGGCCTGTCAATCACAGTATCAGACCATGGAGACAGGCATGTGACCCAGACCAGGACAGTCCTCCCCTCCCTTGGGACAGTGATTGGTCCAAGAACCGAGCACATGATCCAAATAAGGTCAACTAGAGTTCTTCCCTGAAATATATATTAACGCTAAGAGAACAAAAATCTATGAATTGAGTTGAAAGCCATGTTCCCTGTCACAAGGGAGGAGAAAAACAGTCCTTCTGCAGATGAAGCAGAGAAACAAACAGAAATGAGATGAGAGATCAATTTCTGATGGTCTCAAGTCCTAGTTATAGCTGCTGGTTATTGGATACCTGAAGGTCTTTCTTGACTCTCCAAATAGTTCGTTTTTTTCCCCACTATGTAAGCCAACATTTTCTTAATTGGTTTGAGCTGGTTTTTAGTCCTATGCAACTGAAAAGTTATTCCAGGTCCTTCACTTATGTGTTCATTTATTAATTTAGTCATTAATATATCTAACCAAGATTTATTGAATGTGGGACGTCATTGTTGTATAATAAAGAATTTAACTGATTCTTGATCCCTGGGAAGGAGCCTTGAAACCCTTACAGTTTCCTGAGTGATAGAAGTGTCTTTGTTATTTGTGTGGGCCCTTGGAACACACCTGAGTTTCTGCTAAGGAGATGACTCAAGATGAGGCTGGTCATGCCAGAAAGGCCAACTGTGTGTTTACAGGGTTGGAGCTTTCAGCCAGGTGATATCAGCTTGACTTCCTCCAGGCAGGGGAGCTGAGATTAATTTCAGTCACATGGTTAATGATTCAATCGATCACGCCTATGTAATGAAACCCCAGCAAAAACTCTGGGCACCAAAGCTCAGTGGAGCTTCCTCGTTGGTGAACACATCAGTGTGTTGGTGATGTGTCCTGATTCCATGAGGAAAGGACGTGAAAGCTTTGCATTTGCCCTGTGTGTCTCTTCCTTTGGTTGGTCCGGATTTGTGTCTTTCATAAGGAAACTGCGGTTTTAAGTATGCTTAAAAGTCCAGAGCTCTGTGACTCAACCTAGTGAATCCTAAAACCTGAGGAGGTTGGGGGAAACTCCTGAATTTGTAGCCCGTTGGTGAGAAGTGCAGGTGGTCTGGGGATCCCCAAGCTTGCAGCTGGCATCTGAAATGAAGGCAGTCTTGTTGGGGACTGAGCCCTTAGTCTGTGGAGTCTGTGTCAAGTAGTTAGTGCTGGAATTGCATTACAGTATTGTAGCCATGATATAAACGACTCAGTCATTCCACTCTAGATATTTATTTACCTAAGAGAAAGGGAAACAGCATTTTTCATCAGGTGAAAGGCTTGTAGAAGGATGCTCACAGCAGCTTAATTTTAATAGTCCAAATCTGAAAACAGCTAAAAATAGGTGAATAGATGAATAAATTATGGTACATGCAATCAATAGAACACTATACATTAATAAAAAGGAATTAATAAAACATGCAGTAACATGGATGAATCTCAAAATAATTATGCTGAGTGAAAGAAGCCACACACAAAAGACACATATGTACCGTAAAAGATACATATGCACCATATGTTTTCATTTACATGAAACTCCAGGAAACACAAAGTGATCTATAGTAGCAGACAACAGGTCAGTGGTTGCCAGCAGAGAACGGGTTGGGAAGGGTGGGAGGGACGGTGCTGGTGCGGGAGAGGGCAACTTTTTGGGGGTGGTGATGATGTTCACTATTTTGGTTGTGGTGATAGTTTCACAGGTGTATATAAATGCCAAATCTTATCAAACTATACATTTTAAATACGTGCAGTTTATTGTATGTCAATCATACCTCAACAAAACTGTTACACGTAACACCATGGTAGGTCCTCTGAAAGGGCTGGGAGGTTTCCTCTAATATCTCACCAGTAACTCAGACACATCATATCCAAAATGGAGTCTTTTTTCTGACCTACCTCCAATTTGCTTTTGCTCTTGAAATTTGCTCCCCTGGTGAGGGAACTACCGTCTACCCAGAACCCAGAAAACTGAGAGGCATCCTGGACATTTTACTCTTTTTCCACCAACAGCCAACTGGAAATTAAGTTCTGGTGATTCTCTTTCCTCAATGTCTCTTAATCCAGCCTCTCCTCTCCAGCCTAGTTTAGGTCATTATTTCCCCACATTTAAACTCTTGCAATAGCCTCCTGACTACTGATTTATCAGTTTCCAGACAACTTGCCCCCCACCAACTCCCATCCTCCCTTTTAAGCCCCACCCATAATATCCATCCTTTATGCTTTTACCAAAGGCAAACCTTTGTAGAACCCATGTATGATCTCAGAGGTGCCTTAATACACATTGTTTTCTTCCAGATATAAAATAAAAACTAAAATATTCTCTTTTCTCTTTGTCTAAATAATCCCTTCCCTAAACATTGATTCTTTTTTGAGGTGGTGGTCTTGCTATGTTGCCCAGGCTGGTCTTGAACTCCTGGGCTCAAGCAATCCTTCCGCCTTGGCCTCCCAAAGTGCTGGGACTGCAGTCATGAGCCACCGCACCCGACTAAACATTGTTTCTTTGTGGAAACATTCCTAGCTCCAATCTAATTATGTCTCCCTGCCAGCACCCTGAACTCCTCCTTTGCAGTAGTTTGTGCTCTGATAAATGCTAAATTAATTTTTAATTTGTCTGTCTTCCCACCAGACTGTACACTTTATAAAAGAAAGCACCATGTCTATTTTGTTAACCACCATTCCCAGTGCTTTGCACAATATGTGGTATACAACAAGAGTTCCAGAAATATTGGACCTTTCAAGTTTGTTAGGGCCAATAGGCAAATTATAGGTGCTGTAAAGCATGGCCCCAATAAAACACTACAGTTGACTGAAGGAGGAAGGAGAGGGATCTGACTGTGGTTGAGGAAGGGTTTTGAGAAGGAAAAGGTGAAGGGAGTTGGGCCAGCCTTTTCCTATGGTAAGAATAAACAATATTAAGGCAAGTGCAAGAAACTCTGTAGTGAATACGGAGGCGAGAGCAGTCCACTTTGCCCAGATTATACATTTACACAATGAAAAGACTAGCTAGAAGGATGGCTTAAAATGCCTTGAGGCCAGAGCTTGGCGGGTATTAAATATCCAATTATTTGGTGGCCAGGGAAAGCCATTGAGGATCTTTGAACAGGTGAAAGACTTGGTCAGCTGTGCTGCTGCTACTGCTGCTTCTCTTCTCCTCCTACCCTTTCACTTGCACTGCACCATCTTTCTTGGTGGGAAGAATCATGGTAGCAATGGAGCATAACCTAGATTGGAAGGGAACAGAAGCTGGAGTTGGACCACCATCACTTGGACTATTGTCCAAGTACTTGGGTGTTAGTCTTGAAAACAAAGGAGCTGAGGCAGGTGTGAGAGATGTGGTGGAAACAAACTTCACAGGACCTGGCATCTAATTACTTCGGGGGATGAAGGAAAGAGAACACTCAAAGATGAATTGGTGCTTTCAACCCTGGTTTACCCAGAGGATGGTGGTATCTTTACTGTCATCAAAGAGCTGGTTGGGTGGGGAGTCCAGACTGAGTTGGAGAGGGGAGCGGGGAGGAATTAGGATGAATTTGACTTTTATAGCTAGATGAGTGTAATTCCTGGCATTCGTTGATCAAGAAAGTCCGGGGGCTTCTTCCCTGCTATGCTCAGTCCTCCAGGAGCCTCTGCCAGTCAAGTGGATGGGAGATCCGTCTTTACTAAGAGATCTTTTTCTCCCTAATAAATAACAATGCTAAATTACAAGTGTGTGGGGGAGGATCAGGACGTGGCTCCTCAATCCTGCTATTGTGTTCGCGCTCTGGGTAATTAGTGTCTGATAGTTTTAAACAGATGGGTCTCTCTGGCAGCAGGGATTACAGCTTGAAATCAATCCTGAACAAATATTATATTAATTTCTCAACTCCCTCTCTCTGTGGACAAAACCGGTTCTTTTCCTCCGAACACTGTAATGATGAGAACATTAATATTGGATCATTTAGAGATGAAACGGAAGCGGTAGAGGAGAAAGAATGAACGGGACTTCACAGGAGCTGAGGAGGAGGCAGATGCTAAAAGTTTCATGTGGTTCAATGCAGACAGGAAGCAGGAGAAGGAAATTCTGAGAGCACACAGGGCAGGTGTCCGGGGCTGGTGGTGGGTAGCTGTTCAGGGTTCCAGCGCTCCCCAAATGTTCAGCCTTAGCTTGAGGTTGGCACCTGCTTTGACAACACCAAGGGCTGTGTCAGGCAGGCTGGGCAGTCTCTGATGCTTATTTCATCTCAGAGAGGAGACCAATTCCACATAAATAGGTCTGCAGGGGGCCTGGCTAGACTTCTGACTTTCCAATCAAACCAGGCAGTCTACAATTCAAAAACAAACCAGGCTGCCTGGAGTGAGCCTGCAGCCTCCCCACTGCCACCCGGGAAGCATAACCCCTTCTCCTGGACTGTTAAAAGGGACTCCCCCACCTACAACCATACCCCTATTTAAGGGCTGCAGAGAAAGCCCAAGCTCAGTTCCCAGCCTTGGGGAAGAGCTGGGCCTGGAAATACTTCAATGTGCAGGCAGCTCTTGATTATAAATGCTAATGTAATTCTGAACCAGCTCTCTTTAGCCCTGTAGGATTTTCATTTTACTTCTATCAGGCCTTACCTACCTAATCATGCATGGGTCAGGTTGACATTAAAACATGAAAATGAGCAGCAACTGTGGCATCGAGAAAAGAGCACAGGATGTGGAGTTGGTCCTGTTCTGCTAATGAGTATCCATGTCTGAGCATCTCAATTTCCCTGGTCCTCAAATGGGAACTGTGTCACCCCTCCCCAACAGCACTGTCAAGAAGATCAATGACAATGATGGATGCAAAAGTATCTAATGATCGGTTAAAAAAAAACCAAAAAACAAAAAACCCAAGCCCAAGTGGGATTATGAAAACGGTATTGCCTTCTGTGCACGGGATTCCTGGGGATGGAAGTCTGAGAGAGAAAACCCACCTGCAGGTGAACGTGGAATGTGGATGCAGGTGATACTATTGCAAAGCCCTGTAGAAAGGCTGGGCTGATGGAGTTTTGTGTATAGGGGAGGGAAGACCACTGAAAGAGGCAAGAAGTGTGATAGGATTGGGAGGGTGTTAAGAACTGTGAAGGGTCTGGTATTTTACCCTACTCACACGCTAATAGATTAGCCTGTCATTGTTACATGGATGCTGACAGAATACATGAAACTCCTGGGTCAGAGACAAAGGACTTCATTACTCACAGCAATAGCAGCAACCAGAGTCTCAACATTGGTACAGTTCCCCAAGCCCCAATTCCTACAGGGTGACTGGAAGTTGGCCAGGTGATGCCTGTGCATCTAGTGGGGAATTCCGAGCTTAGGGAACCTGAATCTTTTATGATGGGAAGAAAGCCAGTCTCTCAGAAGGAGACGTTATCTTTATTATACTGGACACTTAACTAATTTTCTCTTTGCTCAGGAGAGACATTACCTCTCTAATCCAAAGCTGTTTGGAATTTTTTCAAATCTTTTAAGTTCTGCTTCCTTTTTAATTAAAAATTCTATCTTTAAGTTATTTCTCTCTGCTTGCATTTTACTGTATAAGCATTCGAGAGAAGCCAAGCCATGCCTTTAATACTTTGTAGACATTTCTTCAGCCAGATATGCTACTTCATTGCTCGTAAGTTCTACCTTTCACAAAACACTAGGACATGAACACAATTCAGCCAAGTTCTTTGCCGCTTTCTAACCAGAACTGCCTTTCCTTCAGTTTCCAATAATACAGTCCTCATTTCTGTCTAAGACCTCATCAGAATGGACTTTGCAGTCCATATTTCTACCAACATTCTGTTCGTGGCCACTTAGATAATCTCTAAGAGGACTGAAACTTTCTCTACCAGTCTCCATTTTTGAGCTCTCACCAGCATCCTCCTTTACAATCTATTCGTGACAATATAGGATTTTTCCAGCATGTACCTCAGAACTCTTCCAGATCTACCCATTATCCAGTTCCAAAGTCACCTTCCCACTGAGGTATTGGTTATATATAGCAGCACCCCACTTCTAGCTACCAATTTTTACCTTAGTTCATTTGGGTCACTATACCAAAGTGTCACAGACTAGGTGACTTATAAACAACATAAATTTATTTCTCACAGTTCAGGAGACTGGAAGTCCAAGGTCAATGTGCTGGCAGATTCCATGTCTGGTGAAGACCTATTTCCTGGTTCATAGATGGCACCTTCTCACTGTGACCTCACACGGTAGGAAAGGGGAAGGCAGCTCCTGGGGCCTCTTTTCTAAGGGCTCTAATCCCGTTTAGGAGGGCTTTGCCCTCATGGCCTAATCACCTCCCCGAAGGTCACACCTCCTAACGCCATTGTCTTGGGGGTTAGAATTTTAACATATTAATTTGGAGGAGACAAAAAAATTTGATGAAATCATCCACTGAGCTAAAATTTCTTGTCTAAAGCCTGCCTTTACCTCAAAACTCCATGAAAGCAGGGACCACATCTGTCTTGCCATCCATTTATCCCTGGCGCAAAGTAGGTACTCCATTGGTACTTGTTGAAGGGTTAGTTAATTATTTTACTTAAATGCAGGCCAGGCCACACGTGATGGTTCACATCTATAATCCCACCATTTTGGGAGGCCGAGGCGGGTGAATTACTGGAGGTCAGGAGTTCAGGACCAGCCTGGCCAACGTGGTGAAACCCTGTCTCTACTAAGAATACAAAATTAGCTAGGCGTGGTGGTGTGCGCCTGTAATCCCAGTTACTCAGGAGGCTGAGGCAGGAGAATCACTTGAACCCAGGAGGCGGAGGTTGCAGTGAGCTGAGATCGCACCATTGCACTCCAGTCTGGGTAAAAAGAGTGAAACTCCATCTCAAAAAAAAAAAAAGAACCAGGCCAGTTAAGCCAGGGGCCATGAGGGATGCCCCATCTGGAGCTGGAGGGGCCAGCCAGGAACTCCGAATCTTCTGCTTAGACATTTGGCCTCCTGGAATGTTCCTATGAAACCCAAAAGACCCTAACCCACCCTTTCTATTATAGCCCAAGGGATTATCTTAGGGAAAGAGCAAGTTCCCTGATATGGTTTTGGTCTGTGTCCCCGCCCAAATCTCATGTCAAATTGTAACCCCCAATATTGGAGGTGGGGCCTTGTGGGAGGTGATTGTATCATGGGGGCAAAATTTCTCCTTTGGTGCTGTTCTCATGACAGTGAGTGTGTGGTCGTGAGATCTGGTTGTTTAAAAGTTTGTAGCATCTTCCCCTCGCTCTCTTCCTCCAGCTTTGGCCAGACATGCCTGCCTCCTCTTTGCCTTCCCCAGTGATTGTACGTTCCTGAGGCCTCCCCAGCCATGCTTCCTATACAGCCTGTGAAACCATGAGCCAATCCAACCTCTTTTCTTTATGAATTACCCAGTCTCAGGTATTTCTTTATAGCAGTGTGAGAACAAACTAATACGGTCCCGAAACACCATCTTATCTATTTTGGGGACATACTTTCCACACTAGGCCCAGGTCAGCAGAGCTTCCAGCAGCTGAGGGCTATGATCCTGCCAGTAAGAAGTATCATCTTGATTCTAGGAAAGGAGGAGTAAAGGGAGGGATGGAAAGTAACTTTGGGTGAACACTTAGTATGGCTCCAGTACTTGACATACTTCATTTTATATAACCATTGCCTAATACCCTTGGGTAAAGTTAATAGTTTCCCTGTCTTATGAATGAATAGAATGGAAGCTCACAGAGAGGCTGATGGTCTTCAAGGCCACAGAGCTTCTTAATGGCAAAGCCGAGATTCCAGACCAGCCCTATTCAACATGGTGCTATGATGACTTCTCCCCTTCTCTCTGTTTTGGGAACACATTCATGGAGGGGTTACTTCAAGTCAAAAGGTTCACTGTCCTGGGTCTTCATCATTCAGTAGATAAGCCAGAAATCCCACAGAGGTGGAAGTCCTCAGATAGGCACTACTGCATAAAGGACAGAGCCCAGGACTCAGACACATGCTCAGTGACCCTAGTTAGGTCACACCCTCACTTTCCTTTGTGTCCTCACATGTAAAATGGGAGGTATGGTTGGTCTATATGCTTCCAATATCCCTCCCAGATCTGACCCCAGGCTCCAGTGGGCTGCTTTTATATCCTGCAAATGCTGAGGCAGACCACGCCAGGGTCAGGTTCACTATGCCTAGCAGGAAGGAAAGGGTGCCATTCTTAACTTGACCTTCATTGCTGGTCATCCCTCCAGGCCCTGACACTTCAGGTCCAAATTAACGAGTAGGAATAAGAGACTTAAGAAGAAAGAGAACCCTTGGCCCCCAGCCTCCATATGTTCTTTGATAGGTTTAGCCAACTAGAACAGTGGTTCTGCCTTGGTTTGCACAGTGGAATCACTTGAAAAATGATAGAATCAATTTGAAAAATGCTGATGCCTAAGCCTCACCCCTGAGATTCTGTTTTAATTGGTCTGGGGTGTGGCCCAGACATTGGAATTTTCAAAAGGTTCCTGGGGAACACTAATGTGTAGGTTGAGAACAACTGAGTTAGAATAGATTGCATTACCCTTCGTACTCCATGGCAATATTTTGAGAAAGTGATGGCCTAGCCTTCTGATTGGACCAGCTGGACTTTTGTTATTTATCCCAAAGAGGGGTTACAGGATTGTCATGTGTCCCTGGACACTCCAGATAGCCCTGCTTGCTGTGTGTTGGGTGAAAATGCTCCTATAATTTTCATTTTAGCCTCTCCATCTTCCCAAATACCAAGTTATCTGGCTGCAGGGCACTGGCCAAGAAAGAGAAGTATGAAGGCAACGTCCAGGCAGCAACGATGTCCTGTTGGTTAACATGCCACCCTACTAACTGGGTCGAGGGAAACCAGGGCCTTGGATTGCAGAAGCAGCAGGGAGGGCTTGACCTGTTCACCCTAAGGAAATGCCACTAACCTGGGCCTGGGTAACCTTGGAGTTGCTATTGGGTTGGGCAGGGCTGGGATTTATTCCTTCAGTCGTTGAAGTGCTGAATCCTGCACTTGGCCATCAGGGCAGGGTTGCAGGACGGTGGTGGGGGAGAGGGAAGGGGAGCAGGGCCCTTTCAGGACTGTCTTAGCTCTAGGCCCTTCCCACTAGTGCTGGCTTATCAGCCACTCAGATCCATGCATCAGGGACATAAAATATCTAAAATCTCAGGCCACAGCTGCCCAAAGTGTGTTGGTGGGAGAGGACAAACTAAATCCCTGTTTTCATTTCTTCCCTCAAATGGAGCTCACGTAAAGCCTTTAAACCATCGGCTTTTATCTGTTTTTAGTGTCCAATTTAGGGCTTTGCTGGGGCTCCCTCCAGGGCTTTCTCAATGGATTTATATCACAGCCAGATAGCGTCTTCGAAAGCTCATCTGAGCTGGAAAATAGAGAAACATCCTTCTCTATTGTCAAGTGACAAGTGATGGCACCAGACAACTGGCTTGAGTGCACAGAGAACCCACTCTCGATGTCATGGCTGGGGTGGGCCCTGTCTTGGGAGGGGGCCAAGCAGAGAGGGGAAGAAGGAAGAGGGCACAGCAGGGCTCTGAATTGTCTTCCTACTTCTGAGAGCAGACTCCAACTCTGAAAGCTTTTCAACAAAGCACTAACTGTCCTCATGGCCCGTCACCTGTGGGCATGAAGATGTCAGCTCCCTGGCCAACCACCAGGTGCCATTTGCAGAGACGTGTGCATGGGGGATGGAGTGGAGGGGGCAGAAGAAGCCTGCTCTGGCTTGCCTGGTAGCAAACAACAGCCCTTTTCTTTTAGCTGGACTGACTTCTTCCAGCTTCCACCAGGAGCTGCGTTAACCCTCTACTCTCTGCCTAGTTTTCCCCTCCTAAGTGGGGCATTTTTCTGTTTTTTTTCTCCCCATGCACTTTTTTTTCTTTTTTGAGACAGCCTTGCTCTGTCACTCAGGCTGGAGTGCAGTGGCATGATCTCGGCTCACATGCACATTTTTGAGCATCTACTATATGCCAGGCAGTGTTAAGTATGGGGACTCCCATCCTGAGGTTGCTCGTGGTGAGTGTGAGAGACAGAGAAGCAAACAGGTGATGTGGAGGCAGCAGTCCCTTGTGAAGAGGGAAGGAAGCCTTAGGCGTTGGGTTGATCCAAGTTGGAGCAGGGAGCCTGGCCTGGTGGCTCAGGAGTCTTCCCAGAGCAGAGGCCCAAGGACTGTAAACATCCCAGGTAGGAGTGTAGAGACAGAAGCCTTCTTTACCCTAAGAGATCGAGGTCCTAATGAGTATTCATAGGATTCCTAGGACATTCCTAGCTTATACTTGTTGTCCTGGCAACATTTTCATTCTAAAAATGTCACAGTTTGGATGTCAAATAGGCATAGATCAGAACTGCTTCTGAAAACCTATGAATACTATATTCATAGGGCACGTATCACCCAGGGCTGGAATTCTATTTTGTGATGCAGAGTCAGCATGCCTGGTGCATCTTTGAGAGTATACATGGTGAAGGATTGTTGTGCAGAGTGTGTGTGTTGCTCCATTGTGTCACTAGACATATTGAAAGTGACTTGGTGATTGGACATAGTGGTCATAGACACAACAGAGAGCATTTCGGTTCACCTCTTCTTGTAACAGTCTGGGAAACTGAACTCCAGGAAGGGAAAGGAGAGGAGTAAAGAGGAAAAGAGAACAGTGGTCAGTGCCTATCAAGAGCCACACACTTTGTGCATGCTCTATATGTGGGTATTATTAGTAGATATAGCATGCCCATTTTTCAGATGAGCAAACTGAGGGTTGGAGCGACTCTATAACTTGTGCAAGGTTATAGGCTCTAAGTAGCAGATTAGTTCTGAATCGAGGCCAGCATTTCCTCTGGCCTCTGTGATGTCACAACTCATTGGAGTATGACTTGGGCAGCTCCAGCTGGCCTCTCTGCTAGTCTTGCTCAGTCACCAGTTTTGGGGGAATGGGAGAGGAGCTTTCCACTCCTCTGAGAGTCATGTCTAGAGTCTGTCTTAGCCCTCAACCCCTCAGTCTTTGTAGATCTCATCCCAGGATCCCAGGACCCCGAGGGAGAGGTAGGAAGAGGGGCCTCCACTGGGGAGAAGGCCAGAGACATGCTGGGCTCTCTTTTGGGTCTGGCCCTGTCCCTGCCAGCCGTGGGCTCTTGTGCACATGATGGGTGTGCATGAATGAGCCAAAAGATCCTGCCAGGGTTGGTGTGGCTATGACTCCCAGGTTGCTGTCCCCACTTTTGCCATGGGCCCATTCTGATTCTGGGGGTTAAATGTGGGAAAATAGCATCTTCAAAAACCCTACTGCCTTCTCCTTGCAATATTGAAAAAGCAGATTCCTTGGCCGTAGCTGGGGCTAAGGGTCCAGAGAAGTTAAATGGAAGCCATGGTGGCTGCCTTTGCCACCATGTGAGGTGGCTGCCTTTGCCATCTGCTGTGAGGGTGCTGTATGAAGCTCTGCTCCCTGGCCATTGCTTTGCCCTGGGCTCCAGGTCCCTAGAAGAGACCAGGGTTGGGGATTGGCTAGAAATCCCAAGGGAGCCCTTTCCTGGGTTTGAGCTGGGGAGGAGGCTGGGGCTGCTTGTTCCAGGCTCTTGAGCAAATAGCCCTGCCAAGACTTGCCTCTGCAAAGTTCCATTGGCATGAACCCCCTTGGCTGGCGTCTCTTCTCAACGTCAGAGCCCTGCCCTGCCCCTAGCTCCCAGGCTCAGAACACCTGCCTTGTCCCTGCCCCCACAGGGGGGCAGTGGTTGCTGCTGATTAGCCAGGGCTGAGCTGTGGATTAGAACAGGACAAAACCATGAAGGAAGGAGACGATTTGCATACCCAGACTTGTTCAGGTGGTGGTGTCAGGGGTATGCCAGAACACTGAGCTCTCACCTCACCTCTCCCAGGTGTGAGAGCTGGCCTCGCCTGCAAAGCAGTAGGTGGGGTTCCACGTGGGTGTTCCTGGTTGGAACTGTGGCCCTGGCTTGAGGATACCTATAGACTACAAGGGTGCCAGCCCCAGTCATCTAAGGGCATGAGGAGAGACAGAAGGACCCTGTTCTCTGACTTTATGCCCAACAGGGCCAAAGACACTGCGCACATTATCAGCCCCCGCTGGCTGTCTTTACATCTTACCCGCCTGACGGTGACACCAACCTCCAACCAGGGGGCCCAGTGCCTGCAATCCCGGGGACTCACGGCAGAACTGGAGCATCTGTTTTTCCAAACTAGTGCCATCAAACTCCACCCTCAGAGCAATTTCACACATTTCTTTGTGATACAGCACGACTTTGCTCTGCCCCACCCTGCCCCATAAATGCCCCCAGGTCAGAGGGTGCCTGTCACAAAGCATCCAGGGTCATTCTGGGCCTGGAAGGAACTCCCGTGTGGTGCCATTTGAATAAGAAGCTGGGCAAAGTGTGTCCATATGAAACAAATAATTGGGTATATCTGGTACCTGAGGGAGTATCTCACATCTGCGTTCTCATTTACGTTTTCTACTGTGTCCTGTGAGGTGAGCAGGACAAGGATTATCATCCTGTACTTTCTAGATAAGGAAACCCAGGACCTGGGAGGCCAAGGCCAGGGCAAGAGTCAGGCAGAGAGAAGACCAGAGCACAGGCTGTGTGGGCCCCTTCCCCCGTGTGGGCTCTTCGGGTCTAACCTGGGTCTAACCAGGAGTGCTGAGCAGCTGTGCCCCAGTCAGAGCCACAGGGAGGCCTCACGTTGAGAAGCCCATACTGTGCTGGCCTCCAAGGAGCCTGGAACCAACGGCGCCCCATAGAGAGGGCCCTGTTGGGAGGAGGGTAGCCACGCAGACAGCCTGCTGCTAGGTGTGCGGTGGAACCGCGGAGCTATTTGCAGATCTGGTCACCACTGTGCTGAGTGCCAGGGAGGAGGGAATGGGGAGACACTAAGCCCCAGAGACAGGAACACAGTGCCTGGTGAAACACAGCCAGCCTGTGCCGATGCAAGTGTTGACTGAGTTCATAATCTGATCTGCCCGTGGGAAGGGGAACATTTGACAGAAGGCATCAGCTGAGGGTGGTGAGCCAGGCGCTGGGAGAGTGAGTGAGACAGGACCACGCGGGGATGCCCTCAGCCACGACTGCCTTCTCTCAGGGTCTTCCCACCATGATGACCCTGACGAATCCAATGTGCCCCCTACTGCAATTCCATCCATTTCCAGCTCCTCATTGGCTTCTCCTGGGCTTCCCAGGCTCATTGCTCAACTGCGTGGAATCTGCTGAAGCCACAGCACTGAGCTGAAGCTCACTGGTTCTTGAATGTCACTTGCTGCTCCTGTCCCTGGGCCATTCAATGTCACTGTCCACCCTGTGGCTCTTCCTTGCTTTCTAGCTGCCAATCAACCCCTTCCCGTTTTCCTCTCTTCAGTCCTCTCTCCCTTCCCCAGTGTACCTTAAACCTTTCTGGCTGCACTGATGGGCTCTCCTTTCTAGCATTTCTGTCTGATAGCTGACCCTAACCCTGTCCTGGCCTGGGAGTGCCCTGAGGTCCTGACTGCCCCTCTTGGCCCCCAGGCAGGACTCAGTTCCGGAAGATGGGCCTTAGGAGGTGCAGACTCCTGCTAGGCCCACTCAGCATTTTCCACAGCAGGTGGGCAGGCAGTCACACGGTCACATGGCCCATCCCAAATCTCTACATCACAACCCAGATTTTCTCCATTAAGGGTATCGATTTCCTCGGCTGAACTGCTGGGATCAAAGGCAGCCTTGGCAACTCAGCAGTTCATTAAGTCCCGACTGTCCCAGGGGACTGGCCTGGTGGATAAACATGTGAGCAGGAGGCCAGGTCGGGGCCTTGAGGGCAGCCTGCTGCCAAGAGTGCTCAGGCTGGACCTGGGCAGGGCGGCAGGAAGGGCAGACCTCAGGCTGCCTTTTTGTCCCCTCCCTGTGGGAGCTGGGCTTTGGGTTCCTCTCCAGGGCCAGCAGGAACCATATGGGGATACAGCACCTGCTCCCACCCTGCTCCTGCCATTTTCCTGCCTGCCCTCCTATCAGATACCTGCCAGGCCTTGTGCTGGGCAATGAAGATGCAGAGCTTCCTAAGCCTCTATCTCCACCCGCAAGGAGCTCCCACTCCAGTGAGGAAGGCAGACCCCATACCATAGCGTTACCAGGCTGCGTACTAACATCTGATCGTCAGAACCATTCCCAACTCAGAGATTAAGTGTGACAGGCAGGTTGTTTCAATTAGAGCATTTCCTTTAGGTTTTTGTTCTTGCTTTTCAAAGCGACTCATTGGAAAAATTTTGGACGATACAGACCCTAAAGCACAAAGTAGAACATGAAATTTACACTAATCAAGGCTGTCGGTTTTTCCAACTTCCCTTCCCTCTGCCTGATCTGGAGATTGAGGGAAAGCAGAGCACACCTGGATGGGGTTGGCCCTGCATCTCAGGCCAACAGTGTCTGTCCTCCAGAGGTGAGGGTGACCTGAGACGGTGCCAGGAGGGAGGATGCAGCTGTCCGCTTGTCCCCAGCCCTCGACCCTGAACTTTCTCCTCCTGAGCGCCGATCTGCCTTCACTTCCCATTTGTTCTCTCTCATTGCCCCCCACTCACATGAATGTGAGCACTTAGATGCAAGGACTTTCTAGGGAAATTAAAGGTGTAGAGTACCCCCACTCCTTCCTTTTTTCATGCCCTTATCCTGAGGACTGAGAGGAGGAGCTGAAGGTACAACACGCCAGGGGACTATTAGAACCCAGGGGACAAGCAGGCCTGGCAACAAGCCACGGTTACAGGTGCTGACTGCCCCCCCATCCCTACCCACTGTGTGCCCAGGGTGTGTGAGGTGGAGGTGACCCTAGAGGTGGAAGAGCTGCCCCCGAACATGCAGGGCCCGTGGTTTCACTGAAGACAGCAGGTTAGCATGGAGGAAACAGGATGAGACAGGGCAGGCTGGCTTGTGGTCTTTTCTGAGTGACCCCTAAACCAGGGACTCGGACGGGTCTGGGGCTGGGGAAGCTGCAGATGGGAGCATTTCCCCCGCTTCCTATAATGCAAAGTAACAGTCACTTCCCTTGCTCCAAAGCTTCGTTGCTGGCTACAGTCAGAGTCTGGGCTCTTGCCCATACTTCGTTCTCCTCCAGTCACAGGGAGGGGTTTTGGTGGAGTCACTCGCTTGCCCAGTCATTCCATCAGCAGATGTTTGCTGAGTGCTGATTGGGTGCCAGGCACTGTGCCTGACCCTGGGGACACAATGCTGCAGAAAACAGCCGTGGCCTCTTCCCCCTAGCGGACCTACATCTGAAGGCAAGCATCCCAGTTTTCAGCCTGAAAGCAGCCTGCAGCTCCAGGGATGGGACAGGCAGGTGGAGAGAGGAGTTTGTGTCGAGACTGTGTAAAGACTCAGACTGAACCCTTACTCTTAAATCCGGCAGAGTTCTACTACTGCTGCCCAACACCCTTTCCTAGAGAAGGGCCGCTGGGAAGGGGTGTGGGGTTAGGGAACCAACATTTGTTCAGTTCTGAAAGTGCTAGGAATAGGGTAGGCTGAGTGCCTCACATTTCTTGTCTTAATCTTCACCAAAACCCTAGGAGGTGAATATCATAATCCCAATTTGCAGACCAGGAAGCTGAGGCTCAGTGGAACAAATTATCTCATCATGATCGTGGGTAATGCATAACCAGGTCTGGCTGCAGGGCCTATGCCTTTTCCACGACATCATTTGTCTCTGGGAAACATACAAGACCTTCGTTCTCCCCTGTGAGCGCTGCAGACGTGTGAAGACCTTGACCTCCTGGGAAATTGTTCCCACTTTCCGCTTTGAAGAAAATGACAGGGGAAGTGCCAGAGTGAACTCTCTTCCCTTTTTTAACGTCGGCCTCTCTTTTCCCTCCTGCATCTTCCTAGTCCTGGAAATCCCTGTTGTCCCTGCCTTTGTCCCAGAAAATCCCAAAAACGCTTCACGTGAGTCTATTTAAATCCCCACTCTCAGCACTCAGGACCGGTTCTGGTTTCCTGGGGTGGCCTGGGCCTCCATCTGGTTTGGAGGCTATTTTGATCCACCGGATGCAGATTAGCTGCTGAGATCTGGGGCTGAGCTGCTGGAGAGATGCCTTTATCTACAGAAGGACAATTTGAAAACTAACTCAAAGCATCGAGAACAAATAAATAAATTCCTCTTTCTGTTCCCAGCACTCTCCATCCCATTTCTACAGGTAATTGCTGAAGGATTTTTGCTTCAAACAGGCTCTTGTTTGCATCAAGTGTGGGGTGCAGCAAAGTGGATTCAGGACTGGCCGATGTCTGGCCAGAAATATCAAGCAAGGGAAACAGTGACTGTAGTGGGGTCAGAAGAGGGGTATCTGCTGGCCCAGGAGCCCAAGGCAGGGGGGTGAGTCTTTCTGAGGTCAGTATCAAGTCCATTCATTTGCTCTAATGTAAGCCTTCTTGGGGCAGGAATCATCTTCCCCTTCTCTAATCATCGAGGAAAAGGGCCTTCAGACCTGCCCTTGCCCGGGTCCAGAGGAGGGATGTTAATTACGTGGTCAGTGTCTTGATGTTTCAGGAGCTCACAGCACTTGAAAATATGGGCTTTGCATCATGCAGGTAGGTAGCAATGAGGGCTATCCTTGCTTGCTTGGGAGGCAGAGGGGGCTCAGAGGTGGGAGATTGAGAAGCTGTGGGTACAAGGGAAGAGGATGAGAAGGAGAGAAGCCTGAACATCTGTAAACTTCTCATTTATTCTTCACAAAGACTTCATTGTCCCCCTTACAGGTGAGGTGAGCCTGAGGTAGGACGTCCAAGTTTTCTGGACAATGGCAGAAACCAGAATTCAAACACCTGTCTTCTAGGAGAAGTTCTGGTCTCTCCTTGGTGCCGCAGCTGCCCCAGGAAGTTTCCAGGAGCTGACAAGCATTCAGATGAGTCAAGATGGGATCAGATAGAGAAAAGGAGAAGGGAGAGCATATTTGTTCTCTTTCTACCTCCCTCCCACAGCCTTTCATGCTGATCTCAGCTGATGAGGCGGCCTCCTCCTCCCTGGACTGTGCAAACCCCTGTCATGGTCGGTGGCAACATTTTCCACAGTGGGTGGCCAGCCTTGATCTAGCAGTAAAGGATGGATTCTGTTATTTCAGTGACGTGGGGCTCAGGGAATGAGAGTGATCATCAAAAAGCAAAAGTAAAGCTATCCTTACAGGGTTAACAAGAATTACGGGCAGAAATATGGCTATAATTAGGCATTAATCAGGCTGCACTTTGACCCACTTCCTTGTAACTGACAGACACGGTAGGAGTAGATACTGGCTGTTTGCATCCCTAATGTTCCTATAGATGGGATTTCTGATGTTAGAGCTATAAGGCTTTTGTTTAAGATAGACAAGATCTCTGACATTAGAATCATGAGGCTCCTGTTTAAAAATTGCTTAAGATGTTTCTCAGATCCTGAATTCCAACAAAACAGATGATGCTAACAGGTCTGAATACCCCCATAAAGGAATGGAATCAGTATGAGAACACAGTTTCTTCATCTCCCTGTCCCAGGACTTCACCCTGGACTCCTCTATCAATCAACAATCTCCACACTTCAGCCCACTCCAAAACTCCTAAAATCCCAAGCCCCAAACTCCTCTGGGAGATGGATTTGAGGCTTCCTTCTGTTTCCTTGTGTAGCAGCCCTATCATTAAACCACTTTCTCTGCTGCAACCTGATGTACTTGGTGTATTGACTTGCCATGCACATTGGGCAAGGGATCTATTACGCTTCCAAGAGCACCTCAAAAGGGCTTCTCTGGCCTAGGTGTGGGGCAGAGTAAATGGGAATGGGAACACTCTGGACATTGGAGCATGCTGGTGAACCCTGAACCTTCAGTCTAGGCTCACCTTGTGCTGATGGGGCATGTGGCCTTCTCCCACAGACCAAGACAGTGGATCGAGGTGACAGCATCAGGGACCTTGCATTTGTATGCTTGTCTGAGAGGCCACTATGATCACCCCTCATCATATATGAGAACAGAAGGCTCAAAGAAGTCAAGCTCAAGGTTGAATACATAGCAAGGTGTAGATCCAGTATTTGTATCCAGGAGTGTCCCATTTCAATCCTAAAATTTCTACTAAAGAGAGAAACAAACAAAAACATCAACAACTATAGTAATGTTTCTGGAGGGCTAACTTTATAGTGTATTTTGCTGGGCACTCTGAAGACAGTATCTCGGATAGTTCTCTTAAGGTCCCTAGTTTGCACATAAGGAAACTGAAGCCATGATGGGTTCACACTTTGCCATGAGTAACACAAATCTTAAGCCAGGGCCAGCTCCAAAGCCTATGCTCTTAACCTGAAGACCACCTGCCACTCAAAATGTATACCTAAACAGACAAGACTGATGCTAACATTTTATGCCGGGCAAATATGGGTACTATTTGGATTGAAGGACAAGAGAAGGGAGTTCAGGGAGGGAGCATTTGTTGAATCCCTTCTTTCCTGCCTGCCTGTCCTGGTCGCAGCCCCTGTTGGAGTGAGCACTGAGCAAAGTATAGCATATACCTCTGGGATTTTTGTTTTTTTGAAATAGGGTCTGGCTCTGTTGCCCAGACTGGACTGCAGTGGCATGATCATGGCTCACTGTAGCCTCGATCTCCTGTGACCAAAGGATCCTTCCATCTCAGCTGGACGTATAGACACATGCTGCCATGCCCCATTAATTTGTTTTGTTTTCATTTTTTGTAGAGATGGGGTCTTGCTATGTTGCCCAGGCTGCTCTCAAACTCCTGGGCTCAAGTAATCCTCTTGCCTCGGCTTCCCAAAGTACTGGGATTCTAGGCATGAGCCACCATGACCGGCCCAGTATATACCATTGTTTATGTATCTACCACGTGGCTGGAATTGAACTCTATGAGGACAGGTCTGGGACACGTTTCTTTAGTACCCAGCTGAGGTGTAACAAGAGTTCGCAGCAACAAGTGCTTGCAGATGAGGAAGGAAGGCCCAAATAGGCTAAGCGGTCCTGAAACCCAGAACTCTAAATTGTCAGTGGTGGCAGATCAGACATCTCCCGTGAGTTTGTAAAGCATGCTGTTTTTGAGTACAGTTGACCCTTGAACAACACAGATTTGAATTGTGCGGATCCACTTATATGTGAATTTTCTTTAGCCTCTGCCACCCCTGAGACAGCAGCCAACCCCTCCTCTTACCCACCAGCCTACTCAACACAAAGAAGACAAGGATGAAGAACTTTATGAGGATCACTTCCATGTAATGAATAGTAAATTTATTTTCTCCTCCTTATGATTTTCAAATAACATTCTCTTTTTCCTAGCTTGCTTTATTATAAGAATACAGTACATAATACGTATAACATACAAAATATGTGTTAATTGACTGTTTATGTTTTCAGTAAGGATTCAGGTCAACCGTAGGCTATTAGTAGTTAAGTTTTGGGGAAGTCAAAATTATACGCAGATTTTTGATCATGGGGGGAGTCAGCATAACCCCTTAATCCCTGCATTGTTCAAGGGTCAACTGTACAAACACCTTTCTAAAGTCCCTCCAATGACCCCACAAAATCACCTGATTTTTCTTCTTCCCTTAGGTCAGTTCTGCTACTGCCCCCTGCAATGTTAAGAGCTAAGAATGTAGAACTCAAACTTGTAGCACAGGGAAGTCCAGGTTGTGCCTAAGTTTCATGACGCTCATTTTGTAGGTACCAAAACTGAGGTTCTGCAGAGGGCAATGCTACAAACGTAGACCTTTAGTCCTGCTAGAAGGCCAAGATCCCCCAGCAATAAGGCGGAAACGACAGCTCCACTCTCAAGACTTAGACCTTCCCTGGGTCCTCTCCTGCCGAGTGAGTGGTGTGGGCCTACGCGCCACCAGACATGATTCGTCAGGCTCGTGCTCGAGGAATGCAGGAGCTGACTGGCTGAGATGTTTGGAGCCAGCACGCTCTGCACGTCCCTGGTGGCGGAGGAGATGGATTTAGATGGTCCAATTTTTGTGGCTACTTTCCATTTGTGACAGGGGATAGGCTTTCTATATATGGTAATGATGTAAAATTCCATTTTAAAAAGCATTTAAGTAAAGAAAATGAGTTAATTTAGAGGCAAGAATGAAATAATGTGATTTAACTTTAGAGAAACAGAGATTGAAGGGGATCTGAAAAGGTACTCCTGCCCCAGAATTATCTCCCCCAGCAGTTCATGGAACTGGGACAAGGTGCTGCCCATTCTGGGAAGCTGCTGTTCAAGCTGCAGGCTTCCAGAGCCAAAGGCTGCCCAGTCCGATCCTCACTGCAGGAATGAAGAGATGGAAGCCAGACCACAGGTCACTGAGGGGAGTCACCAATGACAGCTTCTGAAAGAGCCTGGCTTTAATTCAGTTTCCCACCCACAGCCAGGAGCTCAGGGCTTGGCTGATCACCTCTATCCCTGTCCCCTCAGTAAAGTACAGAAGCTCTGGGCAAGGCTTTATGCACAGTGTGCTTTAAAACAACCTAAGGAGCTTTGAAACAATACATTTGCCTGGGCCCCATCCCCAGAGATTCTGATTAGGTGGTCTGATTTAGGGGCAAGATTCAGGGATGCTGTTCTTTAAAAATTTCTCCACCAGCCCACCCTAGGCTGGAGACCAAGGTCCTGACATGTGATGCCTGGGCTGTACAAGACTCGGTTTACCCCATCCCCCTTCAGCATTCTCAAGGCTCACCCAGTACCTAATCAGAAAGAGAGAAAAGAAACAGACAAGGGTGGGGGGTGAGGGGAGAGAGAGAGAGAGAGAGCCTTCAGCATTCTCAAGGCTCACCCAGTACCTAATCAGAAAGAGAGAAAAGAAACAGACAAGGGTGGGGGGTGAGGGGAGAGAGAGAGAGAGAGAGAGAGAGAGAGGAGGCAGACAGGAGAGAAGACAGAGAAGAGGGAGAGGGAAAGGAAGGCAGCAGTCATGGGCTTCACACTTGGGCAGGTCTGGCTTAGTGCTGGCTGCACCGCTGATATTTGCAGGAGGTGTTACCCAGAACATGTTTCTGAACTTCTTTGAGACTTGGTGACCTTGCTGGTTCAATGATGATAATATTAATCACTGTCTCATTAAGTGGTAGTGAGGTTTAAATGAGATAACCCACGTAAAGAGCCCAGCACAGTGAACAGCACACACTGAGCCCTTGGTACAGGCTAATGCTCAGCATCATCATCTCTAACACAGGGCCAGAAGCCAGGATGATCCTGTTGTTAAGTGAAGCCAGAGACTCAGTTGAAACATTCTTCAGGGCAGAGAAGGAGTTCATTAAATGGCTCAGAATTAAGATAGGCAGGAGCTAAAGAAGAGCGAGACTTAATTCCCTTGCATACCCAGGGGAAGGGGTCTCTTTTGGAAGAGATTTGCATTGGCTTTAGTTGATTGCAATTACGCTATCCATTGCCGTGCTGAAAATAAAATGAAACCCTAACAAAGTTCCAGGTTTAATTGAAATTTCCTGGGATCTGTTATTACATCGCTGTGATTGTTCTGTGCCACTAATGAGGCTGTGCTAGCTGATTATCCAAGTGTCTCTCCAGTCACTATTCCATTATTGCATTATTAATGATCAGATATGATTGTCACAGCCGATGGCTTGAACATCAAACAGGCAAGAGACAAGTCAGACAGCCAGGCAGACAGACAGATGGCAAGGGCGGGTGGGGCAGGGCAAGTGGGTAGGCTGGGCTAGCCAATAACCTGGTACCCGGGGTATGCAGGGGAAGGGGCATGGACATGTTAGTGTGATGAGGGGCTGAACTGAGGGGGTAGGCGGGGATGGAGGAGGCAGTGAATGGGGCATGACAATGGCAGGAACAAGTCCTTGCAAGCTGGTGAGTTCTCAGGGTCTATAGCTCTCAAGTCTCCACTTATCTGGAGAAATAGCCAATGACTCTTGGTCAACAGACAAAACAAGAACTAGCATTTCTAGATCAATGAGGTCTCACAGCCTGGGAAATGGGAAAAGGTCAATGTAAGGGGCAGGTCACTCTTCCTTGGCCAGCCTCAGGGAGCATTGTGAAGAGCTGCTGAGCCCCTGTCCCCTTCTCTGATGAGCCTGGATGTCCAGAGCGGGGACTTAAGGTGCAGTGAGAAGGGCTGGTGGGCCCTGGAAAAGACTTTGGAACAGGAACATGGGGGAGGCCTGTCCTTTCTAAGGCAGCCGTAAGTCCCGGCCACTGTGGGGAAGACCTGCCCCCACCAGGGAGGTGGGCTCAACAGCGCCCTCTCAGCTTGCTTTTAACCAGTGACCTCCCGGCACCCCAGAATGACTGGAAGGGAGCCCACGTGTTGGTACTGAAAGAACTTTGAAGAGTTTTCTGGAAACTACCAGCGTTGGCCTGTGCTAGTGGTCTTCCCTAGAGGTGGTAGTGAGCTGGGCTTGGGGGCAGACTGAGGAGAGGAACCCCCACCCCTGCACATAAGCAGGAGGCCTCTTTTAACTCTGGAGCACCCACAGGCACCACAGCTGGGTTTCCCGGCCGCTTGTCCTGTGGACCTTGCCCCACCCCCTTTGGGGAGGCACCCTTTCCTGAAAACACCAGACAGGATGAGGTCATACTAGGCACTCGATGGCTGCCAAATTTCATTCTTCAAAGACCAGCGTTGCGCTAACATGAAATGCAAGCCAGGAACAGGAGGGAGGAGGGGGCTGGACTGATGAAATGGAGGGGGAGAAACCCACAGGCAGGAGAGAAGGAATTGACATTTGAACATGGTTTTGTAATCGGAAAATTGATCCCAAGGCTGCTCCCGCCCCCAGTGATGGGCCGCCGCGGATGCTGTGGTTTCCCTGAAGCCCGTGATGGGGGCTGCCTGTTCCACCAGGCTTGCTGCCTCCAACTCACTGTCTCCATGGCGAAGAGGCAAAGGGCTGGGGGCTTCTGCAGCCATGGTTTCCCTGACAACACTCACCAGCAGCCTACCCCAGGCTGCACGTACTGGTTTGTCCCCACCACCACTGCGAGCTATTTCGGAGCAATGGAAGCCTCTGCCTGCACAGCCACCCATGGTCCCATGAACACGTACACAGGAGCCCCCTCTGTGGGCTCCTGGCACCCATCCACCCACGGCTCCCACCCAGAGCCTGTCCAGCCTGCAGGGAGCTGTGCTGAGCATCCAATCACAGAGAGGCACTTGGGGAGTGTGGGATGCAGAGACCCCGGGTAGGCACAGCCTGGACACCTCCTCCTCCAGCCCTCAAGCCGGAGACTGAAGAAATCCAAGGCAAGAGCTTGAATGAGGAAAACGCACTCTCTGCCACCTTGCAGTCCCCCTGCGGTGATCCAAGGCCCGTCAGTAGTAAGGATTATGATGGACATCATCATCATATTGCCACCATGCCAATCTTCTGTCCTCCTGAAGTAAGCAGGACAGTTATTATTATCATCCCAAGTTACAGAAGATGAAACTGAGCCCCAGGGAGGTTAAGTGACCTACTCAAGGCCACACAGCGAGAAATGGCAGGCTCAAACCCAATATGCAGTGAAGGGTCCAGCCCTGGGGTATCTGGGAAGATGTTTACCCGCGGTGTGTTGGTCATGCTGTGTGCACGGCAGGGCGGGGAATATAGAGAAACGGCGGCCCTGACCTTGGGAAGCTCCCGGAGGATAGGGAACTTGCAAAGGTGTGTGTATAATTGTACCCTCATACAGGACCACACACTGTTCTGTGGGCTCACAGGCAGCTGTCAGTGGGGAGGCTTCCCTTGCAAGGGCTTAGTGGTCTATGGGAGAGGCCTGAAGATGTGAAAGCAGCTATTCCCTGGCAATGGGTTTCACCTGCTTCCAAGAACCCTCAAGAAGGGCTGAGGCTACTTATAGGATCTATAGTTCCCACCACAGGGCAGCAGCCCTGGAGCTCCTTCCACGAGAAGCTCCTTGGGGCCAGGAGGGAGTGAGGAGTTTGCTGGTTGAGATCTCGGAGTGCACTGAGCTGAGACTAGGGAGAAAGCTCAAGTCTGAGAAGCCAGAGGTGGCAGCCTGGGCTGTACTGAAAGCTACCGCCAAAGGGGGCCTGGTGGGGCACAGACAGTGGAATGGGTAAGGGGAAGAGTTTGAGGCTCCCGTGTCAATAGGCTTGTACCTGAGGACCAGGACAAGGAAGCTGACAGCCTTTCCACTTTCCCAGGTGGGTTTCCTGGGGGCCTCCCAGGCATGTGGAGAAGAGGGGCCCGTGACTTTCCCGGTGCGCGCTGGAGGTTATGGGAGAGGTGATGAAAGAGGGTAAAAAGGCCCAAGATGCTGGTCCCATGACACACCCAGAGCCCAGCACTGGCTCCATGCAGTGTGCGCCTAGCACAGGGGGTTCTCTGTGGCTAAATCAAGCCTCTCTCCTTTCTTTCGAAGAAGGATGCCCCGAGTCCCCCCACACCTTTCCTGGGAGATCAGGGTCCATTTGTTCTTAACGTTCCCCCCAGGAGCGGGGTTCCGCCATTCTCTACTGGACGCTGCTTTCCACGTCTCACAATCTTTGTCAGAAAATTTAAATCAGCGGGTTTTCCACTGTCTCCTCTGCGCCAGGTAAAGGAATTCACACACACACCCTGTCTTGGGTGAGCCTCACCACGACCCTGCAGGACTGGGAGGGCAGAACCATGCTCCTTTCAGCCACCTGGAAACCCAGGCTTGGGCACTTTGGGTGAATCAATTCCTCAAAGGATGCCGTTTGCAAGGATTCGAGCTGAGATTTGAACACAGGTCCTTTGACTTCAAGTCTCACGTCCTGTCTTCCCAGCAACTGGCCACAGCGGTTCTGGCAATCACGCAGTCTCTTTCCACTGTGGACGAAACAGGCAACTCCAAAGCCCCTGGCAAACCCTGCAGCCACCTCTGGGGTGGGGACCAGCCAGAAATCTGACAGGGGAGCCTGCTGCCACTGGCCTGTGGCCGTCTGACCCGCCCCTCAGCCAGTTGTTCCGTTCAGAATAGAAGATGGTCTGGAAGATTCCTCAATCCTTGTCACCGCCAATCCCTGCCCCTCTGCTCCGGCCTGGAAATGTTGAGTTGATTATAGTCTGTGCTCAATCACCAGAAATAATCAATTCTGTAATTAAGAGCATTCCCCGGCCTTCCTAGCCTTCCCCAGGCCTCCTGCTCCTCCAGCCTCACCCCACGTCTACCACTACCGCCCCCTCCCACCCGCCTTTCCGGCATGGAATCATTTTAATGAGATTTCTCTGTTACAAATGACCGGTTTGTAATAATTATATTTTGTGCAGCAATCGTGGTTTAAAAATGATTTAAAGCAGGAAAGGCTCCAAATTATTAGGCATCAAATTTTCTGTGGTGAACTTTTAACTGGAAGCCGCCACTCAGACATGGAGGGGGCCATCTCTGCCAGCCTGGGCTGAGCAATAGTCCTGAAATATTGATGGTTTGTGGATGGAAATGTAGCCGAGGAGATTTAACTTTTACTAAAATAAATGAATCTTGCAACAATAGCTTGGCGGTCCTGGGTGCACCACTCCCTGCAGGAGAGGGAATGGGTGGTGGGGGAGGAGAAGGAGAGGGGCCCCCACCTGGAACAAGGCAAGGGAAGGAGAATGAGGGCTTTCTGGGACTCAAGGCCTGAGGCGTTTTCCATGCAGGGCTTTGCATTTGAAGGAGAATTATCATCGCATACCCCTTTTAAATTCTGTGAAGCACTTTGGTGAGAGCTGGTGGGGTAGCGTTTGGGACTTGTGACTCTGGAATTACCCTAGGTTCATACCTGGACCTTGCTATTTTCTACCTGTGTAACCTCGGGCAATGAATCCGCCTTTCCAATCCTGGTGGAGAATTCCCCAAGATAACACTTGTAAAGCCCTTTGTCCAGGGTTGGGCGTGCAATAAGCACTCAATAACTGACAGGTATCACTATCATTTCGATGACTTTGCATCTGTTAACCCATGAGGGCATCACTACCCTGTGTGGCACATACAGTGAGTGTCCTCGTCCTCATGGAGAGACAAAGGCCTGGGTGGGTGAAGTGCCGTCCCATGCTCACAATCGAAGTGCTGGAGCTGGGTCAGAGCCCCAGGCCTCTTCCAGCTCCCAGTTCCATTCCTACTAACCCAAGGGGAAATTTCTGGAGAAAGCAGGACTGCCATTGTAATTGAAAATAACAGCATGTTATTTTAAAATGCAGCTTGGGAGGTCCAGGTCTGAGATCAGGAAGATCATCTTGGTATAGAAGGTGTCAGAGGAGAAGAGGTGAGTGAGAGAGGCTGAGTGAGCCCCTCCCTTTTAGAACATAGAGGCTTCCATGCACCAGGGGAACAGTCTCTTGAGTCCACTGGCACCCAGGCCACACCCTTGCCAGGGCCAGCCTGGAACGGGGCTGCTTGTTTGCCACGTCTCCCAGTGGTGTGTGAGCTCCTGAGGGCAGCAGTTCTAGCTCATTCATCCTGGAGCTTCCTCTACTGCCTGACTCCAAGAAGGGCACACAGTAGGTGTGCAACAACTTGAACTGCAGGCTTTCTGAGGGCAGGAACTGGGCCTGCTTTGCTTATTCCTACAGGCTAACCCGATGCTTAGCACACAGTAGGTGCTAAATAATAATATTGATAATGATAAGGAGTGAGTTAGCAAGTGAATGAACAAGTGTTTGTTGCACCAGGTGGAATGGTCTCTCCTGTTCTGACCTCACCATCTGGAGTGGGCAGTGGTGCCCACCCTTTCTGACAGAGGGGCAGTGACCCATGGGATGTGGACAAGGCAAAAAGCTCATTGCTCTGGCCTGCTGTGGCTGCATCTCGGGACTCTGGGACCCTGGCTCTTAGACCAGAAATGGAAAGAGTTACAGAGCTCCTCAGCCCTAGAGCTCTGTTGTCTCAGGAGTCACTGGTGCAGGAGAGGGACCAGCGGCCTCAGAGACTGGGAGGAGGAGGGAGGAGAAGAAGGCAAGGGAGGGTGCCCCCGCTCTGTCTGCCAGCTCAGCCCTCCAGGCTCTGGTCGTGTGGCGTCTTATCTTCCTGCTCATTCTTCTCATTTTCTGACCAGCTGCTGAGGCAAGAGGGACCTGGGCCTTCCCTCTGCTTGTGGGCACTATCTGGGCCTGGCAAGGGTAGAGAGGGCACGTGCCAGTCCCTGGTTGTGTGAAAAGGACACTCCCACAGGCAGAAGCACGGAAACCCATCTTGCGAGATTCCCTCATTGTGGCAAACACAGAGGGGGCTGGTGGTGGCCGGGGTGTCCGTCACTCCCTGTGTCTCCTGGAAATGGGTTTCAAACTGTTCTGGGAATCATTATGGAGAAAATCAAGGACCTCCTGAAGGGCAGGGGGACTCCAGGGAGCTGTTGGAGGCAGAAGTCCTCTACCGGAAGACTTGAAGATGAAATGAACATGGTGCATCAGATGCGTTTTGAATGTGAATTCACCCCAGCCGCTTCTCCCTGCTGGGAGCTGCGTGCATCGGCAGTGGAGCCGGACCCTCCTTTGCCACCTTCTCCATCCTCACCTTGGCACCTTTGCTGGTGCCTAACCGACTCATGACCTCGAGGAGGGTTTTGCCAGCACAAAGATGCTTTCCAGGGTCTCTTCTCCCAGGACTTGGAATAATGTAGTGTAAACCTTGCCACCTTTAACAGCAAACACCGCCTTTCTTACTGCAGCTTTGTCCCTAACTGGCTGCGTGACTCTGGACTAGTCACAGGCTCAGAGACTCAGTCCTGTCTTCTGCAAGGTGGGGACGATAATGATGGCACTCCCTTCCTGTACATTCGTGCCCTGGGAGGCCTTGTGAGCAGGGGCCAAGGCGTTTCCTCTTTGCTCCCTCAGCCCAGCACAGAGCCTGGCCCAGGGAAAGTGCTGAAGGATGAAGGGTAATCGGGAGGGGCAGATCAGAGGCCCCATGGGAGAGTGTGTAAGCATTCCCACACAGGCAGCCTCAAGGGGCCCCTCCTGCCCCAGTCTGCGTCTCCCTCGATGGCCTTTCTTCTCTAGGCATTTCTGAGTCAGGCAAATCTGCCCTGTCCCCTTACCTGCTCCCCCGCCCCCACATAGCCCTCTCCTCTTCCCCGTCCAACAGACTTGCTGCGGCCCCTCCCTTTCCTGTCCAGTTATTCTTCCATCTCCACAACCAGGTGCCAGCCTGTCTGTCTGGTCCCCTCAGGCCCCCACTCCATTCCTCTGTGCTGGCTCCTCCCGCCTCACCAACCTATCTCCTGGGAGTGGGGGCAGCCTGCTGGCCACACCTCTGGACCCAGCCTGTCCAATATCTCCTGGACTCTGCATTGGCCTCCAGTGCAGGCCCCTCCCGGACATCCTCACCCTGTAAGCCAGAGTGAGCCTTCTGAACTGAAAGCCTGACTGTGCAAATCCCTCGCTTACAGTCCTTCAGAGACTTAGCCGTTATCTTTTTGTTTGGTGAGTTAGTCACCAGGTGCTGTGGATAAAGTCCTAACCCCTGGACGGATACAAAAGGTTCTCTGTGACCTGCCCTGGCCTGGAGCTGCTGCGCCTCCCCAGGCTCCAGGCACACCGGCTGCTTGCAGGTCCCAGATTGCACTGAGCGCACTCAACGGCTTCCTGCTACACTCTAGCATCTCCTTCTTGCTCCACCTGCCCCTTGTGGCTTCATTAACTCATCGTTTAAGACTCAGTTGTGATATCACCTCCCCCAAGAAACCTTCCCTGAGTCATAAGGCTTCTTCATATTCAGCCACGGGCTTCTAGGGCATCTCTTGCACGCCCCAGCATACTTGCCATCCTGTAAGCTCTGAGCATGACCCACCAGGCTCCTTCTCCCCTGTGAGCACCACGAGGGCAGGTCCACAGCTTATTACTCATCACACCACCAGCACCCTGTGCTGGGTCTGGGTGTTTGTGTACCCCTGACAGTCATACGTTGGCATCCTAGCCCCTAGGGTGATGGAATTAGGAGGTGGGGCCTTTGGGAGGGTGGGGACTTCATACACAAGAATAATGCTTTTATAAAAGAGATTCCACAGAGATCCTTTGCCTCTTCCACCAGGTGAGAACACAGAGAGAATGCCCTCACCAGACACCAAATTTGCTGGTACCTTGCTCTTGGACTTTCCAGCCTCTAGAACTGTGAGTAATAAGTGTCTATAGTTTATAAGCTACCTAGCTTGTGGCATTTATTTTATAGCAGCCCAAATGGACTAAGACAGCCTGCATACAGTAGGTTCTCAGAATGGGGATTTTGAATGAACAATCACATCCATTGATCCTTGTTTATAAGCTTTTTCTTTATTCTTAAGTTTATTTTTAAGTTGTATGCCCTGCAGCAGGGGCAGGCCTACTGAATAATGACAGGTATGATTAATTAAGTACTTAGTATTTGTCGAGCATCTGCTAAACTCTTAACATTCGTTAACATTCTCATTAAATCCTCATTACCTGAGGTAGGTACTGTGCGTAATTATCTCCATTTTCCAGATAAGGAAACTGAGGCTGAGAGGGGTTAGACCACCCAGTGAATGACTATTGAAGCCTACACTTGAACCCAAATGTGTCCAACTCCAAGGCTCAGGCACTTAACCACTGGGCACACTGTCACCACCGCCCCCCTCCCTCACGGAGGAGCCTCCTGGCCTAGCCCCTGAGAAGCCAGTGTCAGGTGGGAGGCAGCCCAGGTGTCCTGGCCCCTTACCATGTCTTGGCGTCTGTAGTGCTCCGTGGTTGCTGTCCCTTTGTGCCAGGCATCCCCTGTACACACATCAGAGGGAAGGCTTGTCACTCCAAGTCCCAGCTGGCTTCTTCCTGGGACCAGCCTGGTTGTGGCACTGGGCAGGGGGTGGGGGCAGGGGGGGTGGTCGGTGCTGTTTCTCTTGCGGGCGGTGGGCAGAGAGGGTGAGTCTGGACCCTGCTCCCCACCCCCACTGGTTATCTGTTGAATGACAGTGAGCCAGAGTGTTTG
This sequence comes from Mandrillus leucophaeus, assembly GCF_000951045.1. Taxonomy (NCBI): domain Eukaryota; kingdom Metazoa; phylum Chordata; class Mammalia; order Primates; family Cercopithecidae; genus Mandrillus; species Mandrillus leucophaeus. The sequence goes on along the minus strand of NW_012107697.1, from coordinate 3,000,061 downwards.
GGTGGGTGGTGAGCTCTGAGGGCCCACCAGAGACTGTTAATTTTGGCTCTGAGTCCGCAGTGGAGCTAAATGACTGGAAAACTCCCGTGAGGGGGACGTGTGCAGCCAAGGCAGCTGCAGCTCTGATAGCTCCCCCACCTGCCAGCGCCGAGATCAAGTCACTTACGGGGCGTCCTGGTGGGAGCGGCTTCTGTATCCAAGCAGGGAGGGGCTCCGAAGCCGATCACTGCCCCGTGGGGGGCCAGCAGTGTTAGATGCAGAGGGAAAATGCTTCAAAGCCTTCCGGGGCCCCAGGAACTCGCACAATCTTTCCAACTAGAGAACTCATCTGGGAAGCAAGTTCCTGGAGTAAAGAAGTGGATTTCTTCTGCCTCATTTCCAGGGAGGAACTGGGCCCAGGTGCGGGGTAGGGTCTTGTGGGACGGATGAGTGTCTTTCCAGACTCCACGTGTGTCCGGCAGGGCAGCCCAGCAGGGCCTCCCGCTTCTAACTTTCTGAGGGTAGGATTGGATCCCAAGAAACAGGAACCAGAGTTTCTCAGAAACGCCTCCTGGAGGGAGAGTTTGCCCCCAGAGTGGTTATGCTATTAATGTACTGTTGTCGCATCTTATACTTGGGCTTACATTTGAATACTTAGAAATCAACACTACGCAGAGCAGAGCAGACCGCTAGGGACTCTGCTTCCCAGGTCTGTGGTGGGGCCTGAGAACTTGCTTTTCTCACAGCTCCCAAGTGACGCCGATGTTGCCCGTCCTGGATGATGTTCACCCTTTACTGGTTAGAGCACATTATCGAATCTCTCCAAGGCTCCTTCCCTCACCTGTAAAATGGTCATGACAATAGCCACCTGGAGGCTGCGGAGAGGATTAATGAACTACCACATGTAAAGTCTCAGTGAGTTGGAGAAGACCCTGTGGTAAAGCACCTGGACCGTAGCAGGTGTTCAATACAGGTGTGTTCTCTCCCCTCAGTCAAGAGAACTTTGCACTCTTAGTTTCCTTTAAGCCGGTGAGGTGAGCAGAACAGGTATTGCTCACCCCTGTTCTACAGATGAGGAGCCACTAGTGCACTGACTTAGTGACTAAGGTAGACCCTAGGATTCTTGTTGAAAGTTCAGTGTTCTTCCCACTACAACACTTTTTTTTCTGGTCAGATGAGAGATTTATGTGTCTACCAGATGAGGAGCAAGTCAATACTAATGGTGAAAACCCTAACAATACTGCAGAAATCTGTGCAGGACTCTCACTGGGCACACAGCCACAGTCGGCCTTCTGGAGTCCTGGGAGACAGCTCGGAACTTGGAAGACAATGTTCCATTACATGGCTCCCCTCTGGGCCTGCCTGTATGTTGATCTCAACAAACATTTCAGGGAAGAACAAATGCTGGGGCCATTTTCCCCCCTGGGGAAGGAGGCAAGCAGATCAGAGATGAAAGGTAGAGCTGCTGCTGTCCCATTTGTGGCCCACAGGCCTGTCTTCCTGCCTGACCCCAGCCATCAGAGGCATCTAGATAGACAGGGCTCAGAGGAGAGAGCAGGAGGGACCTCTGGCCAGACCCCACATCTGTCTGCCACAGCTCTGAGGGGCTTGAAACGATTCAGCACATTCTTCCCTTCTTCCCCAGCCTGCCCAGCCACATGTTGGCCATGGCCTCTCCAGCTGCCCTCACCCCTGCTCTGGACGAAACCCAGGAAAAACTGTCTGGGGCCCCTGGAGTTTCTGATGCACTATGTCGTTTACCTCCTCAGGCATTCTCACTCACAGATGTCAGTCCCATTAGAAGAAAAGCAAACAGAGCCCCAGAAGACAGCAGAGGGCACACTGGATCCCAGGCTGGGGATGCGATCTTGCAGCCTGTGTGATGTCTTGGGGTTGAACCTTGTTCAAGCCAATGCCTCCAGTTCCCATTTGGACGCTGTCATAAGGGAATTCCACATGGCATTCCTGGATTTCAAATTTCCATTTCAGCTATTTGTGAGTGTCCTCAAAGTCCTCCACCTGCAGCCATTTGTCATTTTGCTGAGACAGGAAACTGAGCCCCACGTGCCGTGAGGCTGGTGAACAGCAGCAAGCTTCAGTCAACAGGGAGCCGGGCCCAGGCCCCCTCTGCCTCTCAGACCAGCTGGGTTTTTTTGTTTATTTTTTGTTTGTTTGTTTTGTCTTGTTTTGTTTTGTTTGAGACAGGGTCTCATTCCTGTTGCCCAGGCTGGAGTCTGGAATGCAGTAGCACAATCACAGCTCACTGCAGCCTCAACATCCCAGGCTCAGGTGATTCTCTCACCTCAGGCTCCTGAGAAGCTGGGACTACAGGTATGCACCACCATGCCTGACTAATTTTTTTTAATTTTTTTTAGTAGGGATGGGGTTTCACCATGTGGCCCAGGCTGTTGTTGAATTCCTGGGCTCAAGTGATCCACTCAAGCCTTGGCTTCCCAAAGTGCTGAGATTACAGGCGTGAGCCACTGTGCCCAGTCCTGTCCTTGTTTTATAGAGGAGGCAATGAAACCACTGTATGGCATTGTGCAGTTGAAAATATGGAGATTCATTTACAATAGCAAAGTCAGAGAACCAACCTCGGTTTCCATCCACTGATAACTGGATAAAGGAAGTGGGGTGTGTGTGTGTGTGTGTGTGTGTGTGTGTGTGTGTGTAAAATGGAATACTATGCAGCCATGAAAAAGAATTTAAAAGAATGAAATCATGTCTTCTGCTGTAACATGGATGGAACTAGAGACCATTATCCTAAGTCAAATAATTCAGAAACAGAGAGGTACATGCTGCACGTTCTTACTTATAAGTGGGAGCTAAACAGTGGGTACACATGGACATAAAAAGATGGAAACAATAGACACTTGGGACTCCAAAAGGGGAATGAGGTGGAAGGAGGTGAGGGTTAAAAAATTACCTGGGTGCATAGGTGGACCAGAAGCCCAAACCTCACCAGTATGCAATAGATCCATGTAACAAATATACACATCTGTCCCCTGAATCTAAAACTAAAAAAAAAAGAAAGAAAATGTGAAGATAGAAGACAGCCTTAGGTTTGCTGTTTCTCAAAAAGGCTCAGGATCTCCTGTACCTTATTTCTGGAGAATCCCCAAGACTTGTGGAAAAGGAAGAAATGAAGCCTAGACTCTTACTGTAACGTTCACAACACTGGCAGCGTTTCTAGAAGAAACATCCAAACTGTCTCCTTTCCGGTTATGAGGTCCAGGAAAGAGACATCACAGCCCCAGGGAGCCCCTTCCAGCAGGTCAGGGCCTAGTTTGCCACTAGATTTCTCAAATATTCCACTAGAAGGGCATGGCTTTGGCTGGGCACCAAGCCCCCTAAGATCTTAGACTACCTGCACCCCAACTGTCAGATTGTCCCCTAGTTAGCTCTGGCACCACCCCAGGCAGGGGCGCGTGCTCCAGGTCCCGCCATCGGCATAATGACCCAGTCTGACATGCACTTTACAGTCACGAAGCACTTTTACCTGTGTTGTCTCACTGGACCCACACAACAAAGTAGAGTAGGATGGGTGTCTGTCTTAGTCCTTTCAGGCTGCTATAATGAAGCATCACAAATTGGGTGGCTTCCCAGCAACAGACATTTATTTCTCACCACTCTGGAGGCCTGGACATTCAAGTTCAAGGTCCCAGCAAGTTTGGTGTCTGGTGAGGAACTGCTTTCTGGCTCATAAATGGTGGTTTCTCTCAGTGCTCTCACATGGCGGAAGGGCAGAAGAATAAACAGGCTCCCTTGAGCCCTTTTACAAGGGCACTAATCCCATTCATGAGGGCTGCACCCTCATGACCTAATCACCCCCAAAGGCCTTACCTTCTAACACCATCACCTTGTCGGGGCAGGATTTCAACACAGGAATTTTTGAGTGACACAAACATTAAGGCCATAGCAGTGTTGTTATTGCCAATGTACAGATCAGAAAACCGAGGAGCAGACACTGGGCATCCTGCCTAGATCATAGGAAGAAAGTGGGGACTCCAACTGAGGTCTTCCAGACAACACCTTCTCTTAATAATCCACCAGTGGTCCCTATGATACCTGACAAAATGCAGAACGCCTTCACGGACATAATCTCATTTTAATCTCATAACAACGCTGTGAGGCAAGCAGCAGTAGGTGCTATTATCCCCATCTTACAGGCAGATAATCTCATGTGCTCAAACTGTGTACAGGTGGTTCTTTTCAGGGTAAGAGCGGGTGCAGGTTAGATGTCAGAACATTAAAGAGAGGGCAGAAGCTGTGTGTCCAGCCAGACCTAGGTACCCTACTTAGAAACATTCTTGCTATAGCAATCTTACCACTTTCACAGAAGGCTGTTAATTAAATGAATTATCCTTGCTGAATAGGCCTTGGGGGTTCCCTAGGGCAGCACAAAGATCCACATATTTGTGCCACATCTAAACTTCTGGAAAATTGCAATGCCCCCATCTTCCCTCCCCAACAGTTCAGGCACCTACTCCCAGCTTGGGCATCTTCTCTTGGCTACCTGGAGACAGCACTCTGGCCAATGAATGTGTCTCGGCATTTTACAGAACCAGGCGGGGGCAGGGCCTCACATAAAGTGAGTGGGAGCGCGGGGTTGGGCCTGCCTGTGTGCCATGTGTGTGCCTATACGCACAACGATGAGCACAACGATCTCAGTCCCTGTGTGCACAGATGTTTCTGCGTGTGTGCAGCGCTGCACGCATCCACCTGTGAACCTGTGACCAATGGACATAGACCCCCATCCAGGGTGACTAGTCTAGGAGCACCCAGCCATCTCCTTCAGCTCCGGCTTGTCTCATCCCCACAGCCTGCTGTGGTGGTGAGTTGTCAAATGCAAACATCAGCTGCACAGCATCTTCTTTATGAGGAGGCCAGGACAGGCAGGTAATTTATCAAACATTACTTAAAATAGTCCCCCAGCCTCTCGCTCCCTCTCTCTTGTTGCTGTCTGATTCTTGATTGTTTCTTCTTTCTGGCTCCTGTTTTTCTGCCTGGAGATTGACAGCCCCCTGCTAATACAGCCTTGGAGATGCCACTGGTGGAACCGACACCTCACTGTGCCTCAGCCTCCATCCCAGAACTAACTGCTCCGCACTGACTCTGGCGGCACTGCAGTTGCTCCTGTCTGCATGCCCGCGGGGCTGGCTGATGGATGAGGCCACATCCCTTGCACTGCAGAAAGCTCAGGAATCAGGGGCACATGCACTGTGATCTGCTGAGTTATGGACTAGCTAATAAGACTCCTCCTGACATCAGCGAGCCCTTGACTGTCCTATTTTTGCCCTGTTCCCAATTCTCTGGCCTTTTAAGCAGGCCCATGTCTTGTGACTGGATGAGCCAGTCTGCTGTCCTCTGAAGACATGTAAAGAGAATGAGATGAATTAGCATTCTCTGTCATTTCCACTTCCAAGACAAAGCAACTAAGGCCAGCCAAGAGAAACAGAGTTTATTACTGAGAAATGTTTAGGGACCTACTCTTTGCCAATTACTGTGCTAGGTGCTTGAAACTATTATCTCATTTAATTCTATGCAATCGATGTGATCTCTGTTTTACAGAAGAAAAAGCAAGCCTCCGAAGAGGTTAGTGGCCTGCCTTAGGTCAGTGTGTCAGTCAGCATTCAAAAATGAACTCTAGGCTGGGTGCGGTGGCTCGTGCCTGTAATCCCAGCACTTTGGGAGGCCGAGGAGGGTGGATCACCTGAGGTCAGGAGTCTGAGACCTTCCTGGCCAACATGGTGAAAACCCATCTCTACTAAAAATACAAAAATTAGCTGGGTGTGGTGGTGGTTGCCTGTAATCCCAGCTGCTTGGGAGGCTGAGGCAGGAGAATTGCTTGAACCCAGAAGGCACAGGTTGCAATGAGCCAAGATCGTGCCACTGCACTCCAGCCTGGGCAACAAGAGCGAAACTCCATCTCAAAAAAACAAAAAAACAAACAAACAAAAACAATAAAACAATAAAAATGGGCTCTAGCTAACTTAAACAGAAAAGAAATTTGGGAGCAAGATATTGATAGCTGATGGAATATACAGGGAGCTTAGAAAACATGCATAAACCAAAATGGTTAGAGTAAGGGCCAAGACACACAAGGAAGAGCCCGTTAGGAGACCACTGCACCAGACACTGGATGGCCACCACCAAGGTGAATTTCAAACTCTCCTTGCACCTTTATGTTCCTATCTTAAAATCTAAATTCTCAAGTGGTGTCATCTGAGGGTGAGTACGCTGTGCGTTCACTCCTCAATGCCAGGGGCCAGGACACCCTTTGTGGACACTGGCTCCAATCAAGAATCACCTGATGGGCTCCCAAAGAAAGAAAGGGGGCTCCCAAGCTGAGCAGCCAACACTCAATGAACTAACAAACCAGACCTATGTTCCCAGCTGCACGTAGCTGGTGAGGGGCTGAGCTAGTACAAAGCTACTACTCCCTGACTCCAAAACATGTTCACCATAATCAAGGGTGAAGTTCAAGATATTAAACAATTGATAGAACACTGGCTCTGGCCAATCAGAATAGACGCCACCAGAAACAGCTGGTTCAGCCATGGCAGTGCCACCAACAGATGATCAGTTCTACACACAAATGAGGCAGAATTGGAGCTCAGGGTTCTTGACTGTCCAGGCCAGAGGCCCTTGCTACTAGGACCATGCTTTCCACACTTTTTCATAGAGGAAGGTAATACTTGATGACACACTGGGGTAAACTTGAGGGCATTAAGATGGATAGATAGATAGAAAGATAGATGGATGGGTGGATAGATAGATAGATAGATAGATAGATAGATAGATAGATAGATAGATAGATAGATAGATGATAGGTAGATGATAGGTAGATGATAGATGATAGATTGATGAAAGATAGATGATAGGTAGATGATAGATAGATAGATAGATAGAGAGAGAGATAGAGAGATAGAGAGATAATAGATAGAAAAATATATATGGCTGGGGGTAAAGCCCCCTAGATTTTTACGTTATATTATAATGATAAAAATAAAATAAAATCCCCCTATACTGCAGGCTTTTATATACAACTGCCTAATTGACATTGCCTCTTAGATGCATCATAGGTATCTCAAAAACAGCATATTGGTATCTGAAAACCTGACCTGCTACCACCTTCACCAGCTCACTCCACCTACAGTCTCCCCCAGCTCAGTTAGGGTCTTGTTAATCCTTCCAGTTGCTTACGCCAAAACTTTTGAAGCCATCTTCAACTCTTTCTTTCATATTCTCTATCCTCTAGAGCCTGTATATATTTTATGTGATATGTATGCCCATATTCTACATCAGAAATCCTCTAGCCTCTACCACTGGAATGCATTCATAAACTGGCCACCTTCACTGCTGCTGTTTTGTTCCAATCATCATCACCTCTCCCTTGGATTTTCATGACAGCCACCTAAATAGTCTTCCCTACTTCTGACCTCCATCCCTGCAGGCAAAACAGTGATGGCATCGGGGCCATCTGGTTTACCAGCTGTGAATGGTCCACTTGGGGCTTGAAGGTCCCATCCCAACCCCATGGATCCCAAGAGTTCCATATCTTGATTTTCTTCCGTGGGTCAGGTATCATTTTAGTGTCCATCTCCTAACAGAAGCTCAAAACAATGGCCAGAGGGCTCCTTACTAAGCATAAATAAGACACCATTCTCCTACTTTAAATCCCACAGGGCTCTCTAATTCACTCAGAGTCAAGAGCAACGTTCTTCAAATGTCAACAAGCCCCCTCGCAATCCGGTATCTGTTACCTTCCTGACTTCATCTTCTACTACAGTCTTCTATGCTCTCTTCTTTCCAGCCAG
>NW_012107697.1:2891126-2991097 GCF_000951045.1 Mandrillus leucophaeus | reverse complement strand
CAAGTAACTTTATGAGCAAAAGTCAGCAGCACATTAAAAAATTACAGCAGTTGAAATTATATTTAAAGATTCCCAGAGGTCTTCCTTTTTTTTCATTGACAAATGTAATTTTAAGATATCTTGTGATAATGCTAATGGATTTGAATGCTACCAAACTTTTTCATATTAAATATTTCAAAATAATGCGGAATCTCTAATTTGTAGCAGGTATGTGCATTGTTACAGCAGTCAACCTACAGCTAGCTTAGATGCTGCTAAAAGAGCACAGGAGCTGTAAATGTCTGCAAGCATTTGATATTTGCAAAGATAGATAGTTGGACCTTATCTGGAGCTGCATCTACCAGAAACTCCACTGAGCCTCCCTATCCCACCCCTGTCTGGCAGTACCTTGGGGTCTGTGTCATACCACCCGGGCACTTAGAACCAAAAGTCCTCCAGCAGCACAATGGGCCCCTTGCCCTAAAGGACAGTGGCCTGTTCTGAGCTGAGAATTCAAGCAAACATCCAGTTGGCGGAGCATCTCCTAAGCCATGTTTGGTACCTCACAGTGCAGCGGAGTGTGATGGAGTTGTGCAGGGTCATTCCCAGTGAGGACCATAGGACACACCATCATATCGCACTCCACTCCATCTAAACTCCAAGGAACATTGGCAAGGGAATTCCCAAGAGTCCCAGTCCCCACCTGTGTGTCTGTAGAGCTTTGAGACCAATGGCAGCGCATCAGTGTGGCGTGGCACAACTTTTGGGAAGCTCTACTTTGGATCCCTTGGTCTGGAGTCCCACTTCTTCCATTAACCAGTTGTGTGTCTTGGGTGGGACACCTCACTTCCTTGAACTTAGGCTTTCTCATTTATAAGTGGAGAATTCGAATAAAAGCAATGCTTGTCAAGTACCTGTCAGGGATCCTTAAGATTACTGAGGAAGTGCTGCAGTGGATAGTTTGGGATGAAGTAGGAATAAAAAGCATCCAACTGGAAAAGACTTTTCCTCATCTTCCTCTTCAAACAGAGCTCCTCCACTTTTATCAGTTTTATATATTGATACTCCATAGAAGATAACATAAAATTTTAAAAACCAGTATATTTCGAGGACCTCTCACCCCTGGGCTCTCTACTGCCCACCCTTCCTTTGTTCAAGGAGAAAATCATTCTAAATGAACTTTTTATAACATTTTATTACTGTAAAGGAATGCCACCTTTCTTTAATAAAAATAAGACAAGAACCCCCACAGTGGCTATTTAAAAGGATTTTCTTGATATGAGGGAGTGGAAGGCCCACGTGTCTTGTCTCTGTGTCTAACGGTCCTCTTTCCTTTGAGATTTTTCTATATGATTGTTTTTCCCCATGGCACAGAGAAGGCAAAGTTGGAACTTGGTTCAAATAATAGTTTACGAGAAACTGGGAGATGACAAAGAGGGAAAAATGCAGAATGTGATGCAGCTGGGCCATCTGGTTTACCCACTGTGAATGGCCCACCAGGGCTGGAAGGACCCATCCCAACCCCATTGGTCCCAAGAGTTCCATGTCTCTGGATTTTCTTCCATGGGTCAGATATCATTTTAACATCCATCTAGCAGAAGCCAGATAAAGACACTTACAATCCTCAATGTCCACGGCCGTCTCATGCACCCAGGTCTTTCTCAGGATTGCAGGTTTCTTGTGGGAAGACCCTCCTTTTCTCTGCTAGTAGCACTACTCATCCCCTCCTGGTGAGATTCCACCCTCTTAAAGGCATCCCTCACAGGTTAAGTCTATGACAAGAGCCCAGGTAGTCCCCCAAAAGATGGATCTGGTCATTACAAAGAGATACTTTTCTTTACAGAAGCAGAAGCACAGAGGGTTACAGTAATTTTTCTAATACTCCACAGCTTAACAGGAACAAAGAGAGGATTTGAATGTAGGGCCTTGAACAGGACACTAGAGCTTTTGGTGTTATGTAGGTGTCCTTCCCAAGGCAGCTGTGGGGAGGGGAGAGAATCCATGGACCCAGAGCTCTCAGCTAATCCTGGAGACAATCGGAGTGCAGGGGGTGCAGGCAGGAGTGAGCAGGAGCACCTCACTAACACCCTAATACCAATGTCCAAAATTCAGACCCCACAAGAATAGCTCTGCTCTGGACAAGACAATCTAGTCTTTCTGGCATCTGCAGCCCACGTCTCCTCAATGGGCAATTGTCGCTTCCAAAAGCTTAGAAACAAAAATGCTGAGAATGTCAGAGCCTAAGGCTTCCCTTCCCTAAGACTCTGAGAGATTTGCATGAGCACTTTTGTTTGCTTATTTATCCTGTTGCCTCAAATTAGAAGTGAAAAACAGAACAAAGAAACAAAAGACATTCCTCAGGATGGAATTACCTTCCTAGCCTTGGGGTTTGGTCTTGCCAAGACAATTTGGAGTCTGTTACAGTGTTGCAACACATCAGATATCCTAAGGTTTCCCTTTCATCAGCTAGCGACCAGGGCTGTTTAAGGCCAATCCAGGGAGGAAGGGGAAACTGCGGTTTCTAGCGTTGGGGCAAGTCTTCTTAGGCGTCCACAGGCAGTTTCACACTGGAAAATCTTCTCCGAGTCCTCATGCAGTAGGGAAGGTGGCGGAGAAACTGGATGAGGATCCTGGGGGAAAGGTGCTGCCCTGGGGCTGCGGTTCAGCTCTTGAGATCCTTTTATCCCAAGTTGAGGCTGCCTGTTTTTAAGTCCTGCCTGTCCAGAAAAAAGCCTGGGGCATCCGGTCAGAGACTGGCTTCTCCTTCTTAACTGCTCTTGAGCAGGGTATTTTAATGGTCCCAGCCTCTGTTTACTTGTCTGTGAAATGGGAATACTAATAATATCCCATTTATTCTTCTCCCACAGTGGTGGTGGGGATCAAATGAGATAATGCCTGTAAAAAGCCCTGTGGGGTAACAAGTGCTTTTCAAACAAGTTTCCAAGGTGAGTGAGTGTGTGTGTGTGTGTGCACATGTGTGTGGTACATGAGTATATGTGTTACATAGGATTGATCCATTGGGGCAGAGAGACAACTGGCTCTCACATAAGGAGGTCCTCCATCTTTTTGCCTTGCTTTTCCAAAACTTCTCATTGTTCTGGAGCTTCCCAGGAGAGACAGGCACTCCCCACTTCACCCCGTCCTCACTACTGCCTCTCCCTGACTCCCAGCTAGGTTGCTGAGAAAGAGAACGACAGAGGGGTCGGGCGCAGTGGTTCATGCCTGTAATCCCAGCACTTTGAGAGGCCGAGGCGGGTGGATCATGAGGTCAGGAGATCGAGACCATCCTGGCTAACACCGTGAAACCCCATCTCTACTGAAAATACAAAAAATTAGCCGGGTGTGGTGGTGGGCGCCTGTAGTCCCAGCTACTCAGGAGGCTGAGGCAGGAGAATGGTGTGAACCCAGGAGGCGGAGCTTGCAGTGAGCCAAGATCGCGCCATTGCACTCCAGCCTGGGCAACAGAGCGAGACTCCAAAAAAAAAAAAAAAAAAAAAAAAGGACGACAGAGGAATTGAATTTGGTTTAATCATGGTGCTCTCTAGCTGACAAAACTCAGATCGACTATCTCCCTTTGATTCTCATGGCAACCCTGAAAGGCAGGTAGCAGATCAATTAGCATCTCTCATTTCCAGAAAAAGAAAATGAGACCCAGGGATTAAGTGATTTGCCTAAGGTCATCTGCCCTGTAAGAGCAGAGCTAGAACTCACAAACAGGGTTTCTGACCACTGCTTAAAGTTCTTCAGCAGCTCCTCATCATGGCATCCCAAGCTCTTAATGATCTGTGCCCACCTCCCTCCACTCTGAAGGCCTCCCTGCCTTGCCCACAGGGTTGTCCGCTTCACCTGCTCTGTCCTTATTTGTTTATTCCCTGGGGACTCTGCTTATCTCTGCATCTCAACTCCTAGCACAGTGCCTGGTACTTGATCCACGTGTATTAAATAATGAATATATTCAAGAATAGGTATTTTAAGGAGGGAAATGATGGAAATGTCCTAAGTGGCCAAGAGTAGCAGAATGGTTAAGTAAACTATGACACATCCCCTAGATGGGATATTATGCTATTAAAAATTAGGTTGATGAAATTTAATACTGACCTGAAAAAGTCATGGAATATAATCTTATGTGAAAACCCAGAATGCAAAATCGCACATACATTATGGTCACAGCTATATAAAACAACACAGATGCAAACTCTCAAAAATAGTGCAAAGGAAAAGAAGTCGAGATGGTAGGCGATTTTCCTTCCTTTCATCTTTCCATAGTCTCCAGGTTTTCTGTAATAAGCATGCATTATTTTTACAATGACTACAACAGCAACAACACAAAAAGGTAATCAATAGGTCAGGATATATTAAGAGATACTAATTTCTCTCCCAGCTTTCATCTCCAGGTCAAAATGACTTACTTCTCAGGTGCTGAAAACTGACTGGTAGGACAACTCCTAGAGGCTAGGAAAACATGCAGGAGACAGACAATCTAAAGATGTTGTACCCAATTTTAGAAAATAAAGTAGTAGTCATTAGGAACTCTGCCTTAGGTTCTCCAAGAGTGAAGCGTTCCAAACTCACCTTATTTTCCTCTTTGATGGGGTTACTAGACTGGTAGATAAGGAGAATGTTACGGACATAATGTGTATTGATTCTGCAGTATAATTGACAAAGCCTGTCTCGTCCCTATGAACAAGGTGAAGAAATGTGGACTGGAAAACAGCACTTTGGTGGATTGAAAGATTGAGAAACAAATGCAAATAATGTAGTTGAGTGGCTTTGGGGCTATTCTGAAGCAGAGATGGTAATTTGTGACATCCTCACCCCCATCCCTAGACAGACATTCATTGCTAATCCATCACATCTCTCTTTTCCTTTGAATTCAGATGGAGCTCAGAATCCTTTTCAGCACAGGGCTCCACGCAGCCATTAGGTAGCCACCAGCCATTAGGTTTCTGTAGTTGAAACGTATTAGATGTCCTTGACTTTTAAAAGGGAAGTCTCAGGCCTATGCCACAAGACTACTTTTTACCCAATCCTGTTCAGCAAGTCTATCAGTGATTTGGAATGAAAATCTAGAAAACGAGTATATTCAATTTATAGATGATCTAAAGTTGGGACAGAAATATGGTGGGGTCAACATCTGTAAAATATCTGACCAGATTAAAATATAGGACTGAAATGAGGAGTGGTTTCCTAGTAATGCTTATAATCCCATACTTGAGTTTTAAAATAAATTTTAAAAGAACAGGATAGTGATAATAATGATTTGATAGCAGTTCAAGAAGTGAGTGGGGACAAATCTGAGGTTTCAGCAGACTACAATCTCAACTTGAGCCATATGTGTAGCTGTTGGTAAGGTCGATACAATCTTGGGCTTTGTTATGAGAACTCCGGGGTCCAGAATACGAGAGGCAAAGATGGCTCAAATTCATCTAGAACCACAGTTGAACTACGGAACTTTAAGGAACATAAGCAATAATAATAATAATAATAATAATAATAATAATAATGGTGTACCCACCCCCAGCTCTTCTGTGTAGCTCAAAACAAATTAATAGTAAACCATAAAATACAGGTAAGTAAAGTCTACATTTTCCCATGAAAACGGGTTTGTGTTTGTCATGTAGAAGACAAGATTTTAAAAAAATTAGTGCCTTTGCTTTGCTGCAGCCCTAAGCATTTGGTTAGTTCATACATTGCATACACCAACAACGTGTGCAGCATATTCAGCTCTGGAAGTCCCATTTGGAGAGGGGATTTGCTGTACCAGGATCTATATCTGATTATGTCCCTCCTAGCTTCCAAAACCTCCCATGGCTTCCCTGTGCATGCAGAATAGAGTGCAATCTCTTTGGAAGCATTCAAAGCTTGCCAGGACCTGACAGAGGCTGCTTTTAAAAATCAAAATAAGCCAAATGATTTAAAAGCCAAATGTCCCAAAAGGCTTATTATGACATACAGGAGTCCTTGGCTCTACCTTTCCCAACAATTTCAGTCCTGCTCCTCAAGAGCGACCATTTTAATCTTTTGGATTTATTTATTCTGCCAATTACTCTCATATCTCTAAGTAATATGTTTTACTGATATGTCTTAATTTATGTACTTTATGCATTATCTATTGATTCCGTTATGAAGTTTGAGTGTTTAATTTTCTTACGCCACCCCCAACTCCCTTTCCCTCATTCTTTCAATATTACCATTTATGGTAAAAATCAATAAATGATGTCTATTGCTTTGCTTATGAAAATATTGTTTACTGACTCATCAAATTACTTACACATCCTTTTTGTATAATTTTTTATTTTCCCCAGAGTTTCTCATTCCTTTCTCTATGCCTTGCATTATTTGCCTTTATAGATTTCCTCATTGTTTTTCTTTTAATTTTCGATTGCATCAGGTATTCTATAAGCCTCTTTTTTGTTTTTCTTGGAAAACTGTTCCCAGAGACCTGAGTCCACTTGTTCCAAGCTGGACACTTTGTTCTATAAATGAACCAGACAGCGAAAAGTCTAGGGATTGCCCCTTACTGCTTTCCTGGGTGGGATCCAATGTTTCCCTCTGCCCATTTCTTCTCTCTTAAGTTATTCCATTTTTCAGGAGCACTCCTCAAATAAATTATTAAGAAATTGTACATGAAAGATAAATTATCTGAGTACTTGTGTACCTAAAAGTACATTTGTTCTGCTTGGTACACATTTAGGAACAGGATTCTAGGTTTCTGGGTTGAAAATTATTTTCACCATTTAAATCTTTGAAGGTTTGCTCCAATGTCTTCTTGCATCCAGCATCACAGACGACAAGTGTGATGCCAATCAGACACTACTTCTTTACAGATGACCTGTCAGTTTCTCCTGCTGCCTGTATACCATTTGCCACACTCTTTCTTCAGCCTTGATGTTCTGACTTTTCATTCTTTTTTTTTTTTTTTTTTTTTAAGCACTCCATAGAACCATGCCACCCAAATATTCTATTCAATTTTGGGAAATTCTTTTTCTCATACTTTTTGAAAATTTCCTTCCCCCTATTTTCTTTGTTTTATTTTTGGGATTCTCTGAATCAGATGACAGACACCTGAATTAACCCTCTATGTCTTTTATTTTTTCTTTCATATTTTCTCTTTCAGGAAGATTTCTTGGACCTTATCTTCTTAGCTTTCTATTAAGTTTTTAAAATTTATAAAAATCTTTAATATATATGTATATTTTCAAGAGATCTTTTTTGTTTTTGATTTTTTTTATAGCACCCTGTTCTTGTTATAGGTATACAAAATCCTCTTAATTTATCTGAGGACCTAATTAGAGTATTTTAAATGTTTACTTTTAAATTATCTTCTGTTACTGGTATAATGTTTCAGGATTACTTTTCCTGTGTGTTTTTTTTTTTTCTCTTGCAATCTTAAATATTTGGAATTATTGGATATCCTTTTAAATATAAGAATAAGGGAATAAAAAGCCACTTGGGAGCTTTGTGTTCATGTGAAGGACTGGTTGACTAATGGACTTCATCTTAGGGTGACTGGGCTGTGAGCCAGCCATTTTACTGGCGGACCCTTGAGTGTCAGAATAAAGCAGCATTCTTACTTTAGACTTATTCAATTTCTTTTTAGAAAAACTTTTAAAAAATGTTTTTGTCTAAATGGTAGAAATTTGGCTACTTGGAATTCTATTAATACATAGTGTGGGAATGGACAGCTACTGTTTGGTCCTGAAAATGGATTTTTCAATCAGTTCCTCAGATTCTAGCTCCAAATATCCCACTCTCTGACGTCCCTCACATCCGAGATCAAAATTTGCTTCCCTGGGCAGGTTGGCTGCATTCTCTGTAGCATCGCCACTTTTCCTAGCTTCATCAGTGACTATTTAACCATCTCAAGACAGTCCAAGATATCTCTCATTTGCTGATATATCCTTTCTCATTCTCTTAGTCGTAAGCCTTTTGTATTATTATGATTATTAAATTATTACAAATATACAGGAAAGTATGGGAGATAGTGTCACAGTATTGATATACCTATCTCCCCAGTTCTGTTAAATCATTCATTCTTAATATTTTGCTACATTTACTTTCTAACTTTTTTTTCAGGTTTTTAATGCCTTAATTTTTATTATTGTTTTTTAACTTTTAGTTCAAGGGTACATGTGCAGATTTGTTACTCAGGTAAAGTTGTGTCATGGGGGTTTGTGGTACAGATTATTGCATCACCCAGGTATTAAGCCCAGTACCCATTAGTAATTTTTCCTGATCTTCTCCCTCCTCCAACCCTCCACCCTTCAATAGGCCCCATTGTGTGTGGTTCCCTCTTTGTGTTCCTATCACACAAATGTGAGAAACATGCAGTATTTGGTCCCATCTTTTTTTTTTTTAAAAGAAATAAACTAATAGACTCAGTTGACTTACACCCCTGTTCTATCTTATTTTCCACCCTCCTCAGTTGTAACCACTGTTCTGAATTTGTCATTTTTCACTTCCATGAATATTTTTATACTTTTGTTACGTATATACATGATAACAATATGTGATTGCCTTACATGTTTTGTGTTTTCATATAAAGGTATCAAAGTATAGCTATTGATTGTCAAGTTGCTTTTTAAAAGACATCTATTGGGGATCTATCCATGTTATATATATATAACAGTTTTACTGCTGTATAGTATTTCAATCATTCTTCTGCTGATGGAAATTTAGATTATTTCCAATTTCTCACTGTAACATACAGAGCAGCCTGAACATCCTTACACTTTTCTCCCTGAGCACATGTGCAACAAGTTCTTTAGGCAAGTACACTGTATCTATGTCATGGCGTGTCTGCTCTTCAACTTCACTAGAGGTTGGGAAATTGATCTCTAGAATAGATGTATCAATTTATCATTCCACCTACCCTTAGAAGGTTTTCTTGTTTCACATGCTTGCCAGTAGTCCATCTTGTCAGCAAACCGGATTTGCTAATTTGGTTAGGGGAAAACAGTACTTCACTCTTAGTTTGGATTTGTTAATAGCAAGCAAGTAGGGCTTCTTTCTGTTGGCATTTAAGTTTCTTCTGCAGACTGAATATATATAACTTTTTCCCAGTTTTCTGTTGGGTTATTTAGCTTTAGCTTATTGACTTACAGAAGTCTTTGTATCTGGCATAACCTGGGAGCTTGTTAGAAATACAGAATCTCAAGCTCCACCCTAGATCCACTGAATCACCATTTGAATAAGATTTAGGTGATTTGATTGCATATTTAAGTTTGAGAAACACTGGTTTAGAACATTTTGTATAAGACTGGGATTCTCTGAAGCTTGGATAGTTGGCACAACTTCCCTGTAAAACCACCTGGGACTGATGTTTTGTTAGTTATAGTTATTTTTGCTGATGTAGGCAAATTTTTAATTACTTATTCACTTTGTTTAATAATTATAGGCCCATTCTGATTTTTAAATTTCTTCTAAGTTTTACTGGGCTTTTTTTCTCCTAGAAAACTGCATTTTATCAATGGTTCTTAGTGTATTTATAAAAAGATACTCATATTAATCTCATGATTTAAAAAATTATCTCCTGTAGCTGGAATTATGTCTCCTTTTTGCATCTTAATACTGTTTATTTGTATTCTCTCTCTCACCAATCCTGCCAGAGGTTTGTCTATTTTATTAGTCTGTCAAAAGGACCAGCTTCTGGTTTTACTGAACTTCTCTCTTAGAACATTTTCTATTTCACTAAATTAAAAAAAAATAAATTTCTGCCTTTATTTATTTATTTTGTAAATTAGAATCTTGCTCTGTCACCCAGGCTGGAGTGCAGTGGCATGATCATAGCTCACTGCAGACTCAGATTCCTGAAAGCAACCCTCCTAGCTCAGCCTCCTGAGTAGCTGAGACTACAGGCGCGTGCCATCACACCTGGGTAATTTTAAGACTTTTGTAGACACAGAGTCTTACTATGTTTCCCTGACTGATCTCAAGCTCCTGGTCCAGAGAGCTTTGGCTTCTGGAAGTGCTGGTCTACCCCTTTGGCTTCTCGTAGTGGTGGGATTGCAAGCATGAGCCACTGCACCCAAGTCTTTATTATCTTCTCCTTTCCACCTTCTTTGGGTTTATCTTATCTTACTTTTCCAACTTTTGAGTTGAACTCTTACCTCATTACCTGTTCAATCTTTCTTTTTTATGGTTTAAGCATTTGAAATGCTTTGTATTTGTATTTCACATGTTTTGATACGCCATGTTTTTATTATCTTTTAGGTCTAAATGTTTTCTAATTTCCATTTTATTTCTTATTTGATCTGTGAATTATTTAGAAGTGTGTTTTTAAGTTTATGACTGTGTAGGATATTCTAAAAAAGATTTTAAAATGTTATTTCTAACTTAATTACACTGTGGATCAAGTACATGGCCTGTGTGATATTAGTTCCTTGTTAGGGCTTGTTTTAGGATCCTGCACATAGTCTATTTTGTAGATGTGCCATTTGTATTTGAAAAGAATGTGCATCCTTCAATTGTTAGGTGCAGCTCAAGCTTGCTGGTTGCATTTCTCAAACCGTTTGTCTTTACTCATTTTTATCTACTTAATCTATCAATTGCTGAGAGCTGTGTTACAGCTGCCATTATGATTTTAGATATGTAAATTTCTCATAGAAATTCTGTCAATTTGATTTAATATATCTGAAGGCTGTATTATCAGCTTCATGCAAATTTAGGATGGCATTAAATAACACAGGTTTGAACCACATGGGCTCACCTAGACTTGTATTTTCTTCCACTTTTGCCACCCTTGAGACAGCAAGACCCACCCCTACTTGTCCTCCTCCTCTGTAGACTGTTTAACGTGAAGATGATGAGAATGAAGACCTTTATGATGATCCTCTTCCACTTAAGGAATAGTAAATATATTTTGTCTTCTTTGTGATTTTCTTAGTAATATTTTCTTTTCCCTAGCTTACCTTAATGTAAGAATATAGTATTTAATACATATAACATACAAAATATGTGTTCATCAACTATTTGTGTTATCAGCAAGGCTTCTGGTCAACAGTAGGCTATTAGTAGTTGAGTTTTGGGGGAATCAAAAGTTATACACAAATTTTTGGCTGTGTGGGGTTGTTGGTGTTCCTAACCCCCACATTGTTCAAGGGTCAGTTGTATCATATATTCATGGCAAATGATAATTTTTAATGTTATGGAGTGTTCATCTCTGTACTTAATAATAACAACTATATTGATATACAACAAAATACTTCAGCCCCAGTGTTCTTTGGATTAATATACCTAAAGATTATGTATCTTTTTCCATTGTTTTTTGTTCAACTTTTCTGTGTCCTTGCTTTTTTTTTTTTTTTTGAGACGGAGTCTTGCTCTGTGGCCTAGGCTGGAGTGCAGTGGCTCAATCTTGGCTCACTGCAATCTCCGCCTCCGGGGTTCAGGTGATTCTCCTGCCTCAACCTCCTGAGTAGTTTTAAGAGATGTCTCTTATAAGTTTTCTAAGCTTCTTAAAAATCTCTGACAGTCTTTGTTTTAGCAAGTGAGTTTAGTCAGTTGACATTTTTGTGATCATTTATATATTGGATTTAATGCCACCATTTTATTTTGTGCTTTTTATTTACTCTGTATTCCAGTTTGTCTGCATAACAAACTTCCCCAAAACTTTGTGGTATAAAATAGCGCTTTATTATGCCCACAGATTCTGTGGGTCAGGAATGGAACAGGGCTCAGCTCCACGATGTCTGGCACCTCGTCCGGAAGCCGTGAAGGCTGGAATCACCTCAGGACTTGCTCACTTACATGTCTGGTGATAGGTGCTGGCTGGCTGCTGAGATCTTAGCTGGACCTGTTGGTCCAAACAACATGTAGGCTTTCCATATGGCTGTGGGCTCCTCACAGCATGGTGCCCAAGTTCCGAGGGCAAGAATCTTGAGAGAGAGAGAGCGTGCATACACACTAAATGGAAGCCGTATTGCCTTTTACGATCTAACCTCAGAAATCACACAACATGACTTCCACCATGTTCCATTTGCCAGGGTAGTAACACAGTCCTTCCAGGTTCAATGGGAGGCATCATAGACTCCACCAAGTCTTGATGGGGAGTGTCCGAGTTCTGGAAGTACAAGAGGAATTAGAAATATTGCTGTGGCCATTTTCAGAGAAGACAATCTACCACACTCTGCTTTGTGTTTCTTCTCTACTTTCTATTGAAATGATTGAGGCTTGTAAAAACATATTTTCTCTTATTCTGCCTACTGTTTCGGAAGCTCAACATTCTATTTTGACTTTTTAAGTATGTTCTCTTAATTTTTTTGCATCTATATTTAACATAAAGTCTGAAGTTAATAGTCTCTGTTTTCCTCCTGAATGAAACAAGACCTTGAGAATTGTTTTTAGCTCCTATCACCTCTTCTCCAACTTATATATTCTGTTGTTCATATTTTAATTCCATTTTGTCATTATTATTATTATTATTATATGTTTAGGGTTTTCTTAAAAACAAGGTAGGCTTGTTTCAATTAACTGACATGTACTGGCATTTTTGTTTGTTTGTTTGTTTTGAGATAGGGTCTTGCTCTATCTCTTGCCCAGGCTAGAGTGCAGTAGCACGATCTTGGCTCACTACAACCTCCACCTTCTGGGTTCAAGCAATTCTCCTGCCTCAACCTCCCGAGTAGCTGGCACTACAGGCACCCGCCACCATGCCAGCCAAATTTTTGTATTTTTGGTAGAGACAGGGTTTCACCATGTTGGCCATGCTGACCTTGAACTCCTGACCTCGGGTGATCCGCCCACCTCGGCCTCCCAAAGTGCTGGGATTACAGGCGTGAGCCACTGAGCCCAGCCCCATGTTTTTTTAAACTGTGTTTTTACTATGCTTTCTTGTATTTACTCTGTAGTAAGTTTACTTTCAGCAAACCTCTGTAGTTAAAAACTTTCAATCTCTTTACATCTGAAGATGTCTTTACTTCACCCCCACTCTTGAAAAATTGGTTTAGGGCCAGGCATGGTGGCTCACGCATGTAACCCCAGCACTTTGGGAGGCTGAGGCTGGTGGATCGCTGGAGGTGACAGAAGGTCAAGACCAGCCTGGCCAACATATTGAAAACCCATCTCTACTAAAAATACAAAAAAAAAAAAAGTTAGCTGGGCATGGTGCTGCCCACCTGTAATCCCAGTTACTCAGAAGGCTGAGGGATGAGAATCACTTGAACCTGGGAGTTGGAGGTTGCAGTGAACCAAGATCAAGCCACTGTACTCCACCCTGGGTGACAGAGCAAGATCCCATCTCAAACAAGCAAAACTGGTTTAGCTATGCATAAAATTAAAGCTGACAGTTATTTTCTCTCAGAATTTTGGATATATTCTTCCACTATTTTCTGGGGTCTATAGTTGCTTTTGAGAAGTCTGAAGTCAGTACAAATGTTCTTTTGTAGGTCTTCTGTATGTTTTATCTCTGCTTGTTTAGATCTTTGCTGTTGTGTCTCTGAAACTTCATAACAATATTGCTAGATGTGCATTTAGTTTTACGTATCCTACTTGGGATTCTTCATGGTCCCAAACAGGAGGATTTCCAATTCTGAAAAATTCCCAGTCATTATCTCTTGGAATATTGCTACTTCCCTAGTCTCTCTATTCTCTCCTTCTTTAACTACCATGAGGTATGTTGAGCATTTTCATTCCAGTCTCTGTGTCTCTTAATTTCTAATATTTTCCATCTCTTTATATTCTGTGTTGCACTATAAGCCATTTCTTAAGATTTATGTTTTAGTTCACTAATTCTTTGGCTATGTCTAATATAGAATTGTCCCTTGGTATCTGCAGGGGTTTGGTTCCAGGACCCCCCTGCGAATACCAAAATCTGTGCATTCTCAAGTCTTGTAGTCAGTCCTGTGGAACTGACTTAAGTGAAAAGTTGGCCCTCTGTATAAACATGTTTTTGAAATCTGTGAATACTGTATTTTCCATCTGCCTTTGGTTGGAAAAAAATCTCACTATAAGTGACCCCATGAAGTTCAAATCATGTTGTTCAAGGGTCAACGGTACTGTTTAAGCTCTCTGTAAATTTTTAACTTTGATATCTACATATTCCATTTCTAGAATTTGGGGTGCTTAAATCTACCCTCATGTTTTCTTAGTGACCTTTTATGCTTTCAATTTCTTCTCTATACCTTCAATCATGTCAAGAAATAGAATATTTCCAGCAGCCAGCATCCTCTTCATTTGCCAGGCACAACCCCTGCTCTTCTGAAGAAAATCATTCTCCTGACTTTTGAGGTGATCTTTCCCTTTCTTCCTCCTTTTACCACCTAAGTTGTTCTTTGTGGTTTTGAATTTTGGATTGCAAGCTTATCTTCAACAGAGTTTTATCTCTAGAATACTAAGCACGCTTAGATGAGAATGTGTTTTTCTAAGACATTTTGCATTTGCTTATGAGTCCCAAATGTATCGCTAATCCAGAACTATTTTAAAATAAAACATTATCAAGTTGTTTCTTGCTGTATCAAGAAGCTAGCATAAAGTCAAAGGCCAAATCTGCATGAAGAGTTGGTCCATTGTTATAAATTGCCAGATGAGAACTCCTCGTCTAAGTGGAGTCAGACTGACTTCTTTGTCATCTTCCTGGACCAGGACTGTACATTTTCTGCTCCACTCTTTCATCGAAGTGTAATCATTTGAAAGTCAAGCTTCTATGCAAAGATCTCAGTTCCAACGTCCTTCTTCAGAAGGTCAAATGCCCAGCCACTGGGTCCCACATGAGCATTAACCCTATGGGCTTGGGTTCCCAATGCCGGCAAAATCATGTGGCTGCTGTAGTGTCAATTCAAGTGCTTCCTGCTCCAGATCCTTTGTGCCTGACTCACAGTGAATTGGCTTAAAGCTCAGTTTTGCATTTAAAGGATGCTTGCCTTTCTAGGTCTTTGTCATGGGCATGCATGCTGGTTATCTGGACCACTACACTGCTGGAACCAAGCATCTGGCACCCTCTTCCTCAGCCTCGAATCCCACCATGACCCACTCCGTATGTCCTTCTCTCCAGCACGTAAAGCCTGATCTGCTTCTGGGGCTTTTCTGTCCATTCCTGCGCCTGAGTGCCCTCTAGTTCCAGTGACTTTGGGTATTGCGGGTGAGTCTACAAACTTTCTGACAGTCCTCTTTCTGCAGCCCCTTAGTCCTTGGCATCCCTGGCCAGTTACCACTCCCCCATCTGCCTTCTGTCTTATAGAAATCGTTGATGTCTTTTATACGTGGCAGTCTCCTTTCCTCTTCTTGGGGTTCTTATGAGTTTATGCCTTTCTTATATTCTTTGTTTACATTTTAGTGAAGATTTGGAAGGGAGAGGAAATAAACACATGTGTTCAACCTTTCATGTTTAGCTGGAAGTCCAAACAGTGTATTATATTATCTTTGTGTTTCTTTCATTGTAAGTGAGGTTGTCCTTTTCAACGTATGTTTATTTTCAAATCTTTTTGTTGCATAAATCCTCTGCCTGTTTGTTGTTTGTTCTCCTCACCTCACCCCATCTTGACTCTTAGAATGTTCCTATCAGTTTATATATTAATTATTTATATGAAAACATTAACACTCTGAAATGTTAGAGGCAGATATTTTTCTTAAGAATAAAAACAGTTTCTTAGTTTGTTATACCCATGCACCGTTAATTTTATGTAGTTGAACTGCCAGGTTCTATCTTTTGTGATTTCTTCTATGGCTTCTGCATTGATGGGGAGAGTGGAGATGCTCCCCAAAGCCTCTCTTGCTGCTACTCTACTTTGGTTCTATGGAGAGGGAGTTCCTGTAGGGAAGCAGAAAGAGGGCAAAAGGAGAATTTTCATTTGACCCTGGTCATCTGTTAGTATATGGATAATTGAGAATCGACTACAAGTGAAAGTGACAAAACAGACTTTCTTAATTATGTGCTAATAAACCCTATCATTCACCGTGGGCAGGAAAGAAATTTCCAGGCTTGTCCTTAAAGATGTGCTTACCCACCCTCTTCCTTGAGATTTTGCACTTTGTGACCTGCTCTTCCAGTGAGTTCTCTTTAAGACCCATTCACCTCCTGATGCCAAAACAGTGCTGAGAGATAACAGCGTTGGGACTTTATTGCTGCCTGAGTTCCCGAGCCCCCAGCTAGTGCGTAAAGAGGAAGCAGCATATATCTCAAGCGCCTCTGATCGTAGCTGGCACGATGCTTGATAACAGAATTTCTCAGACAACAGGCCCAGGCTGGGGAATTTTAATATTGTCTCTCCCTACAAGTAATTTCCAATGTTTATGCTCTGTGGAGCCCCTTTCGAGTGTCAGAGCAGAACAAATGCCAGTTTTAATGGACTTGCTAAATCATAAAAACTGCTTGCAAAATTGCATCTGATTAAAACAGGAAAATGTTCCATTATTCAGAAAAATCTCCCTGCAGAGACTCATGGGGGCGGCAGGAGGTGGAGAAATGTAGGGAGTGCCCAGATCCGATGGAGTTTTCTCTCCATGGAAAAGATGTGGCCATGTTCACAGTCCTCCAGTTTCCTCCTCTCTCCTCCCCAGGTCTTCAGTCCTTCTGCCATCCCTGATGAAAGTGAAATTGACATTAGTCATTTTGTAATTAATTTGTACAACAACACACTATTAGCCAGGGCATGGTATATGTGACAGGTACAGCCAGATAGGGTTCGGTGGGGTGGGAGTGGGAGAATATTCTGAATACTCTGAAATCTCTGCATTGCCTCTCATGGGCTCCCACAGAGCAAAGACCAATATGGTAAACATCAAAAGGCCTGCCCTCCCCAGTGGGACCACACTCTCCTGGCTAGCAGCAACATGTAAAATGAAATTGAGTTATCCCACTGAAAAAAGTCACACCCACTCACGAGCCACATTCTGTGTATTATCAGTGGAGTCTGATTTGGGCATTTAACCCAATAGCAAGCTAGACAGGCAGGCAGACTGACTGGCCAGCATCATGACCAAGCATCATGACCAAGTACTGTGTTTAGGGAACAGTTCCTAAGTCTGGAGAGAAAGCAAAGCAAAGAATTGTCCTGTCCTCATGGAATTCACAGTCTAGGGTGAGCAAGAGGACACAGTGGAAGAGGGAGAAGTCCTGGCTGGTTTAGGTCAGTTATCAAAGCCAGGATGACATGCTGGGCAGGTCCTTCCAGTGTCAGGACCCCAGGAAGAGAGTCTGCACTAATCAGGTGTCTTGGTTATCCAGAACAGTGACTTATTTTTTTCCATGATTCTGTGGGGTGGCTGGGCTCCACTGGGCAGCTCCTCTGTGCCACATGGTGTCAGGTTGGGCCATTTATAAGGCTGCATTTAGCCGGGACATCCACAATGGCTTCCCTGACATGCATGGCACCTGGGGTGACAAGAGGGCTGGTCAGGTTTCTCCCTCACTGCACCGATCCATGTGATCTTCAGCAGATGTCAGTCTAGACTGTGCTTCTCCACATGGTGGCCGGGTCCCAAGAAGGTAAAAGTAGGATCTGCCAGGCCTGTTAAGACTGAGGCCTGGATCTTGCATGGTGTCACTTACATATTCTATTGGCATATTGAATATGGTTTGAAATAAGTGAGCCATCGACTAGGACATAGAAATTGCTTTTGTCATACAGAAAGTTTCATTGCAATAGTACTTGTGTTAGCAGGATTTGACTTGTAATACTGAGCACTTATAGGACCTTTGTGATTCCCAAGCACTTACCATACACTTGTGAAATCATAGTGTAAAAAAAGTCAGTGTCAAGTCACAAGACTGGCCTAGATTCAAGGGGAGGGGAAATTTATTTCCCCTCCTGAAGGAAAAGAGCGGATGTGTACAGGGCTGGAGGATTACTGGTATTGATCTCTGCAGACAATCCATCACACTGAGGCTACCTAAGAAAAAGGGTTGGATTTGAAGTCAGCTGACCTGACTTCGAGTCCCATTTCCCCACCTCCCTTGCTAAGAGGTCTTGGGCAAGTAGTGAGGCCTATAAGTTGTGGCTCCCTGCTCTATGGAAGTCTCTCCACTGAATTTTTATCAGTGCCAATTTTGAGCGATCATGCATGGCAAAGCACTTTGCCAATCGTGGCCTACCTACCTAGATGGGGAAGGGATTGCAGTGGCTTCTACTCTCTCTCCATACCACCGCTTGTTGCCTTAGCTGATCAGAAGTCTTCTCTCCTTCTGGATCTTAAAATAGACTTTGTTTTTTTCATTTAAAATGTCTTCATTTCTCTTGGATTCCCATGATTTCCAGTTTTGCTTTCTGGCTCTGTTTTCCAGAGCTTCACAAGGATGCACCCCAGTCTCTCCCCATGGACTGCCATGAACAGTTGTACAATATTTTTCTGCATCAAGGCACCTGGACTTGGGGGCACTTGGGGGCTGAACTTGGGCTGTGTGCTGCCCTCCAAGCCATGCACCCTGGGGCAGAGCTGCATCTACCTAAAGGGGTCACTTGTCTTTATGCCTACAAAAGCTCTCTGTGGACTAGAAGTGACCATATCTGGTGCCATCCCTAATGGGGCTTGAGAGGCCACCAGTGGGGCCCATCAGCCGTCAGCCCACAGACCCTCCCTGCTGCATGCTTCTTGGCTGTCCAGAGCTGCATGGCCTTCTCTGTTTGACTCTGGGATTGAGGGGTCCCCTCTGTTTACCCAGTGGCCTGCTTGACTTCCCTTCCCAGCCCTCTCAACCCCTCACCCGGCTGCTGCCTGTCACCCTCCATCCTCTATGCTGCAGAAATTATTTTTATAAACTCCTCCTTGACTGAAGTGCCACTTTAAAGAATTTAAAACACCACTGCTCTCTCCTAATGAGAAGGAGAAGAGACGCAGAGGCACTAAATTCTCTAGAGCTTTCCTGTAGCATTCTGATGTCGCCATCTCTGGAAATATTTCTCTTGCCACAACACACAACATATTGGCTGGGGAGCATCACTACCTATTTTAAAACCATCCCCTTGAGCACTTTGTAACCTTCCAGGATTTCTAAACTACACACTGTCGACACCTCAGACTTCAAAAATTGAGGGTGGGCATGCACGTTGGAACAGGATGCTGGGCTCTGATTTTAACCAGTGTTTGCCAGGTGCCCCCATGCACCCACCTCTGGGCTGGGCCCCGGGGAGGGAAGTAAAACCACACAGGACAAGGACATTGCTTCTCTCTCAGCCCATCCTAGATGGGGTCCCTGATGTCCTGGTCCTCGGAAGGATGTCAGCTGCTCAGGTGCACAAAGAGGAGAGTTCGGCATTGACTTCTGGAACCAGCCGGACCCAGGCACCCTTAGCACCCTGCAGTTGCAACTCTACCATTTCCTATGCCAACCTGCCCTCAGTGATCTAAGTTATTCTTTTGTTTTCTGGACGTAATCCCCTGGCTCCCTACTATTTGGAAACCAGCCTCCCTGGCGGCACCCGACATCCCTCATCCTCATCCTCCTCTGGGGCTGCTTCCGCAGAGCCACGAGGCCATTGCCTGCTTAGCTGCAAGTATCACCACCTTAAACATCCACCACATGGCAGCCTGGCCACCTACAGAGCTCCTACTCCCTCTCCAGACACCTTGGGCATGGCAGTGGGGCCTCCAGATGCCCTGTCCCACCTTTGGAGCCAGCCTCTGTAACTGGTTCCTTCCCTGCACCATCCTGCCTGTCCCAGCTTCCTTCTCCTCCGCACCAGCCTGTGGGGCTGATGCCCCATCAAGTTCACCTCCTAAAATGCTCTCATCTTTCACTTCCTCTGCATCCACACCAAGCCTGGCTTCACCCCACCAACATCTATTGCTCAGATGAGAAAATAGCCCCTAATGCATCTCCCTGCTTCCAGCCCTGCCCTCTTGAATCCATTCTTCATAATGAAACCAGAGGAGCTTTTCTAAAGCCTCAGGCTGGCATACCCTTCACCCCCTGGAACATTTCATGGATGCCTTTCCATAGCCTTCATTCCACTCAGGACCAGCCCTGCCCACCTGATGCCTTTTGACCCCTCCCTGCACCACACCAGGAGACTGAGCAGGTGCCGTTCCCCTGCCTGGTGACCTCTTTCACCTCCGGAATCTGAGTACTGGGTTCAAATCCTAATGCAGTTCATTGCTAACAGTGTGAGCTTGTCATTAGGGGAGGTTAATCAGTACTTATTTCACCAGAAGAGATTAATTTAGATGTGAAGTCTAAAGATAATAATAATGATGATTATGATAATGATAGCTAATATTTAGATTGTGTTAATTAAGTAGACAAAATATTTATCCTCTCAAAGCCTCAGTTTTTCATCTGTAGAACAGGGATAGTGGGGTTGATGTGAGGCTTAAATGAAATAATGCATATAAAACCTTTACTATGTGCCTGGCATTGGCAAGTGTTCTATAAAAGTGAGCTATTGTTCTCATTGTGCTGATCCAAATATCTGGAATTCTAGTCTGGTTCTCATCACTGTCCCACTGCCTTGACCCTTGACCCTTCCCTTCCCTCACCTGCCTGGATGACTCTCATTCACCTTTCAAGACTTATTTTAGATATCACTTCCACCAGGAAGTCCTCCTGGACTCTTTCTCTCTATATTCAGCACCACTTCCCTGGATCCCTGCTCTAAGTGCTGTTGTAGAATGCACCTCTCATGCTGAATCTTGATGGCAGTTTGCTGGTCTACTTCGCCTGCAGCCTGTGAGCCCTTGAGAGCAGGGTCTGCATCTTCCTGGCATGGTCGTCTCATACCTGGGGTAACACCTGGTACTCAGCAGGTGAGCAGGAAACATTCAGTGCAGGAACCAGTGAAGGCCGGGTGGCCTCCACACACTTGCTCCTTAGGGCAGGATCTTCTCTGTCCTTGAGGACTTCAAAGGCAAGAATAATAAGCACCAAACGATGGTGAATGGCACAAGATGGTCCATGCATGCTTTACAGAGTGAGCAGGACAGACAATCAGCCTGCCTGCTCAGAGAAGGGAACTATCATTGTTGGCATATTGAATATTGTTTGAAATAAGTGGGCCATCGACTAGGATGTGGAAATTGCTTTTGTCATACAGAAAGTTTCATTGCAATGGTACTTGTGTTAGCAGGATTCGACTTGTAATACTGAGCACTTATAGGACCTTTGTGATTCCCAAGCACTTACCAAACGATCGTGAAATGCGTGGTATAAAAAAATTCCAATTGTTAGGAGATTGGCAGCTCCAATTTCCTGCAGCAGGTCTTCAATTGTTCCTTGGTCATAATCCTTCACTGTGGCCTGGGGTTTCTCCTTCATGGCTCCTCTGAAGTGGGCATGGGTCTCTGGCCAGGAAGAGCAGTGCCTCCTGGGACACAGGCCTGCCCACCTGCCCTGGAGCAATGACTTTGTTGTTTCTCAGGACTGGAAAGGCTGGTGCATCTCAACATAGACTCTGGGGAAAGGTACCATTTCTGTCTGACAGCTCCTCCTCTGCTTGCTAGGGGATAGCACCATGTTTCAAAGCCAGGCCACTTCTATCTCTTTCTCCTGTAGAAGGGAACATGACAGACACATTTTAGCACTCTTGCTGGGGACTTTCGGGACACCCAAAGGAAACCAAATCATACTCCAGATGATCTGTCCCTGTGCCTCCAACCCCAAAATGTACCATCTCTGTTTGGTGTGATCTGCCACATGCTGCAGCCCAGTAGCCAGGGCTTCTCATGGCTGTAACCACCTGCCTAGCTCAGTTCCCATCCCTTGCCACAGAGAGCAGCCCCTCCTTCCCCACAGTCTGTATTCCACCCATCATAGGACAGTGCCTAGTGCATAGCAAGCACCATCTAAGCATTAGCTGTCATCTTCGTCATCATCATCTTCTTCTTCAAAATACAGATCTAGACTGGGTGTGGTGGCTCACGCCTGTAATCCCAGCACTTTCGGGGGCTGAGGCAGGCAGATCATGAGGTCAGGAGTTCGAGACCAGCCTGACCAACATGGTGAAACCCTGTCTCTACTAAAAATACAAAAATTAGCCAGACGTGGTGGTGCACTCCTGTAATCCCAGCTATTCAGGAGGCTGAGGCAGGAGAATTGCTTGAACCCGGGAGGCGGAGGTTGCAGTGAGCTGAGATCGCAGCACTGCACTCCAGCCTGGGCGACAGAGTGAGACTGCATCTCAAAAAACAAACAAACCCCCTAAAATCCAGATCTAAGTTTACCTCTTAGGTTTCTGGTTAATGGTACCTAATGATAATGGATTTTTCTCATTGGAATTTTCAGTTTACAGAGCACTTTCACATCCGTTCTCTTATTGCAGGCTCGCAGCACATCTGGGAAGTTGATCAGCTGGGGCAGGGTGTGCCACCTCTATTTTTCTGATGGTGAAGAATTTCTGAAAGGTCTAGAGCTTTGGCTCATGGTGTGTGGGTCAGAGTCAGGAACTGTGCTGATCCCAGACTCAAAACCTGGACTCCTGTGATGCACACATACTTCTTAGATCATATAAGAAAGAAATTTTATCTCAGGACCCAGTACACACACACACACCCCAAAAAAAAAACTGAAACAAAGTTTATAACAGAATACTTTCCTTACTGCATGCAATGTGCACTGCCTTCTCCCTTCTCCCATCCCCTCCTCTCCCCTCCCTTACCCTCCCCTCCCCTTCTTCTATTCCCTCCCCACTAACAGGGCATGACTTTTCACTGCATATCTAGGACTCTTCCTACCCCTTCTCCCAATCCCCAGGTCTGCTTCTCACCTGATATTTCTTCTCCTCACCCACTTCCTCAACCTGGATTCACTGCTTTGCACTTGCCTGTATGTTGCTTGGCAAGCATCTTAAAGCCCAGCGTGTGTCACTCCCAATATAGGTCACGAACCAGGCAAGGGTTGGAACTGTTTTCGTGCTGCTTCTGTAGCCCCTCATGATGCCTGGGACAGGTGAGAGCCCCACGCCTGGACTCCGTGGACCAATCTGGCGGCCCAGCACATCCCATCCCAGCCTCTCCTTACTCCTCAGTGTGTTCCACCCAGAGATCAGCCCTGCCTCTCCCGCTCTCCTCTGGGGCTCTCTGGAGGACCTTAGCTGGACTCTTGACAGGCATGTATCTCTGTGATTAATATAGACCCCTTTCAAACCTGGGAACCTGACACCTGCCAACTGTTTATCGGGCTGGAGGTATTGGAAATGCAGCATCTAGAGATGGCAGGACTCGGGCATGTACAGAGAAGGAGAGGAACGGCATGGTAAGGAGGTGGGAGAATGGGAGGCTGGGGTTGGCAGCTCAGCTTCAGGGGAAGTATCCCAGTGCAACAGATGTGAGCTCTGCAAGGGACATTCACCACAGTGATGCTCGCCCTGGCAGAGCAAACACTGGCAAGTCTTAGTGTTTCCCCCAGGGAAACCCTCGCACCCACCACCTTCTCCAGTGAATCTGCGCAGAGGCCACAGGGCCAGTGCCTCTCATCTGGGCAGGGTTCCTGGGGCTCTTTCAGAATCTCATTTTACCTTCATCATGGCCTAGAGAGGGAGGTATTAGTACCCTCCTTGCCCAGACAGAGAAACGGAGGTTATTCGGTGATATCAAGAAGATAGCAAAGATGAGAGGTCCATGCCTTTCCCCCTGACCACCACATCTGCTTAGAGCACTGGTTCTTGACCTTGGAAGATGCCAGTAATTCTGACACTTGGGTCCCACCCCAGATGCTCTGCTTTAATGGATTTGGGTGTGGCCTGGGCCCAGCCCTGTCATGGGTAAGCACCACTAATGCACAGCCAAGGTTGAGAGTGACTGATTTAGATGCTATTAGGAGTATGTGTGTGTGTGTGTGTGTGTGTGTGTGTGTGTGTGTGTATAAAAGCACCTTCCAGATTGACATGGGCAGAGGGGTAGGAAGGAGATCCCAGGGTAGAAGATGGTACAGGAGTCATGCCACCATGGGGGTGGGGGTTTTGCTGAGAAGCTAGACCACACACTCCCACACTGTCTTTAGAATGCCATTGGCATTTCTGTGACCTCTCTCATGTCCCAGTGAGTCATAGGTCACAATCTGTGCAGGAGAATATTGCCTCAGATGGTTAGCATCCATATTAGCATCTTAGCACCCTTCTCCCTGGAAACTCATAAAGACAGTAAGCTCCGTGAGGTCAGAGAATCTGTCTGTCTTGGTCACTGTTAGCCTTGGGAGTCTGAAGTGTGAAGGCAGCTCTAGAAGTGCCAGTGGAATGTTGAGTGGATGAAACCCAACAGCTGAAGAACTTGCTTAGCCTTGTATTACAGACAGGGACATGGATCTGGAGAGGGAAGAGTAATAAAGTAATGATAGTAATATTCGTTATCATTTATGGAGTAATTCACATGGGCCAGGCACAATATGAGGCGCGAAACCTCTGTTAACTCCTTTATCTTCCAACAGCCCTGTGCACAGGCATCATGAGCTCCCATTTTACAGATGAGAAAACTGAGGCTCAGGGAAGTCAAAATTTTGCCAGGTTACATAGCAAGTCAGTGATCAGTCTACACTGTCCCATGCTGCCCTAGAGCTATAGCAAGCTGGAAACCCAGAGGGTTCTGGCTCTCCTCCCACTTCCCACTCAGGCACGCTGGCTACCGGATGAGTTTACGTTCTCTTTTTTCCCCTCTTCACTGGCTTTTGGATGATTAATAAATTTCAAAGCAAATCATGCAGGGATCAGCGTGGACTTCTCATTTCTATAAACAGTGTCTTCTCTGAGAAAGAGTGGAGAGTGGCCTTTGGGGAGGCAGCCACCTGGACTGGAGGAATAAGGGGAAAGTCTATTACCGAGAAGAACCTACATGTGGCCCCTGGGGATGGGCTGCCTGTGACCTCAGCGTCCTTTTTCATGTCTAATTTCTGTGATTCTGGGATTCAACATAAACCTCATTCCTCATGCAGTGCCCTGAGTGGCAGTGGAGTTGAACTTTCGTTAAAGAATGTCAAGGTGTTCCATCACGCCTGCGGTGATTAGGAAGAAGGATGGAACAGCTGATCTCAGAGTTGCTGCTCTCCCAGGTGCAAGGGCTAAAGACAGATATGTAGCTGGGTCTTGCTCACTACCCCAGCCACTCGCAGCCAGAGGCCAGGTCTGGCCCTCTGTTGGCCCTACAGAGCATCGGCTGACCTGGCCCAGGTGTCAGGGGAGGCGCTGACCATCAAGCAGATGGCCCCTGCTCTTGGAAACTCTGTTTTTTGCTCCCTGCTTTTCTCTGGGTGTCTGCTTTTTCTTAGGCTCTGACTCATTCCTCATAGGTCAAAGGATAATGGATCCAGATTCAGAGTGGGATTCCAATGTATTTTGGCAGATAGGGGGAAGTGGATGGAGCTGGATTTAGGTTGGATTCAGGGCTGTGTGGCTGGAGTGTGGCATTTCTGTAATCTGGGACCCCAACGGGGCTGACTAGTCAAGTTTCTAAGCTGGGCCAGGAGGAGGTGCTGGGCCTGCTGACCCAGCAGGAGGGCTCCTGACTTGAGTTCAAGGCTGGTCGTGACTTTGGTGACCCTGGGGAAATGACTCAGCATCTCTGATCCTCAGTTTAATTACTTATAAAGTGGACGCCATAATAATAACCACCTCGTCTAATTAACATGGGAACATGGGAACCACCCAGCACTAGGTGTATGATAGCACTTTGCCAAGTGAAAAATACTATACAAATATTAGTTAGGCCTTGTGCTTTTAAAATGCCTCCCTGATTAAGAAAAAAAAAAAAAAAAATCCTTCTCCTAGAGCCTGGGGCAAACACATTCCCCCACGCGGGGTTCCTTCTTCTACTTTTGTCATGATCTTTGTCCACTGTGTGTTCATGCAGTGTGGGGCACCAGAGAGGCTGTGGCTGAGGTTCTCAGATTGTCAGCACATCCTGTGACCTGGAGTCACGCCCTTTCTCCTGGTAGAGGACACAGGAGCCATCTGAGAAGCTCTGAAAGAAAGGGGGCTCCAGAGAAGGGAGATATGGGATCCCAACACCTGCTTAACCCATGACCCAGTCCAGCAGAGGTCCTGGCTCGAAGGTTAGCACCCTGCCAGCTGCAGGTCCAGGACAGCAGGCTGTCTCCAGCAAGGCAATGCCTGGACCTTGTGCATCTCCTCGAGTACATCTCACTCATGAGGTTGTACCTGGGCTGTTGCCTTTTGAGGAGCTCCAACAGGTCTGAATGGATCCTGATGGGCAAGTGGCCAAGGGCATCTGAGTGGAGGGACGGGGATTCAGCTGGCTTGAGAAACGTGCTCTCTTTGCTGTATTCCTAGGTGCCAGCTACATACTAGGTACCAGGCTGGGTTCTTGGGTGAAAGTATGCCCCAGACCTTAGGTCCAATCCCGGGCACTCCTGGCTGGGTTTCCACCCACAAGTGGCCTCCTTCATGGCAGCTCCTGAGAAACACTGGAAGAGGTGCAAGTGTGGTGTGAAACGCTGAGCTATGAATGACTCCAGAGGCTGCAATTAGCTGGTTCTCGGCTGCTGTATTTTTAGATACAAATATTGTCACCAGACGCTTTGCAGCCACTGAGAAGCCTACTTCTCTCAGGAGGCCCCTCTTCCTTGGCGGGCAGGAAATTCCCCTTCTCAGGTAGAGCTGAGATTCCAGAACTACCTGGGCCTTGGAGCAGGTGCTCCCTCTTCAGCACTGAAAAACTCAAGGGAGGCTGAGGAGGAGCATGGGGCTGGGAATCCGGGTACCGTCTGGCATGTCTGGCCCTCCCACAGGCTCACTTGGTGATTGGAGATTCCTGAAGCCCAGAAATGGTGCAGATGAGCTCCTTTCTCCTTGTGCCTTTATGCCCATCATGTGAGTGAACCAAGAAAGGCAGGCCTAGCGGGAGAATTCTAGGCGGTGCATTCAGCTCTCAGGCACAGAGTGACATTTCATGAGGCAGAGAAGTGGAAGAGTCTTTGATAATCCACTGACTCTGTTGCCTAACTTTGTAGATGGGAAAAATCAGGCTAAGAGAGACCACTGGCTTGTCTACGGTTGTCAGCTAGTCATGGAGGAACCAGGAAACAAACTCAGGGCCTTATGTGAAGGGCCTGTTCTCCTGGCATTCTGGATCATTCCAGCTGGGGAACAGAGTGGCCCTGTAGTCATGCCAGGCTCAGGGCATTCCAGAGCTTCTTCGGGTCTAGACAGATGTCCAGCTTCATAGAGATTTATGCAAGTGTTCTGGTTTTCTACTGCTGCATAATCTGTCTGCCCCTGATCACCTCCAAACACACAAACACTTAGTGGCTTCAAGGAACAATTTACTATTATCTTCCACAGCTCTGTGTGTTGACTAGGCTCAGCCTCATGGTTTTCACTGGGGTCCTCATACACTGAAGCTGGATGGGACAGGACATCCATGATGGTTTCTTTGCTCACGGGTCTGGTGCCTCAGTTAGGGTGGTGGGAATAACTGGGGACTAGCTGGGCTTCTCCCTCAGTCTATGCAGCTTCTCCACATAGCTGGCTGGGCATCCTCACAGCATGGCGGTCTCAGGGCAGTTATGCTCCTTCCATGCTGGTTGGCTTCCCCCAGAGTGAGCCCTCCACGAGATCTAGAAAGACTCTCCAAGGCTGCTTGTAACTTAGCTTCAAAAGTGACACAGCATCGCTTCCACCACCATCCACTGGCCAAAAGCAAATCACGAGGCTAGCTCAGATTCGTCGAGAGGGCAGCACACAGGGGCATGGATACTGGATGGTATTTTTGGAGATGGCTACTGCAATAAAAAACACACAACCTAAAATAAATAAAAAGAGGTGAGTGAGCCATTTGTATCGCCATGTCAATAGTTTTCTACATAACTTGACTCTCCAAATTAATGCTTTACCCAGTGCCTGCCTCCTCCTACTCCTAACCCCTCACTGTCCACCCCCAAAGCCATATATCTCCTTCTGCTATTCCCCTCTGCCACCTCATCTGGCTTTTTGGAAAGAGAATGGACTTTGAGGTGAGATAGCCATGCATTTGAATCTTGTTGCTATCATTAACTGTATGAACTTGAACAGTTCAAGCCTCACTTTATCCATCTTAAAAATGGAAAGAATTATAGTGGTAACCATCTTATCTCCTTACAAAGCCATTGAGGTGATGAGAGGTGCTCACACGTGGGTACCTTCCTGGCACAGAGAAGTCTCTCTGAACGTACCCAGCCTTTATTGGTGCCTCTTGGAGAATCTAGCACATGGAGGCAGCAAATTCACAAAGAGGTCACTCCCAGATATGCCCCCAGGTCTTTCCTGATTCACATCAGACTGAAACTGTGCCTCCACCTGCTATTCTCTGCTCCTGCCACAAACAGCAGCCTGAAGACAGGGGCAAAAATTCAGGCTCTCATCTGGTTGTTTGCTTCACTTGATGTTGACCACCTGGCTTGACTGAGTTCTTCCCCCTCTGAAGGTCAGGATATCTGAGAACTGCATTAGGCTCAGCTTGAATAAATGTCATTCATTTTGGAACTATTGCCTGATTTCCTTTAACTCAAAGGGATCTGGACTTGGTGTCAGAAAGCCCAGTTTGTGTCCTAGTTCTGCGTGCTATATGACCCTGGCCAAGTCTTTGAGCTCAGCTTCCTCATCTGAGAGATGGGGATGCCAACACTTCTTTATTTCTGATAAAATGAGATCAGGCTTTTTAAAATTGAAATATACCTTTTTAATGGACAAATAATTGTTTCTATTTATGAAATAATGTATTTGAGAGCACCTTGTGGACTCCAGAGTGCTATATGAACACAAGGGATGTTTTATGATTGAAATGACTGGGCCCAATATGGAGAGGGAGGGAGTGAGGAGAGGGGTAGGGGAGGGACAAGAGAGAGAGAGGGGTTGGGGAGAGATGAGAGAGAGACAGAGAGAGGCAGGGGAGACATGAGAGAGAGAGGGATTAGGGAGAGATGACAGAGAGAGAGAGAGAGAGGGGTGGGGCAGAGACAAGAGAAAGAAAGGGGTGGGGGAGAGACAAGAGAGAGAAATCTTCACAATAACCCTATAAAATAGGTTACTAAGATTATTCCCATTTTAATTAAGAAAACTGAGCTTCAAAGGCATGAAATCACTTCCCCAGGTTCACACAGCTAGTGGTAGAGCTAGGATTTGAACCCAGTCAGATGAACCAGAATCCAGTCTGCAGTCACCGAGTGTCCACCTGTCTTGCCAGGCACTGTTGGCCCCTGCAACAAAACATGAGGAAGACCCAGTCTTTGTTCCTAGGCAACTGACCACCCAGGAAGAGGATTACAGCTGGAATACATATCTTGGACTTGTTATTAGAGACAATTTGGCCTCCAGGTGAGTTTTCTTGTCAGTGACCCACTGAAATGAGAAGTCATCAATAAAGAAAAATAGACATTACTGACTTGACCAAAGCATACCATTTTAAAATGTATCCATCCACAAAATTACATTTTTTGGAAGATAGTCGGTGTTTGCTAAACATCTGAGAACTGAAAAAAAAAAGACAAAACCACAAAACTACCCATGGCACAGAAGAAAAATAATACAAATGTGTTTGCAGTGCTTTATGACTTAAAAAATGACTTCATCAATTCTCACCAAGTTTCATATTAAACAGGCGAGGGAAGCAGAACCGTCTCTGTGTGATCTGCATGCCGGCTGGTGGATGCTTCCTCTCTGCCATTTCTAGACCTTCTTGGGTCCCCTCTCTGCACCCAGAGCCCACCACTTTCTTCTTTTTCCACCCTGGCTGCCCATCACACCTGCTGTCTTTAGCCAACAGAGCACAAATCACATTTTGAACACTTCAACCTTGTTGCTTAGACCGTCCACGGAAACACTGGGGACAAAGGACAGCTCTCATGGGAACTGTGGCGGCTGTGTGATTAGCCCCTGCCATTTACCAAGCATTGTGCTTTGTGCTAGATAACTGTGATTTCATTTGATCCACAATCAGTGCTATTATTATTCCCATTTTCAGAAGTGGAAATAGAGGTTGCAAAGCTCAAATAAGTTGCCAAACCTATATGGCCAATAAATGGCGACACCAGAATTCAAACCCAAACCTGATTCCTTAGCCCGTGCCCGTAACAATTTTGTTACACTGTCTCTGCTCAGAAGAAGGCACAATGAAACTATTCTAGAAGGTATCAGTACCTTCGTCTTGGGGACCTGTGATGTGGAGTAACTTCATTAATTCAGTCACTCGTTTTTTCATGTATTGGTGCACGAAGGCATGTATTGATGCATACAACACACATTAACTTTACATCTGGGGATATATTTCTGCATGGTGGTTGAAAGTGTGGGCTCTTGAGTCAGATCCCAAGCTTTCAAATCCCAGCTCTCCCACTTACTAACTGTAGGACTTTAAGCAAGTTCCTCAATCATTTTGTGCCTTAGTTTATTTGTTTGTAAAATGTAGTAATAGTAGTTACCTTGCAGGGTTGCTGAATGGATTAAATAATACAAATCAAACACTTGAAACAGTTTGGGGCAGGTGGTCATTATGCCAAAAATGTTAGCTACTATTATTATCACCTGTAGTAGGCACTGTGTTAGGTGCTGTGGTAAAAACTGTGGCATGAGAGTGAGAAGTGGCTCTATTCTATGGGTAATAGGAGGGTCACTGAAAGTGTTGATGGGATTTTGTTTTAGGAATTTTACTTTTAATCTGGCAGCAGAATAAGTTGGATCAAAGATGGGAGACTGGCCAAGAGCCTGCAGTAACAGCGTCATCATTCCAGGCTCAACTTTAATGGTAGCAGAGACAGCTGCGAAAAGCATTCTGAAACAGGATGTGGCAACCACCTGGACTGGGGTTGCCACACAGGGGACAGCAACGACCTAGAAAAGTGAGGTTTCTAGCCTGGAGGAATTGGAGAACTTAGAGCCACCAAGAGAAACAGGGAACAGAGAAGGAGAGGCCACCAGGAAGGAAGATGTCGACCAAGTCTCTACTTCCATTGCACTGGGAAGGGGAAGCTGCCCTTGTCTGCCTGAGCCTTTGGACTGTTATCTGGAGCCTTGGCCTCTTGGGAACTGG
Organism: Mandrillus leucophaeus; assembly: GCF_000951045.1. Lineage (NCBI taxonomy): Eukaryota > Metazoa > Chordata > Mammalia > Primates > Cercopithecidae > Mandrillus > Mandrillus leucophaeus. The sequence continues at coordinate 2,960,242 of NW_012107697.1, read as the reverse complement.
CCAAAGACAACTGTGCTCACAGGGTCTGGACCATGAGGCCTGAGGCCCCCAAGAGTTCCGAGGACAGGACCAGTCTGGAACTTGGTTTTCCCATGGCTAACCGTGGGCTTTATCTACATACCCCATCGTCATTCTTAGCTCCATACTGCCGTCTGCCTGTCATGTTTATGGGACCAGAAGCCAAAAAAAGGAAAACCATTATTGAGACCCCTACCTGCCCACTGGGGTGAAAGACCCATTTCATCCCCGAGGAAGTACAGGGGCCAGGGCCAGGAAGCTCCCATGGGTGTGGCCCACATCTCCACCTACATTGTGCCCCAAACAGGGAGGGCTCTTGCCCTTCTAGGAGAGCCACTGACAGTGAGTGGTGCTGAAGATGGAGCCCTTAAAGGGCCAAGGATGGAAACTTCAAGTCCAGCATGGGGGACGGTAAAGCGAGGACAATGGGAAGAACATAGCTCTGGCTTATTGGACCCCAGCGTGGTGAGCGGCACCCTGACTAGTCTCAGAATGGCCCCTCTGCTTTCCTTATAGACCCAATCCACAGCACAGCACCTGGCACTTAGTATGTGCTCAATAAGCCTACTGAATGGTTGAGTGAGCAAATGCCACGTTACCAAGCTCTTTCCACTTGGGGTAGGACAAGGGGAGGTGAGGGTGGGTGGGAGGCCTGACTGCACACCCTGCCCTGGTTGGGGAGGCGGTATGAGAAGTAGCTGAGCTGCCATCGACTGGCTGCCTATTCATGAGCAGAAAGCAGAGCTGCCATCCTGGGGGGCCTGAGAGGGTTGGGGATGCAGCCGCAGCATCCACCGTGGCAAGGGCAGCTGGGGTGGGAGGATTTCCAGGCTGCCTGCCAAGGAAAACCGGCCTGCTGGCCAGCCTGGCTCCCGGGCAGAGGTTGCAGACCCTGGGATAGATGGCAGTGTAGGAGATGCAAATATATGCAAATGATGGCACAACCATTTTCTGGGTTCCCAGAGACAGGATATTAACATCCATCACTAGACAGCTGGCCTCTGGCAGCAAGGATCCCAGTCATTACCCCACCATCCTGTGGCAAATGCCCCCAAACCTCCCTAAAATCATGCTGGCTTTGGGTCTCCCTTTGGGCCGGCTGGAGACAGAAAGATAGAGCAGCCACTGAATTACAAATGCTCTGTGTTGTTTTATTCATGCCACTGTGGTCTGGGATGAGACTGTGACCCTAGATTGGGGTCTGGAGTGTGAACTCAGGGCCCCTCCCTGAGGACAGATGGAAGCTGGGGAGGAGACGGTGCAGCTGGGGAGCTCCAGTCAGGCCCCTCCTGCAGGAGAAGGCGGCAACTGGGGCTCCTCAGCCTCAGGTAGACCCATTTCATCCTGAAGCCAAAGAGGAGGTGATTTTGAGGTCAGAACAAGGACCCTGCACTGCCACGGAGCAGAAAAGGTGATGAGAGATGGCCTTAGCTGAGGAGTCTGAGCAGAGGGCACAGATCTCTGATGGTGGAGGAGGAGACACAGGCTGGAGACAGTGAAGAGAGTCTGCAGCGAGACCAGCTATGTAGAGAGCAGTTGGGCTGGGATGCCCTCACATGCAGTTCCTCCCTCATTCATTCTTTCCGCAAAGGGCCCCTCTGTGGCAGGCTCTGTATTTGCCCCTGGGCAAGTAGCAGCAGACAGGGCACAGCCCCTCATCTCATGGACATGAAGTCTAGTGGGGAGAATGGATGTTAGGCAAATCATTATGAGTTCACTGGGTAACTGAAGCGTAAGGGCAGGAGAACAAGGCATGTCTGATATAGTCTAGGTCAGCGAGGAAGGCCCCCTGGAGAACCTAATGCCTAAGTCAAGACCTGACAGATAAATAAGAGTTTTGGCGTTACTAAATGGGAGGCTAGGGTGGCGGTAGAGTAGAGAGGCCATTCCGGGTAGAAGGACTAATACGTGCAAAGTTCCTGTGGTAGGAAGAAGCAGAAGGCTCCCTAGAGGCGGAAAGAAGGCCTGCGTGGCAGGAGCAATTGGGTGGGGGGCATGTAGGATGAGGGTCAAGAGTGGTCAGAGACCAGGGCACACTACAAGGCACACTACTTGGTCTTGAAGGCAATGGGATATCACTCAAGGTTTTTAATCAAGGGGGTGGCATGATCCAACTTATGATTTTGTGATGTCCTATAGATGCTGGAGAATGGATAGGGGAGGGGAGAGCTATAAAATTCATGTCCTTGAATGACCTGTGTGATACTGCCATTGTCATTACAGGATGAGATATTGCTGGATATGAGAAATGGGGAAAGAACTTGGATGTTGGGAGTGAAGTCTAGAGAAAAATAACTTCTTCCTAGTCTTCTGGTGGTGGCATAAAAAATTAGCTACAGTCCCTAACCAGGGGACAAACCACACTGAAAGTTCCGTCCTTTTCTTGTTTTCTTTGCTTCTGCTCAGAAGGAGAGGGATGGGGGACTTCTCTGCCTGTCTGGCCACTTGCCCTGGTTCTCAGCATTCAAAAGGCCTTGCTCCCTCCCTTAGTTCTTGACAGCTCTCACCCTGGCAGGGCCGAATCCTGGAATTGTGCCTTTGACAGAAACCGCCATCACCTCCAAGGGCTCATCCTGATGCCACACACACCCCCTGCCAAGAAAGACTCCAGGGGTAACAGAATGGGCTATGGTCCTTGTTTTGTGATTCTGACATTTGTCCTTCCCAGGGTCATCCCTGCTGTTCCAGGCCCTCCATGTTCCTGCCTTGGGGGCCAGTTTTATATTCCAACAAATGCAGATTGCAGAGGAACAAGACTGGTTTTCAGAGAAGTGGTCCCTGGCCAGCGATATCTTATTCTGTAGTTATAGACAACACAGACAGGGATGTATATGGGCCATAAAAGAAAGAGACAACATGTGACATTTAATTCAAGATTAAAAGAAATCATCAATTGGAGCTGATTGTGCTCATCCAGATGTCACCAGAAACAGCTGTATGCCATCTGCCAGAGAGGGTGCCACCAGCTGGAGCAGCTCTCCTTAAGACCCTGGCTTTGCTTTGCTCCACAGCAGGAAAGCAGAACTGAGGTTGGAGGCCAGCCGGAGTGACAGAGGTATGATGAAGGCAGCAGCAGTGGCAGAAGCTGGGAGGAGGAGCAGGAAGGATCGTCCCCCACCCCAACTTCTCTGTCTTGTTTATGTTAACAAAGACGAGTAATGAATTACTGATAAGTGGCCTCTTTTAAAGGGAAATTATTCAAGAGAGCAGGTGAGATTCTGCAGACATTCATCTTTCCAGCTCCAGGAAGCTGGCTGGGAGATGGAAAAAGGTGAGCGAGATGATTCACGGCCGAGGTCCTTCATCCGTCACGGGGGTGTCCTAGGCAATGCGGGAGCAGGATTGATGGGTCCCCAGTCTCAGGTTGGCAGTGTGGTGGGAATCCACCAGCTCCACCTCATCAGCCAGGCCAACAAGGCTGAGAATCAGTGGGACCTGAGTACCCAGCCCCCATGGGAGGTCAAGAGCCCGTCAGGGTGAGGGGTGGGGCAGCGGATGGGTTGACTGTGCCCTCACCTGGGTGCAGTTACATCATGGAGAGGGGAAATTCCTGACTCATGGCAGGCTAGAGATCTTGCTAAGGCCATGAATGCTAAGGCCAGCCTTCTAAAAATGGGGAAAAGAGCACTGGTCTTGGAGTTAGGACATCCAGTGCTAGGCTCGACCCTGCCCCCTTCCCCTCCTGACCCAGTTCCTTAAGATGAGTAGGTCAGAAATTGCAAACCTATGGTTCCCTGTGGGCAATATTCAGAAACATTTTATTTGACCTGCAGTGTTGGCCCACATTACATTTTAAATCTGAATTGCTTATCAACTTTAAAGGAAAACTCAGTAAACTAGCTTTCTTGAAAACAAATCAGAAGATCGAGCAACTGGCTGGGGCTGAGTGCAGCTGCTCTCCTTGGATGGAGCCATCCAAGCACATCCTCTGTGCCATCGAGCCCACGATCCCTTGATGACTCTATCAAACTCTTATTTTGGACCCCTTAGATCCTCTTAGCCTCATCTGTCTCTAGCTTCAAGGGCATCTGCTGCTACCAGCTCTTGATGGGCTCCAACTAACTTCATGCACGTCAACCAGATAGTGCCTTGCTCCATGCCTGCACCTTCTGCCACGGGCCCCTTGCCTCACATCCCTGGGCTTCCCTTTTGAGGTGCAGACGGGATTGAAGAATCCTGCTTAGCACCCACATGTGCACAGCCTGAAAGTGCTAGGGGTTAATGACCAGTTTGACAAAACTTTGATCAATGGAAAGTAGGAGTTAATGGAAAATTCTTCCCTCTTTCTCCCTCCTGGCAGATGCTTCCGAGGTAGACAGTTTCTTGAAATGATCTTGCAAGATTGAACAATCAGTAGCACTTGGCCACAGACAGCTCAGTAATGTGCCCTCCTTGTGGTGGTTCTGCCCCTCCCTGTCTTGCTCTCCTTCCTGGGATTGTGTTCCCTAATAAAGGAGTAGCACAGAGGACTTTGCCTCAGCCTTTGTGGAAAACCCAAGAGAGGACAGTTGGTATTAGGAGTGGCCCCAGTAAGAGCCTTCAAGATGGGATTCTGGAGCTGGATTACTCACAGGAGTTTTGGCAAGAAGAACCCCATCCCTGGCGATAAGTTGGGTGATGATAGTCCTGGCATGCAATGGCATCAGGATTATCTGAGCTATCACCTGTAGAATACTGGGAAGAGCTGCAGGTAGAAAGTGAGGCCTTGGGGTAAGCCATGGCCTTGGTGCTTGAACATTGCCCGGGGTTGGATAGAGGAGGGAGGTGGGGGAGAGAAGGCTGCCAGGGGGAGAATTTGTGACACTAACTCTTGATGTAAGCCCTTGACTGGGATTGAGTGTTAGGACCTAGAACTGGTCCAAACAGTGTGATAGGATGGCATCTTAGAGTTTGGCCGTGACAATGGTTTAGAGCAAATGAGTAGAAATGCCAGAACCTCCTCAGCATAGGATTGAAGAAGGGGTCAGAAGGCACAGGGAGGTAGGAATTTTAAAATGAATTATCTATATAGGACCCGGGAACTTACCAGTTAGCTATTGTTATGGATTGAATTGCATTCCCCCAAAAGATACATTGAAGTCCTAACTCCTGGTGCCTGCGAATGTGACCTCAGTCAAGTCTTTGTAGATGTAATCAAGTTAAGATGAGGTCATTAAGGGTGAGCCCTAATCCAATATGACAGCAGTCCTTCTAAGATGAGGAGAGGACATCCAGAGAGACACAAAGAGAAGACAACCATGTGAAGATGGAGGCGGAGATTGCAGTTGTGCTGCCACAAGCCAGAAGCTGGAAGAGCAAAGAGGCATCCTCCCCTAGAGTCTTTGGAAGGAGCATGGCTCTGCCAACACCTTGATTTTGGACTTCCGGCCTTCAGAAATGAGAGAAAATACATTTGTTTTGTTTTAAGACACCCAGTTTGTAGTACTTTGTTAGAGTAGCCATGGGAAATGAATACAGCTTTCTCTGGGAGTACCCAGAGAATCCCCCTCCCCAAGGTAAGAAGGGATGCCCTGGTTCGGGTGGAGAGCACAAGCATCTCTGAGAAATTCTGCAGTGGCCACCCTCAGTAGGCTGAGGCCAATGATAGAATTGTGCTCCCTGTGATCAATGGGCAGGACAAGATTCTGGAAGAACAGAGGCCGGGTGCTGCCCCTTTAACACCAGAGGCAACGTGAGTAGCAAGCTAGAGAAGCAACCAAGGAACACAGACCTGCAGAGATAGTTGATGATGGCTAATCAGCCATGGTGTGAGACAGATGGACAGCTGCAAGGGAGTTGCTTAATTTGCGTAATTGTGAAAAAAAATATCAAGAAATGGCAAGCAGAAGGACGACATCAGACCCTCACCTGGTCTCCAGATCTAAGTCAGTTCACAGACCCAGCATCCATTGAGAGAAGAAGAAGAAGGTCCCCTTGAGGAAGGACCACAGGATGCCACCACAAGCATATGAGATTTGTATTCCTCCAATCCTTTCCCAAAGGGATCTACAGCTAGAGTGACTGCATGGAAGCAAGGGAAATGCCCACATTTCTAAGGACTGGTAAATACCAGGAATGACTTAACACTCACACTGACAATAAGGGGACAGGTGATAAAGGGACTTGGGGTCCAAGTCTGTCCTGCAGTGGGTCCCGTGGATCCATAGACCACCCCTGTGGTCATTCCTTCAGTCCCTGCAAGTGTATTTGAATAGATGCCGGCAGAACGCTCCCATTTGAATCCACAACCCATGAATAAGGGGCCATTCTGGTAGGATAGGCCAAGTGGGATACCCTGAAACTACCACCAAGCTCAGACAAGGTAGTAAAATGGAAGAATTATTGCCACATACTGGGAGAATTTCAGAGATTAGTGCCCTCATTAAAAACTTAGAGGATGTAGGGTGGGTGTTTCCCATCACATCCTCATTCGGCTCATCATTCTGGTCCTGCTAAAACCAAATTGTTCATAGGGAATGACTGAGGACTTGAATAAACTAAACCAGGCAGCAACCCTGATTGCAGCTTCTGTGCCAGATGTGGTAATTTTACTAGAGCAGGTCAAATAGCCTCTGGCATTTGTAAGAGGCTATTGATCAAGCAAATGCCTTCTTCCCCATCAGTAGGGAGGATCAAAGGCAGTTCATCTTCATATGGTGGGGACACATTTGTTGTCTTATCCCAGAGCTGTGCTAACACTCTTGTTCTTTGTCATAGTGTAGTCCAAAGGGACTGTAGTCATCTTGAATTCCGCAGAATATCACACTGGCTCACTGTATGGATGACAACAAGCAAATTGTACCTGGTGAGCACGAAATGGAAAACTTGAAGATTTTATTAAGCACTTGAGAACCAGAGGTAGAAGATAACTGCACGAAAATCTAGGACTATGCCACATTGGTGATGTTTTTAGGGGTCTAGTGGTTTGGACCGTTCTAAGACCAACCCATTAAGGTAAAAGACAAACTGTTGGATTGAATATTTCCTTCCACTAAGAAGCAGGCACTGTGCTTAGTGGGCCTCTGGATTTTTGAGGCAGTGTGTAGCACATTTGGCAACACTGATCTGACCCAATTTTGGGGTGACTGGAAAAGCTTCCAGTTTTGAGTGGAGCCCAAAGCAAAATAAAGGTCTGCAGGGGTTTTAGCTACTGGTGCAATCCAACATTAAGGTTGTATGTCCCAGCAGATCAGACACTCTAGAGGTATGTGTGGTGGATGAAGATGCATGGGGAGTCTTTGGCAGAGCCTCAATAGGAGAGATGTAGCGAAAACCCCCTATAGTCTGGAACAAGACCATGCCTTCTGAAGCACTGTTTGGTGTGGGCCCTGGAAGAGAGAGGGACCATGCAGCACCAAGGGACTACAAAACCTGAGCTACTCATCAGGGGCTTCTTCTCGAATCCGCTGAGTCATGGAGTCAAGGCAATAGAGTCCCTTGTGTGGTGGAAATGGTATCTTCAGGAAGAGGCCCAAGCAGGACCAAAAAGCACAAATGAACTAAATGAACAGACCCCATGTCATTGACCTCTATTGCACCAGCCCCTCTCCCCCAATTCATACCTATGGACTCATGTGGGGTTCTGACCAACAGAGGGGAAAAATAACTTGTATCTGGATAACAAATAGGAAAAATAGGCCAGCACATTATGTTGGTGAGAACACGAAATGGCCCTAAGATCAGTAGTGTTGAAAAATCCCATCAGTGGGCAGTGCCATGAGCAGTACACTTGGTTGTCCACGTCTCAGAGAGGGAAATACTGCCTGAAACATGGATTTACATGGACCCCTGTATGGTCGCCAGTCACCTGGCTTCTAAGTCAGGAGCTTAGAAAAAATTAGATTGAAAGATCAGGGAGAGGTATGTAGATGGGCCTATGGTAGTGGGCATAAAGCAACAAAACATGCGGATCATGTATCTCCCACTAATGCCAGATGCATTGATGGCAGAGGAAATTTTCACCGATCAGATGGGAAGATGATTCATCCTGGGGATGTCAGCCAGCTTCTCTTATCAGCCACCCCATGCAGGTGCAGAGTGACTATGACAGAAAGGATGGAGGCTATGCATGGGCCAACATCATGGGCTCCTTCTCACCAAGACTGATCATGCAACTGCCACTGCTGAATATGCAAACAGGCAGCAACAGAGATTCATACTGAGACCTTAATGTAGCAACGTTCCTTAAGGAGACTAGCCATCCACTTTGTGGTAGGTTGATTGAATTAGATTCCTTCAACGCTGGGAGGGGCAGCAATTTATTCTTTCCAGCACTGGTACTACTCTGGGTACAGGTCTGCCTTCCTGGCCACAGAACCCCCACCAGTACCACCATCTGAGAGTATACAAAATACCTGGTTTCTTGCCATGATATCCCGTATGACATTGTCTCAAACCAAGAAACCCAAGTCACCTAAGTAGGCGTACCAATAGACACATGGTCATGGGATCCACTGGTCTTATATCTGAATCCCATCATGCTGAAGCAGCCAGCCTAAGACAGTGGTGAAATGTCCTATTAAGCTAAGGCACCAACTCAGGGACAATACATGACCCACAAGTCACTAATAGGTAGAGCACACACAAGTGGGAATCAAGGGGTAGAAGCGGGATTTGCCCTCCCACCATTATTCCTAGAGACCTGCTTGAGAAGTCTGTGCCTCCTCTCCCAGTAAACTTAGGCTCTGCCAGGTTAGAGGTCCTGATTCCCAGGTGATGAATGCCAGAGGACAAAGGGTAGGGGGTGCTACTGAACTTGAAGTTGCAACAGTTACCCAGATACTCTGGGTTCTTCATGCTGGTGGACCATCAGGTAAATAAAATAGTTACTACGTTGGCAGGATTGATTACCCTGACTGCCACGAGAAATTAGGGGTGTTGCTGCTACACAATGGGGGCAGCGATGAGTGTGTCCGAAAGCCAGAAGATTCACTGGGGCATCTTTTGCTGCTTCCATGATAATGATAACTGTGACTCAACAAGGGCAAAGCCTCTAGGAGCCTGGACTCTGCAGGGATAAAAAACCAGGTCCCTTTGGAAGGCTGAGGTGGGCAGATCATGAGGTCAGGAGATTGAGACTAACATCCTGGCTAACATGGTGAAACCCCATGTCTACTAAAAATACAAAAACTTAGCCAGGTGTGGTGGCACAGGTCTGTAGTCCCAGTTACTTAGGAGGCTGAGGCAGGAGAATTGTTTGAAGCTGGGAGGCAGAGGTTGCAGTGGGCCAAGATCAAGCCACTGCACTCCAGCCTGGGCAACAGAGCAAGACTCCATCTCAAATAAACTAAACAAAACGAACAACAACAACAAACCCAGGTCCCACAAGGCCAGTGACCCACACAGCCAAAGTGCTGGCCAAGGGCGAGGAAAATCCAGGATGGACGGTGGAGAAAGATGGTAATGTTAAATTGCAGCCTCAAGTCCACTTGCAGAAGTGAGACTGTGGCTTGTTTCACCAATCCTCTTACCTGAACTCTTTACAATTATTTCTGTATCCACGATCCTAGCACTTTAGCAGGCCAAGATGGGAGGATCACTTGAGCCCAGGAGTTCAAGGGTACAGTGAGCTATGATTGTGCCACTGCATCCCAGCCTGGGTGACAGAGTGAGACCTTGTCTCTAAAAAAAAAAAAAAAAAAGTCTGGCTAACTACCATCTTGGAGGAGACTCTGTGACTGGCTGTATCTGTACCTTCCCCTTCAGAAAAGAGGTGAAGCTCTCTGTTCACAAAAATGGAGGCCTCACCTTGTATTCTGAGTGCCAGATGTGATGGAAAGTCAAGGTGAATGGAGTAGTGCTGGGGTGGATCATATGAGCCATCTCTTAGGCACCATTTCAGGTCCCCTTGGCCTGACCCACCTCTCGCTCTGCTACAGCAGTGAGCAGTCCCGCATGGGCTCCAACAGGCGTCATGCAGTGAGTCACTACCTGGGGGTCCATGCCTGGTGTCTGGGCTGCCCACTGCATACCTCTCACCTCCGGCACTGTTGACACCAGGACATGGGATGCCAATGAACATATTTGGGCTGTCATGGATTAAAATCCAGAAGTGAAGAAAAGTTAGTGCTTAGTGGGGCCAACCTTTGGCAAATGGGATATTGGAACTGGTAGACAAATCTTCTTTCTTTCTTTCCTGCCTCCACCTCCTGGACAGTTTTTGCAGTTTCTTGGGTGTATTTCTACAAGATTGAGCATGAAGTTGCCCTTGGTGGTGGCCAGTTTGATAATGCATCCTCATATTGTCTCTACCTTTCTCTGCCTCACTCCCCTGACTTCATACTGTTGCACCCCTGAGAAAATTGTGGCACACCAATGAGCCTCTATCTCAGGCTCTGCTTTCTGGGGAACCCAGGTGACAATCTCCAACATTTAAGATGGATGTCAGTTGTCACGCATCATGCAAACCCCAAATAACTAATTTACACTGCCTTCCTGGCCCTCGTGGCATTTGAGTTGAGATGATCTCTTAGCTCCTCTGCTCAATCAGAGGAGTTTCCAAGAATCAAGGGTACAGATTCTGCTACAAACTCATTAGTCAAATGCTTCTGCTCCCTGGGGACTGTCTCCTGGCTTTCAGCTCTAAAGGGTGAGGTCCTGGGATTTGTTTGTCTTGGACTGCATTTTTAGGGAAATCCCTCTAGGGATTCCTAGAATTAATCTGTCCCCAAATGGGATGCTCCCTCTCACCTAGAAATCATCTGAGAAAAGGAGGGGCCAAAAGGAACCAGATTACAGAGGAGAGATTTGGAGAGTAGTTGAGAGAAGTGGGATGGGTTAAAAGAGCCTATACCACCAAGAACTTGGATGAGCTCTAGGAAATCTGTTTTAGGAAATAAAAGCCAGGGCTCTAGAGTGTTTCTGAAATCTCTGCATGGGGTCGGGAATCAAGGCTCCGAAAAGCAGCTGACATGTTTGGAAGGCCTTCAGAGAGAAAGGGAGGCAGGCCACCAACCTCCTTCAAAGGGGGGTTAGACCACCAATGCCAGCAGCAAGTATCTGCTTTAGCCAAGTCAAGCATTTGATCAGCACATGCGTTCCCTCCACTATCTGTAAGGTACTGATACTATCTTGGGAATGAGGAGGAGAGAGCAGAAACACAGATTTGGATGTGATTTCTGCCAAAACTTGAGCTTTCAATGTATTTATAGGCAACAAACCTAAGACAAGGAAATCGGTGCCATCACCAAAAGCATGGTGCAGAAAGTAGGGTGATGTGGTCAGAAAGGATTTGCCAGAGGAGGTGGGTGGGGCTACTGGACAGCCACAGCTCTCATCCAAAAAGTATTTATTGATAATCTGTGATGCATGAGGCAGTGTTCTAGGCTCTGGGAGGGTTATGTAGGGGGGTATGCGGTGGGGAGGGCAAATAAATGTATCAACCTACTCTCTAAGGCCTCCTAAGCAGGAGGTCAGAATCAACTATGAACAGCTATAATACCAATCATGGTGGTTTAAATAGCAGAGGGATGATGCACATTAATAAATCCAGGTGCACATAGGATAGAAGGGATCAGAGCCCACTTCAAAAGGAGGTATTCACTCTGAGATTTGAGAGAGAAATTTCCTTTCACTAGACATAAATGGGGTGGAAGAGGGGGCAGAGGCAGAGTTCAGGCAAACGCTGGAAAGCACAATGTGGGTTGAAACTGGTAAGCAGTCCGTGCAATCATTCATCACACAGCCATGTCCTCTAGTGGCTCTGCCAGGGTTGGGGTGTTTCCTGCAGAAGTGTGTTCAGCGGTGGGTCACAGAAGAACAACTAGAGAGGGCTAACCAAACGGGAGGGCCATTGCTGCTTGTTTCCACGTCCCCCGAATCCACAGTCTAGAGCCTGAAGCTCCATGGTGTCACGATGTGCCTGCTCTCTCTGTCCTGCCACTGTCTTTAGCATGTGGCTTATTATTCATGGTCACAAATGGCCACTTCCTGTGTGGCCTCAGACAGTGGGAAGGAAAACAGAAGTGGCAGTGGTTACCTTAGGAGGACACAGCTTTCCCAGGAACCCGCCCCCCACTGGCTGGGACTAGTCATATGGCCACCCCTGCCCGGAAAGAAGCTAGGAGGCAGTTGGGCATGTTGCCACCTCTAGCAAAATTGGGGCTATAGTATAGGAACAAATAGGACTAAACAGTAGACAGGAAATGGGCAGACTCTTCCAGGAGATCCCACAGCAATGGGATGGTGTCTGCCTTCAAGGAGCCCCCAGTCCAGTGTATGGCCACATGCAAGCTGGTTATTTCTATGACAGGGTTGAGCACCGGAGGCCACCTGAACCTTAGGAAGGACATCAGAGGTCCCTGAAACCTGAAGAAGTAATTAGCCAAGCCTGGGAGGAGAGGGAGGGTTGCTGGGAGTCCTTGGGAGGGGACAACACTGTCAAAGGCCTGAGGAGAGTGGCCTGTTTACAGAATCAGAGGATCACAGAGGCCAAGGCATTGCCAGACTGAGTTAAGAATGGAAAATAATAGTAGTGGGGCAGAGCATCAAGGAGCTCTTATGTCCCATTCAGGATTTCTGACTTTATCCTTCAGCCAGAGGAGAGTCACTGAAAGGCTTAGGCACAGAAGTGACATGTCAAATATGTACTTGAGAGTTCAGATGAGATATAAATTTGGAGTTGCCACCATATAGCTGCATTTAAACCATTTCAGGCCATGTATCTGGCTGAGATTACGGAGGCGCTACGTGTAGAGAGAAAAATAGGAAAGGCTCAGAGGCTGAGCCCTGGACGCCTCCAAAGTCAGGGAGCTGGTGAGATGAAGGGAAACCAGCACCAGAGACAGGAGAAGACAGTAAAGATGGAGGAAAACCAGGACTGCGTGGGTCTTGGATGCTGGTGAAGAAAGTATTTCGCTAAGAAAGGAGTGCAGTGCTGCCAAATGCTGCCAATAGGTCAGGAGGGTACCTGAGAAGCCACCACTGAATTTAGCACCTGGAAAGGCAACAATGGCCTTGACAAGAACAACTGGGTAGAGCGGCAGGGATGAGACCCTGAATGGTCTAGAAAAGAGTGGGAGGAGAGGAGTTTGGGAGAGTGAGGGTGGACAGATCTTTCAAGAAGGTTGCTGAAGTTGGTGGAGGAGGAAGTGGGCACATTTTTTTTTAGGACAGGAGAAATAACAGCAGGTTTGCGTGCTGATGGGGGTGGACTGGGAGAGAGTGAACAATGGATGATGCAGGCTCAAGCAGGGCGAGTGCCCAGGGGATGTCCTTGAGCAGGCGAGAGGGGTCAGATCTGGCACAGGCCAGGAGCATGGACAGTCCATGCACAGAATCGGAGTGAGGTAGAGGAGTTGAAACACACGTGGGCAGGAGGGCAGTTGCAGGGGTGGGAGTTTGTGAACATTCTCTTTGATTGTTCCATTCTTTCAGCGACTAGAAAGCAAGGTTATTTGTGGAGATGAAGATGGAGGGGGAGGCGGTGGAGGCTTAAGGAGAAAGGGGAAGGTATGACCACTCATCTGGGAGAGCGTTGAGAATGAACGGACCAGAGAAATGATGTATGATGCCAGCCGGCAACCAACGCCCACTTGAGTTTAAGGCTCATCAATTGAAAGTGGGCCCGTCAGCACACTTGAGGTGTTGTTCTCCAGCCACACTCTGCTTGTAAAGGTGTAAGCACCATGGAGGGGGAAAGTTGGATTTAACCCGGTCAGAGGTTTTGCTGAGCAACTGGGAAATAAGAGAGGGGCAAGGGATGAGAGCGTTTGCAATGGGATTATTACGATTGATCAGGAAACTGCAGCAAGTTAGCAGGTATGCTGGGATATGAGAAGGGAAGGTGGACAGGTGATAGGACCGACAAGTTATAGGTGGGGCTGGAAGGTGATCCCTGAAGGAGTGAACTGAAGTCACTGGATGTAGGGGCTGGAAAGTGGAAGTCTTGAGCTGGAGACTATGAAACCATAGAAAGGGGTGATAATGACAAAGCCAACGTGGAAGCTGGAGGGAAGTTGAAGACAAGCTCAGCAGAGAAGAAGAAATCAAAATAGGAAAAGACCAAGCTGGGGGAAGAATCCCCATGAATTATGCTGGAGAGGACTGGGAAGAATCACAGTGATCAAGAAACCAAAATATTCAAGGAAGGAGGGGAGGCCATGGGGGTCTGGAGATGGATGCAACCAGGAGGGGAAGAGGGTGGTGTGGTGGAGTCTTCTGACTTGAGATTCAAATCTGGGTGTTTTTTTGGGGATGAGAGGATGGATATTGGCCGGAAGCTGAGCAGTGCAGAGCCAGGGGACTCCTACTCCACCTCCAGGCCCTCTGGCCTCCTGGCTTCCGCCAACCCCTGTGCGAATCTCCTTCAGCAACTCCCCTTTGTGAATCTCCTCCAAGTGACTCCCCTGTGCCAATCTCCTCCAAGCAACTCTGCAGCCAAGTGCTGCCCACAGCCTGGGGTGTAAGGAGCCTCACAGATAATCATCTCGGAGGCACTGAGGCATTCAAACTGCAGGAGGATCAGAGTTTGCTAATGTCACAGTAACACAGCCCTGGGGATGACCGTTCATTCTGGGAACCACTGAGGCAGCTTATCTTGCAATACATTGCGCCTCTACAAGAGACGTTTGGACGCCAAGTGCCTACAGGATGGAAATTAAAAAGGAAAAGGGCTGGGAGTTGGGGGCAGAGATATTAAAAGAAAAAAAAATCAGTATCAGGGCCTATTTTTAGGTCTATTGAAGTAGAAAACATGTGCTTGTACTGTGAAAACCCAATCGCTATGCAAGCCCCCACCTTCAGGGAAAGGCCGGGGGTCCCTGGTTGCAGGAAGCCTGCCATTCCTTACTTTTGATTTACTGAAGCACAGACAAGAGGTGCTCACATGATACATAGCTTGTATATTCTTCTATCGATTTCCAAGACTTCATTTTCTAAACTTCCCATCCATCAGCCGCATCTGTGCCTGCTCTCCCCCAGAGATAAAATAGGGGATGGGCCACCCCACCTTGAAAAGGGTGGCAAGTTTTATGAGCCTGGAAGATTGGAAATGGGGGCTTGATTCATGTTTGCTTCTGCCAACAGGTGAGGCCGGATGCCCCGCTGTAAAGCTGAAAGGTGGGGCACAGGGGAGAGTGTGGCTGCGCGGCAGGGGCATGAGCACCCCTGAAGCCCAAGTGGGGCCGAGGAGGAGCAAGGCAGGGTTGTCAGGGAGGAGGCATGTGCTCCGTGGTTGTTGTCCCTCGCGGAGGCCGTCCTGGATGCTGCTACTATGAACACGTTGGGAGCTGAATAAGCAGCATGAACACTGCCCACATTCACCATCAGCTTCTGTCCCACGGCAGAAGGGCCGGATGGCGCCGCTGCTGCTGGCCCAGGAGCCCCCAAGAAAAGAGAACCCACTCCCCACTGGCTGCCGTAAGAGGTTATGGTGCCCCCACCGGAAGACACGTTGTTCTGCGCATATAAGGAAACTCGGGTACCCACGTACCACCCTAATTCCTCTTCTCCTGCCAATATTCTCAGAATGGAAAAGGCAAGCATCTGTGATGTTACATCCACCCCCAGCCCCCACCCCCCCATTTACAAAACGATCCTTTCGGTTTTTGCACAGCAGATCTCATCCCTAGGGGCTGGGATGGAGGAGAATGGAAAAGCTATTCATTGCATCCCCTTTGAGGCTGAAGCACAAAGGCAGGCAGGCTGGGCTGAGGGCTGCCGTGGCCTTTGGGGGAATAAAAGGCCCACACTCCCTCGTTAAGGGTTTAAGGGTGCCTTGTCTCTGTGGGTTGCTGGAGAAGCTTTGGTTGAGACTCTCACATGAGCTCAGAACAGCCCATGGCAGGAGGGGGAGCCGGTACCCCAGGAGCTGATCAAGAAACAAAGCATCAGGAGCCCGGGTCCGGCTCGGCTCTGTAGTCCCTGGCTGACCTCCCCAACTCCCTGGGCCTCAGTTTCCCTCAGAGGAGAATTTTCCCACCTCTCTTGGGTATTGGGAGGCATCCAGAGAGTCTCCAAAGTAACGATATTACAAATAAAGGAATTATCAATGTGATTGATGGTTTAAATTGAGCCTTGGGATCTCTGCTGTTTAGAGGCTGGATCAATAGTAATAACAACAATAAGTAGAGAATAACTCAGGAGAGAGTTTATAAAGGACCCCATGGCAGCAGGACCAGATCATTCAGAAGCAAAAAGAGTCTTCTTGTCTTGCCCACACTGGCTCGGCCACCAGGCTTGCTCTGGGGAGTGGCTGCCCTGCTGCTTGGCCAGCCTGTCCCCGGACAGGGAGTGGGAGTGGCTGTTGCTGCTCCGGATGGCATTCCAAAGGGAACCTGGCCATGCAGGGGACAGGTTGGGAAATAAGGAAATATGGTAAGCGAAAGAAGTTCCCCAGAGGCCACGCATAGTGCCACAGGCACAAGATGTAGCCAAATGAAATGCTGTACAGAAGCCCACAGATCTTTCCCCAGATGTGAGAGAGTCCTGGAGGATTAGGGAAAACTTGGCCCAGCATGGGATGGACCAGCCACAGCCTGAGGCTGGCCCCAGTAGCTTCCAAGAGAGAGCAGAGGCACTGGAAAGGGCACAAGAGCAGGAACTCGAGGACCTGGTTTGCAGTCTCAGCTCTGGCATGCCCTTGCTGGTGACTCATCACATAGCCTTCCTGAGCCTTGGTCTTCTTGTCTGCAAAATGGAGACAACAATAGCAATCTAAACCGTTGCTACAAGATCTCAGCTGAGAGAAGATTGGGGAAACTTTCCACAAAATAGAGTTTTTATTAGATAGTTACTCACAAGGGATGATGGGCAGTATCCCAGGAATACCTCCCTTCCCTAGATATTTTTGCCACACTCTAGTTGCCATAGGACCAGCATTTCTACGTTCATCCTTACCAAGGTAGGAACCAGTCTAGAGATGCAGCTCTGGTACCACTTACTTCATATCCTCTATCCCCACCTCTGCATGGTGACTGTAGCAGGTTTTTATACTTTGGGGGTTGTTTGTCTCTAAATTTCCTGCAGAGTTACAAGCTCTCGTTGACATGTAATGGGCCCAGTTCCTGGCACATGACCAGTGCTCCTGGGTACCAACCACTCAGTACTTACTTGTTTGTCAGACGCTTTTCCTCCAAGAGAAGGCAGCTGATATAACAGATTGGCACAGAGTGCCTCAGGTGTGATGAGAAAAAGTCTTTTAAAGGGTGCAAAAAGCCTACAAAAGGAATCCAACGGGGATGAAGACAAATGCCAGAGGCTTAGAGGATTCTTTTTGGAAGGGGCAGCCCTGGGCAGGGTCTCAACCTCAAGTTATCAAATCCCAGCCCGCAATCCTGCCCCTCGGCTGTTGAAGAGAATCGACAGTCTGAGGACCTTATTGATAAGCTTTCTGTCCAAGTACAAACATCAGCAGAGGGAAATGTCTCTTGTGTGTACACTTGGCAGAGGAGCTGAGCAGAACACGGACCTGGGTCACGTCGGAATCTATCCCTTCATGATGCCACTAAATGGAACGTTTTCACACATGATAACTGGCTGTCTTACAGAGTGGGGCACGGTTCTAAGCAAACACATGTTCACACACACACATTCCCATGTGTACACGTACAGAACACATGGATGACCATGGGCATAGGCATGGCATGCTTGAACAGGAATTCAGACAGTGAAACTTCTAGGCCCTTGAGCCAGCAGGGAATTTCAATCCCAGTAATAGATTACTGTCCCTGACCCAACTAGAAGTCCAGGCTCTTATAATGGTTTTCAATCATAGAATCATAGTTTTCAGGGGCTGTAGAAATCAGCTATTTCAACCTCCAACCCAGAGCATAAAAATCCTCCCCGACATTCCTGACGTGTTGACACATAGCCTCTGCTTAACACTCCAATGATGGGGAACCTATTACCTTACTTCAAACCCTACTTGATTGTTGTTATTAATAATACTACTATAGATTATTGAGCACTGATGCTGTGCCTGGCCCTGTACTAAACCCTCTAGGCAGACTACTGCAATTAATCCAGTGAGGTAGCTTAAACTGAGTCTCAGAGAAATCGAGCTGTCCGTGGTGATGCATTTGGCATGTGGCAGAGCTGGGATTTGAACCTGGGACTGTCTGACCCATAGCATTGCACTGCACTTGTCATATTAATGTGTCTTAAGTTACGTTGTATAGGAAATCATTCTTCAGAATAAGCTGACCCCTCTACTTCTCTGTAACTTTCACTGACTAATCCCAGGTCCCAGCTCTAGAGCTTTGCAGAGGCTTCCCTCTGTTCCTTTGCCCCCTCTCTTGTGATGGCCATTTTCAAATATGGGCCCTCAAAAGGATTCCCAGTGGGATACCACCTGCCTTGTTTGGACATTACACTTTGAGTGTGAACCTAAGATGCCATTGACGTTTTGGGCAGCAACATTACATCATGGGCCATTTTAAAGAAACTGCGGGGTTTTATTTGATCTGCCTCCCAGGCAGGAGTGCAGTGGTGCAGTCATAGCTCACTGTAGCCTCAGACTCTTGGGCTCAAGAGATCCTCCCGCCCCAGCCTCCCGAATTGCTGGGACTACAGGTGCATGCTACCACACCCAACTAATTATTATTTTTTTTTTTTAGAGATGGGGCCTTGCTATGTTGCCCAGGCTCAGCCCATTTTTAACATAAACTGCTGTAAGCTACTTTAATAGTTAAGTAAAAAATACACTCTCAACCTATTATTCCACTACTTTTAGGATCTTTTTGAAGTTGTAGTTTGTCAGCCTGTACTTTAGTCAGCCTGGCAGCTTTGGGACATTTGCGAATTGGGTAAGATGCCTTTCTATACCTAGGAGGTGATTAGAGCCAGGCTGAGATTCAAGGGCTAAATTTCTCATACCACCCACTAGAGACCACCTAACTGGTGACACTGATCTCTTGTGTGTACACTTGGCAGAGAACCTGAGAGAAACAGGGATCTGGGTCACGTCAGAATCTACTTCTTGATTATGCCATTAAATAGAATGTTTTCACATAAGATAACTGCATATCTTATGGAGTGGAGCACGGTTACATGACAGAAGCATTACATTGGTTCCAGCATCAAATGCCAGCCACAGCTGCGTATTTGGACTGAAACTAAAGATATGTCAGGTGTTGCTTCTGAAGAATTAGAGGGTGGGGGTCAATTCCAATCTAGGAGAAAAGGGTAGAGTCAAGGGAGAAATGCCAAAGTTGGGAGACCTCACACCTGTCCAGGGGGCAAGAGTGCACACACCTGTCCAGGGGGCAAGAGTGCAGCTGAAGACAAATCCAGGTCTTGACATCAGGTCTGCAAAAGACAGTAGCTCAGGGGAGTAGATACCAATACTGGAGCCTGAGACATGTACCATACATGGGAATGCCCAGGCACAAATGAGGCATTTCAGGCAATGTCCACACAAATTCCAGAAGATGGAATGCTGCCAACTTTTCTGAGCATGCACCTGGCTGTTCTAAAGGTACCCCTTGGCTTGTTCCACCCAGTATCTGGTCAACTTTGGATTTACTGGTGTGAATCTACCTAATTGTATTATTTAGCTCTCATTTCTTCATTTTGCACACAGGGATATCTTAAACTGGAGTAAAATATTTTTCTGAAGCTGAAATGGATTATATCTAGGGTATTCCCCTTGTATTAGTTACAATATGTTTTTCTGCAGGTTACAGAAGCCCTAAATCAAAGTGGTTTAAACAATAAAGAAACTGATGGTCTCACATAACAAGAAGCCTAGAGATAGATGCAGCATCAAGGTTGGTTGATTCGGTCGCTCAACGATGTCAGCAAAAACTCAGATCTCTTGTCTACCATTTATAGCATAATGTGGTTCTCCTTAGGCTCTTAAGGTTGCTGCCAGAGTAATTGGGGCAACACACTTCTTTGTTCCCGTCCAAGCAGAGAGACAGACTGGATTCTTTTTCTCTCCAAAGCCTCAAGCAAGTCTGTCTTCGTGACTCATTGGTTCAATCAGCTTAGCAGCCCAAAATGAACCAATCACAGGGGGTGGAAATGATGTTGGGAAATGTTCGCTACATTGCAGATTCTCTGGTCCAACCATGCTCTCAATAAAATAAATGAGCTCAGTTGACTTGGCTCATGCTTAGTGAACCTATGCTGGTTCCTGATACTCACCATTTCTCTAAGTGATCACAAACCGTCTATTTAATGACTGTGCTATGACTTTACCAAAGATGATAGACTCTGGGGTCTTATATTTGGAGACAGCATTTCTCTCTCTCTCTCTCTCTCTCCCCCATTCTCAGGATTTTTTTTTTTTTTTTTTTTTTGAGACAGAGTCTTGCTGTGTCACCCAGACTGGAGTGCAGTGATGCGATCTTGGCTCACTGCAACCTTTACCGCCTGGGTTCAAACAACTCAATTCTCATGCCTCTGCCTCCTGAGTAGCTGGGATTACAGGTGTCAGAATTTTTTTTTAAGATACAGGCTATCACTCTATCATCCAGGCTGGACTGCAATGGTGCAATTATATCTCACTGCAGCCTCACTTCCAACTCCTGGGCTCAAGTGATCCTTTTACTTCAGCCTCAGCCTCTCGAGTAGCTGGGACTACAGGTGTGTGCCAACATTCCTAGTTTTTTAGTTTTCTGAGATAGCATTTAATATGGTTTGGTTGTGTCACCACCTAAATCTCATCTGGAATTGTAGCTCCCATAATTCCCACATGCTGTGGGAGGGACCTGGTGGGAGGTAATTTAATCATGGGGGCAGGTCTTTCCTGTGCTGTTCTCATGATAGTGAATAAGTCTCACAAGATCTGATGGTTTTACAAAGGTGAGTTTCCCTGCACAGGCTCTCTCTCTTGCCTGCCACCATGTAAGATGTGCCTTTTCTTCTCCTTTGCCTTCCACCATGATTGTGAGGCCTCCCCAGCCAAGTGGAACTGTGAGTCCATCAAACCTATTTCCTTTATAAATTACCCAGTCTTGGGTATATCTTTATTGGCAGCATGAGAATGAACTAATACAGCATCTCACTATGTTGCCCAGCCTTGTCTCGAACTCCTGGCTTCAAGTAGTCCTCCTGTCTTGGCCTCCCAAAGTGCTGGGATTACAGGCAGTTTGGGGATTCTTTAAAGCAGTGGTTTGCAAATGTAACTGTGCAGGAGGATTCCTGTGGTGCTTGTCTGGAATCCATGGGCCACCAGGCCATAATCTACTAGGCCACATATCCTAGTGGTTAGGAGCATGGCTTCTGGAGTTAGATGATGGCTTATGCTCAAGTTCCAACTCTGCCACCTTCCATGCCCCTGGCCATTCAACCTCTCTGGGCCTCAGTTTTCTTATCTCTAAAATAGAGGTCACATAGAATCTCCCACATAGGATTGTTACGAAGATTAAAGGAGAGATATGTCTACATTGTCTAGAACAGTGTCAGGGAGTCGTACGCATGTATTCACTGAATAAATGCTGATCCCCACCCTAGAGTCTGACATTATAAGTGGGATAGGGAGTTGGGAAGGCTGTGCTCCTGCCAAGCAGCTGTGGTGGGGATGTGGGGGTGGGATTCTGATACAGGTGACCACCCTGGAGAAACTCTGCCATAGCAATGACTATTAGTGTGGCCACCATCCTGCACGAGCTCTCCTTGAACTCTAGAATAAAACACATTTTGACCGGGGAATAAAAATCTGGAACAACAACAAGCACGTTCTTGCTACTGCCTCATCTTATTTGGGCTTCAGTTCTCTCAGCTGTATTTTTTCTACTTTCTCCAGATCAGGGAATATTGTTCTTGATAGGAAACAAGCAAAGTGGGAAGGTTGTTTTGCTCAAACTCTCTCAACATGATAATGTCCACCCTAAAGAGAGGGGCTCACCCCCTGTTCTTCTTGCTTCAAAAGTTTTCAATGTGCCCACTTTTATTGTTGCTGGTACTGCCAGCTCACTGTGGACCATGGTGTCCCTGGTATCCCTCACACAGGTCTGTGTCATGTTTATGTCTTCCTGGGACATAGACACTGGCCCCACCACTCCCTACCCTGCAAGCCCCTTTGTAATCTGAGCTCAAGACAGGGCTCCTTGGGTATCACAGTGTTTTTCTATGACAATACCTTTGTTTTCCTTCATCAGCTTCATTTGTGATTATAGCACCAGAACTCACTGTTTGAGATGCTTTCAGCCCTCCTGAGTCACCTTATCTTTTAGAGTTCCTACCTGTGGGATTGCAATGTTCTTTTCCTGAATCTGGGCAATGCTACCTCCTGAAATTTGACTATCCAATCCAACTAGGCCCACCTTGCCCTCCTTGTCACTTATGAATGCTAAGATGACTTCTTCCAAAGCTTCCTGTCTCATGTATCTATTGCTGCATAAAAAACCACCCCAAGATTTGGTGGCTGAAAATGGCAGCCATCCATTTGCTCATGATTCTGCAATTTCATCTAGGCTTCTGCTTGCCCCATCAGGGGCACCTTTGCAGCTGCCGTCAGTGGGTGACTGGGGGCCGGGCTTCAGCCAGGTACATCACTGGTATGCCTGGAGCCTCAGGGGCATGACTGGGATGGCTGGGTGGCTCTGTGTGCCTCCACATGTCTCTTACCCTACAGGAGGTTAGTGTGGGACTCCTTCTATGGTGGCCACAGAGCAGCCAGAGGCCAAGAGCAGAAGCTGCAAAGTCCCTTAAGGCCTGGGCTTAGAGGTCATGCAGTATCATTTCTACAGCATTCTGTTGGTGAAAGCAATTCATGTGGCCAGCCTAGATCAAAGGGAGGGCAAACGTAGACTCCACCACCTGATGGAAGGAGTTGCAAAGAAGGAGCGGCTAGTTTTAATTGATCACACCTCTTTTCATTCAGCCTATTTTGAGGGCCTGCATTGAGGAGAAGAACATGGATAAGATCTCTGGAAAGAACTCACAGACTAGTGGAAGAAATAGAAAGCTAAAGAGAGCATCACAACATAGGGGAATAAGTAATACTAATGGCCGCCACCTTGTGTGCATTTGCTGCATGCCAGGCACTGGGCTTCATCTCACTGAGCTTTCACCATAACCCTCTAGCAGAAGTATGCTATCATGCCCATTTTTCAGATGGGAAAATCAAGGCACAGAGTTAGGTATCAAAAGTGAGAGGCAGGATTTGAACTCAGCCAATGCCCAGCTCTAGAGCCCTTGCTCTTATGAGATACCACGGCTTTTCTCCAACGACTGTAGAAGGCACTCCATCAACGTGCAAGGAGACGCGGCAGGAGAAAGAGAAGGGATCTCAGAGGTGTCTTTTCATAACACACAAACAAGAAAACCCTCTGCCTTTCACTGCTAGTCTCCTGGGTCTTTGACAGGCTGCCTGTATCATCTTTATTATTATTATTTTTGGTTTTCCATTTTCTGTTGCTGTAACATGCCTGTATCGTTTACCTGACTTTTTGTTCTTGTTTTATAGAGATGGGGTCTCGCTATGTGACCCAGGCTCGTCTTGAACCCCTGGGCTCAGTGATCCTCCAACCTCACCCTCCCCCATGCCGGGATTACAGGTGTAAGCCACACTGTTCTCCCGCTTCCCTGACTTTTGACTGAGAGCAGGCACTAAGACTACAGCCCAGTGAGGCCTGGGACTGCATGACAGGTTTGAGAACAAAGGACCCACCTGCTACTCTGCTACTCAACTGTCCCGGAGACACGTGATCAGGGGGAGAAATTGTTCCCAAAGCTACATAGGAAACCATGTCTCTGTAAACTCAGTCATGACATCAGCACTGCGTCTACAAAGGCCCTTGAGTTTTCCTCCCACTCATCCTCCGCATTAACCAATTACCAAAAACAGCTCAAAATAGCACCCGTCCCTTGGCTGGGGCTGCTGCAGGAATATTGTTTGTGATCATTTTGAGAGGGAACAAATCTGTTGGAAATTGGTGCTGTGAGAGGATTATTATCAGGCTCTCACTCCAACACGGGGCTCTGATTTTAACCTGCCTGGATCAGGCCAGAACATAGATTTTGTGCCTTTTCCTGCAAGACATTCACGGGTGGAATGTGGCCACTTGCACAAGCTGTAAGCCTAAGGGTCAGCAAGGGATGACCCCCAAGAGACACAGGGCACCAGAGGCTCCAGGGTGGGAGGCACCCCAGACTCCACTGGAAGCAGCTGCTCTGAGAAGCTGGCCAAGACATGGGAGGCATTTGGAGACTGTTGAGTGGCCTGGCTTCAATCCAGCCCAGTTTCTCCATACCCCAGTGCCCCAAAAGATCCCAAGGGACTCCTGCCCCTACCAGTCACTCATAGGCCTATTTTAAAATAGGCCATGTAAAGGGGTGCTTATTGTGAAACAATAAGAAAACAACAACAAAATAAACATCCATCATTAGGGTTACAGTTAAACCATGTTACCCCTGACCAATGAAACACCATGCAACAATTAAATGAGTGAAGTGGATCTCTCCATAAGGATGGAAATGATGCCAAGGAATATTGTCAGGTGAAAACGCAAGCCACATAAATCATCTATCTGTCTGTCTGTCTATCTATCTATCTATCTATCTATCTATCTATCTATCTATCTGTCTGTCTGTCTGTCTGTCTGTCTGTCTGTCTGTCTGTCTATCTATCTATCTATCTATCTATCTATCTATCTATCTATCTATCAATCAATCAATCACCTATCTATCTCTATCATCTATCTACCTAACTACCTATCTAAACGCTAACCTGACAATGGTCATTCCCTTTAGGGAGGGCAGTGGGATTGGGGAGGGAAGATGGTGGAATTAAATAATGAGAACTTTTGCTTCACTTTTCTTATTTGAATTTTTACAAGAATATATTCACGTATTACTTATACAATTAAAAATGAAATCTATTTCCAAGCAAAACAAAGTAGAAGAGGATGATCCACTAACCCATTTCATTCCTGAACCCAATCTTGGTCTATTTGGGTATTCCTTCTGCCTGGGCACCAGTCCTGCTCTGGAATAGTCTGCCTGGCACTGTGCCTCTCCCCAGCGCCCTCTCCTCCCTCTGCTGCTGAAGGATTGTGGTTCCACCTGCAGGTCCAGCCTTGCCCCAGGCTCTGGAAGCCAGCTGGGAAAGTGCTGCTATCTTGGGTCTTAAAGTTCTGTCCTGGACCTTCAGTTCCATGGCCAGTGTCCTTGGGGACCACTCCCTATGAAGACTCTGAGTCTCTCTGCCTGGATGTCCTCAAGTGCCTCTCCTGATGTCTGTCTCCCTTGGCTCTGGCCTCTTGCTGGGACCACATAGTCTGTATACTCTTTCCTGCCTGATTTGCAGGCTCCCCATCCCTCCTTGGCAAAGCCAGGAAGATGAGGGTGAGGCATGTGAGGTGCCTAGTCCTGGCCTGCTCTTGGAGCTGGCTCCCTTATAGGCCCTGCTGGTATAAAAGCACCATTGGGTGGCCCCATGGCAGCAACAGGTGGAAGGGATTGTGGGCTCTGCTGCCCAGAGGCTTCAGCTGGGCCTCCTCAGCCTGGAGCAAGTAGCCTGAATGAATTTTTCAAGAACATAGATGGGCTCAGGGGCCCTAAGCCAACAGGTGGCCAGGGTGTTGGTTTCAGTCTCCTATGAGGGACATCCTGGGAGCACAGCCAGTGAGCAACCCACATGGGGGTGGAGGAGCCAGCGTGAGGCCCTTGCTGGGTGTCTTCAGCCCCCACCTGTCTGCTCAGACTACCCTGACCATCTGGTTCTGCTGACTACATCTGCAGCATGAGATACGCTGGGAGGGTTTCAGGAGTGGGGCTGCCAGCATTGTTGTGCATTACTATAGGGAGCTGTGTCAGGTTCTTCCTCAGAAAACTCTAGAAGAAAGGGAGCTCCTTCCCCTCAACTAGCTTTTCAGACTATTCTATCTGCAGCTGGGCTCAGCGGCAGAACAATGAATGAAATGACTCCAGTGATAAACCCATGCCAGGACCCAAGCAGACACTAGGAACACAGGGTTGTGGTGGTAATAAGCCTGCTGTTCCCTGGAACCAGACCTTCTCCACCTATCCAGGTGCCCCTGGCTTATCACAGCAGACACCTGAGGGCAGCCAGCCCCACCTGGGACATCATGACCTGGAGGAGACACCTGCCCCGCAGTGGGTTGGGTGGATCCACCACATTGACTGCTTGCTCTAATATCAACGGAGCTGGCCTTTCTCCAATAAGCATGATGGATTTCCTTCTGCAGCATCATCGAGGAGGGTGTGCCTGAAATTCAAGCAGACCGCCTTCACACCCGGCAATACCCATCTGTCCCTTGGCCTCTTTCAAGTCCTCTGGTGATCATGATGAACTTGTCCAGGGCTCCGAGTATCTATTTATCAATAACGGTCCCTGAGATGACACAGTCCAATTAACAGAAACATGGCATTCAACGACATGGTGGAGGGCGTGGGGGATGGCCCACTTTCACATGGCCTTACTCACTTGGGAGGTGAGGGTGCAGGGCTGCAGCAGCCTAGGGCCCTTCCAAGGGCACCAGGGCCCTCATTAAACAGGGGAAAAGCTCCAGAGACACAAAGAACAGACAGAGGGATGGTAACAAAGCCACTCTGAGCGCCAATTCGCATCTTGGGTTAGTAACAGCTGCCAATATCTTTTGCATAAGTACTGCTAGGTGGGTGTCTGGTCGAAGCCGACGCGTGGGTGGTGAAAGAAACAGTCAAAATTGACGAGAGTTAAGAGCTGAGGGTTATTTTGAACTCTTACATTTTTAATTTGAGCTTCCTTCTTTTTCTTGGGGGGGAAAAAGTTGTTTTTCCATGGGTAAGCCAAGGGAAGTGGAAAGAGAGAGCTGGTGGAAGTGGCCTTAATTCATTCTTGGTGTGCTCATTTTTCAGGATTGCTGCCTGGATGCAGGGGCATGGCCACAGAGACCTCTGGTGCCCTTTCCTAGGGCTGGAGGAATCCTGGATGGAGAATTCTAAGATGTAAGAAGGATGCCCAGAAGGTTTGAGGGGAAACTTGTAGTCATGGTAACCATGCAATTCAGAGTTTCCCCATGAGAGTGGGTGATCCCAGTTTGTGAGAGGCAAAATCTGAGGTTCAGAGAGATAAAACCTGGCACCAAAATGTCTAGAGGAAAACCAGCACAGCAACTCATGCTTCTGGGGTGAGGGTGGCTACTTTTGCTGAGTGCCCCATGACCCTTCTATGAGGAAGGAAGGACCAGCAGGTAGCAGAGCTACTTAGAGCCTGGAGCATGCCAAGAATGGGAGAGCCGTGAGGGTGGAGGTGAGAGAGAGAAAACACGCCCAGAGCAAACCTAACTAGTGTTTCCACTGAGGTCTAGGATGGAGAACACCCTCACGACAGAGAAAACAACTCTAGTTAACAACTGGACAAATGGAAGCAGGGTTGGGGTGTCTTGGAGGGCAGAACAACTTTATATTTTCAGAATTCCTTTTATATTCAGATCATACACACTTTGGCTGGTTCTCGTTCCCTATGATTCCATCGCAGACTCCAAGAACTCTATCCCATCCTCTCTCAGCAAACAGAGTAAACACACACGGTCAGTGCCCTAGACATAGGGTGCCTCCTTGTGCACTGGGACCTCGCCCTGTCCTCTGCAGCCCTGTGCGCAGCTGCTGTGCAGAGCTCAGGGAGCTCCTTCTCGCCCAAACCTAGGTATTCAGCAGAAATGCCACCGTCTCACTTGGCACCGAGCAAAGTGCTCTAATCCCGTGGAAGGCAGGGAAGCCAGATTTTAACTCAGACAATATTTAAGACGCCCAGGAGCAGAGACAAGCGAATGTTTGCATAAATGCCCTCCCACTGAACTTCCTCCCTGCCCATCTGTCCCCTGGCATTCACACTGCTGGGGCCGCCTTGTGGGTAAACAAGGGAGTCCCTGGAGAGGGAGCCAGCCCTCCTGGCTGCCAGGCCCCCCGCCCCACCACCCAGCCCTGCTCCGCCTCCCCAGCCCCTGTGCTCCTGCTCCCCCACCCCTTTCTCATCCCCTTTATCTCCTTCCTCTCCATTCCCATTTCTGGACCTGGCTTAGCCGTCTATAATGACTTAATCTTGCCGACAGGGTGACAAGCGGATGAATCGAACTCCGAGGCTTTTTTTCTGCACTCCAGATTCATTTGAAGATTTCTCCCAGATGCGGCACTAAAACCGTAGATTCAATTTCCCTTTGACATAATAACCGAATTAGTCTCATATTGTCATACATAAATTACTAGCCAGTCAGGGTGCCACCAGAGGGAGAGAGAGCTGGAGAGAAAGCGAGGTGTGAGCTTCCAAAGGGGTGTGACTGTGACAAGTGGGGACCTGAATAACAATGGGAGACCAGAAGGGTAACAGCTAATCATATCTGACAAACGAGGAGAATTCCCAGGCTGCGGCAAAGGTAAAGAGTGTTTACCTTCCTCCCCGTGCCCCTGGCCATTAAAATGTCACCATGGGGAGACTTACACCTTACAAGAGATATGCAGATCTAAATATCTTCTCAATTAAGTAATGCTCTGTTTGCAAAGGCTGCTTTCAAAGTGGAAAATGTAATTTTCTGGAACTCCGCTGAAGCCTCTTGGCCTGGAGACAGTGCTGAGCTGAGCAGGAGACTTGCATAATGCCTGGTTTGGAGTACAGATGCCTATCCCAGGCCCAGGGGACTCAGCCTGGCTGATTCTGAGCACAGAGGCGGCATCCCAGCCTTGCCTACCCAGGCCCTGGGGGTGATTGTGGGCCAGGAGTCGATTGCGGCCAGATCAGAGCCAGCTGGAATGAGGTTCTCCCACCTGTCCACCAGCCACCCAGCCCAGGCCAGAGCTCTGGGGGAGCTCCTTATGCCTTCCCCTCCATTTCCTCCAGCCCATCTGTCAGTTCTGGTCAAGTCTTCCTCCTAAAAGCTCTGGTCTCTGGCCTGACCTCTGCAAGTGGACGCCCACATCCCATCTTGCTGGGGCCAGTGCCGCAGCATCCTGACCGGTTTTCCCACTTTCGATCCTATCTGACAACCCCAGCTCCAGTTACCACCAGAGTTTATCTTGCCAAAATGCGCATTTGATGGCAGTACTTCCCCCAGTTACAACCTTCTGGTAGCTCCCTAAATAGTAAAGTCCAAACTTCTCAGCGTTTCCTGTAAGCTAAACAGGACCTGGCCAGGTTGCCTGTTGTGACAGGCATATCCCTTGCCCAGTCCCTCGCACCCCATTTCCCAGGCAAGCCTCTGGGATCTTTCTGAGCTGCTCCTCAGGCCTAGAACATCATTCTCCTCCTTCACTTAAGCACAGTCTCCACATAAAGCCTTTTCCAGCCCCCAGCCCCTGTCAAACCTATCACTGTTCTCACCGACCTCCACTGTGCCCGGCTTTCTCCTAGCATGGCCCCTAAAATGTTTTATTGCTGTTTGTGGTCTACTTAATCCATCTCTGTTGCTAGATATCAGATTCTTTGAAGGCAAGGATGGGATTTTATTCACTGCTACAGTCCTCTATGCCTAGCATAGAGTAGGAATTTGATAGATGCTTGGAAAATAAACATTCAAGAAGGTGCGTGAAGCCCCAGCCCAGAGCAAACCAAGGGCTCTCATACGCCCTGCGCAGCTCTACATGAGGGGCTTGTGCGGGTCCACCACACTCACTCAGTGAAATTTCAGTTTTTGTCACATGCCTGCCATGAGCCCAGCTTGGGCTAGGAGCCATGTTACTTAGGACTTTTAGGTTCTTCGCCTGCGGCAGATGGTTAGTGAATGTGTAAGAGATTATCTGCTATGGGTTCTGTTCTCAGGAGCCTACCGCTTGTGGGGATAATAAAGAACAGGATACAATCAAGTATTCCACAAGACTGCAAGCTCCTAGAAGCAAGGAATGTATCCTACTCATCTCTACATCTCTGTCCAAGTTACCTGCATCCCCTAACATGGTCTAGCAGAGCCCCTGTTCAGTACAAGTTGTAAAACTATGGAAATAAATGTGGATTTCATCTATAGTTTATCCTAAATGTAGTTTGGGGGACAGGAAAAGACCTGTAAATTTGTCTTTAACTTTTTATTTGTATTAATATCACCACCTTCTTGATTTGTTTTCAAGCATGTATTAGAGAAATACTTTCCTTTTACATTTCTATTTAATTTGTAGTCTTGCAGAATCTCAAAGACTTAAGTGACTTTACAGCCAATGTATTAAATAGTTGGACTTGGTGGGAGTAGAATCAGGAAATAGCCTTTTGCCCTGTCACTACAGTCATTCAAACCAGCTCTCTGAGTGCCCCCTCCTCACCCCTGCTTAACCCCACCCCCATGGGATGCAGATCAAATCCCTTAACCATTCAAAGGTTCTTGACTATTAACTGTCTCCCTTCAATCCCATTATAAAAAAGTCCAGATTGACCTAAATCAAAACTTCACTCTCTCATTCAATTGAAGGCTTCTCTCCATCCCATCGTGTCCCGGCCTGGAGCCCCTGCAATGGGAAGGAAACCAGCTTGCTGCTCCTTCTCCCTTCTGGCCCTCTCCTTTCTCCTTCCTCATGGTCTGTGCATCCCCTGACTCCTCCAGGGTCAGGGCAGGGAGAAAGGTTACCCTTTTTTTGGTTCAAGCTGTTTGTTCTCTTTGGCTATTGAATGACCTGGAAGATGTCCAAATGCAGGCTTTCTCCCTTGTAGGTTCTTTAAAACAACCCTGGGGAAACTCCACCAGGCAGTTCCCCAACAGAGCAATGGGCTCCCCACTGATCTCTCGACGACTCCCCTCATTTCCAATGCAAGGGTGACCCACACGGCCTCCTTGGTCTCCTCTACTAGCCAGTTCTCAGGGCAGCATCTTTCAAGACAACTCAAGCCTCATTAATCTCTACTGGCCCGTTCGGCCTTCGGGAGATATCCTATGCCTTCAGACTCTGTCCCCGCAGTCAGCTGCCAGGAGCCTCTCTCAGCTCTACTCCAGCAGAACTAGGGACAGGCCTCTGACTTTCTATAGCTTACGTATCCAGCAGTGCGTGGGGTCAGGTTTCCCATTTGTAGTCAATACCCTCTTTCAGTATGTGATTTTCCTGAAGTTTCCTTTACCTGGCTTGGAATGGGCCGGGGATGGGAAACTTATTGTACTCCCCAAAAGACTCAGTCTCAGGCCTTCTCTTACCTGGATGGGGTTGGCTGATGGGAGAGGGCTGTGAGCCAGTTTTGCTCTCTTGATAAGTCTGTGGCTATGTCTGACAATACGTCTATTGGGCAGGGTTCTGGTAGGAAATAGACAGCACACTCAAAGGGGTAATTGGACAGAGTTGAAGGGAATTTACAAAGGTGTGGGGAACGTTCAGGGAGCCACAGGCCATGGGGAAGCATCTTGAATCTAAAAGGGCAAGGGCAATGGGAAGTTTCTGGAGCTTTGGGAGATCTGGAGCTGTTGGACTGGTGCTGCAGCCTTTAGTAGAGGGATTCAGCCACCCTCGGACCATGACCAAGCAGAGAGGGAAACAGGAATAAATACCTTGGCCCCTCTCCTCCCGCCCTTGGATCTTCTGCAGGTGCCTCCCATTGGCTGAAGCCAACACAAAGCCTGTGGCTGAGGAAGGCCAGTTGATAATATTGGTAGCAGTCAGCCTGGCAGGACCAGGATAGAGAAGAACGGTGCTAGAGGGGTATGTTGGGAAATATCTAGTACATGCCCCTCTCTTTACAATGTGCAAGAACTTGTCACATTGTCCTCTACTCGGAGCTGCAATGACATGAGTGAAAGTCCATTTGACAACTAATAACCCATTGCACACTTGTCTTTCTCTCCTCTTCTCCTCCCAAAGGCATGGCATCTGCATCCACAGTATAGACTGCAGAGAAGTGGGGAAGGCCTGGAGCCGTGATGGCAGCCTCTCACCTTCTTCAAAGAGTGGCTTCCTTCTGAACCTGATCAACACTAAGGCCACCCGTGTGCAGACATCAGCTGAAAACCGCATAACCACAGTGCAAAGAAGATTGGAGTGAATGTTTGATTATCTGCCATTTGAGATTCTCTAGGCCTCAGCACCCCCATTATTAGCACACATAATTAAGAGCTGGCTCAGGCTTGCTGGCTGAGGAGCCCTTCAAGAGGCTGTGGCTATTAGAAGGAAAGGAAACAATTGGGCCGGTGATGCCCAAGGTGGAGGCAGCATTCCAATTTGACTTTGGGGGCACAGGGATGAGAAGCATGGTGTCCACTCCCTCATTTGCTACTCTGAGGATTGCTTCAGGTGGTGTCCAGCCCAGGTGGCACAGCCTTGTGGGCAGGGCTGCTGATTGCTGCTGGCAACCAGACTCCTCAGGAGAGCTGGCTTCTCCTGAAAGTGAGGACTGACTTTGAAAGACTCATTCATCAATGTCAGAGCTGCTGCAGACAGGATGAGGCCCAGCGTGGATGGGAGTATACTCACCAACACATCAGCTTCTTGTCACACAAACAAACAATCATGGATCATACACCTTAATGTTCACCTTTTCCTCTCCCACAATCAGGTGGAGTCAGGGGAGGCAAGGGGAGGGATTGTGGGGACACAAGATAGGAGTGAGGAAGGGAGCACTGGGCAACTTGGTCACAGAGAAGCAGGTCCCCAGGGGAGAGCCTGCTGGGCCATGGCCTTGCCTGGGAGGACTGGAGGCAGTGGTGAGGTCAGACCATACTACAGACTGTGATATGGGCCACCAGGCACCTATCTAAGCTCAAGCTCTAACTGCTGTGAGCTGCTTGTTGTAATGGTTAACTTTAGGTGTCAGCTTGACTGGATTAAGGGATACTCCGATAGCTGGTAAAGTGTTATTAGGTGTTTCTAGGAGAGGTTAGCATTTGAGTCAGTGGACTAAGGAAAATCTGCCCTCATGCAATGTGGGCGGGCACCATCAAATCAGCTGGGAGCCCAGATAGAACAAAAAGGCAGATTCTCTGTCTCTACTTTCTTGAGCTGCTCCACTCATCTTCTCCTGCCCTTGAACATCAGAGCCTAGATGTCTGGCTTTTGGACGCTGGGACTTGCACCAGCAGCCTTGACAGCTTCTCAGGACTTCAGCCTCAGGCTGAGAGTTACACCGTCAGCTTCCTTATTTCTCAGGTCTTTGGATTTGAACTGAGCCATGCTACTGACTTCCCAGAGTCTCCAGCTTGCAGATGGCCTATTGTGGGAGCCAATTCCCCTAATAAATCCCTTCTTGTAGATACAGGCACATACACACTGATATGGTTTGGCTGTGCTCCACCCAAATCTCAACTTGAATTGTATTTCCCAGAATTCCCATGCACTGTGGGAGGCACCCAGGAGGAGGTAATTGAATCATGGGGGCTGGTCTTTCTCGTGCTATTCTCGTGATAGTGACTAAGTCTCACAAGATCTGGTGGGTTTATCAGGGGTTTCTGTTTTTGCATATTCCTCATTTTTTTTTCTCTTGCTGCCACCATGTAAGAAGTGCCCTTTGCCTCCTGCCATGATTCTGAGACCTTCCCAGCCATGTGGAACTGTAAGTCCAATGAAATCTCTTTTTCTTCTCAGTCTCAGGTATGTTTCTATTAGCAGCATGAAAATAGACTAATACATACACAGACACACACATTACCTGATTGGTTCTGTTTCTCTGGAGAACCCTAACATGCTGGCTAAGAGCATAAATGTTTCCATCAGACAGACTTCCATTCCAATCCTGGCTAGGCCACCCCCTTGTCTTGTGACCCTGGGAAAACTGAGGCTCAGTTTTCTGACCTTTAAAATGGAAATGACCAATCTCAAAGGGTGTGCTGAGGATTAAATGAAGTAATACATGCAAACTGCCTGTCATTGTACTTGGCACACAGTCTGCAATCAATAAATGACAGTGTTAGCCATTATTGTTACTGTTGGCAGGCCCCCATTCTTCTTGTTTAGCCAAATCCCACAGGGTGGCAATCTTGGTCATTTATTTATCCAAAAACTGTTTACTCAGCATCTCCCATATGGCACTGGAGAAAAAAGAGGCCTCAAGGAGCTCTAAGTCCAGCAATAGAGCAGAGGAGTAGAGCTAACAGTTGTGATGTGGGATGACCACAGGAGGCTGTGGGAGCACAGATGCAACCTGCCTAGCCCAGGTGGGGATGGGCAGGGAGGCCTGCCTACAGGAGGTGGCACTGGAGCTGACTCTTGCAGGATGAGTGGGTGCAGCCAGGCAGTCACACTGGGGAAGCCATTCCAGGCAGAAGCAACAGCCAGAACTGATGAGGAAGACAAATGAGAGTGGTAGCTTTGGGGTGGCTGTGGGTCAATGACAGATGGAAGAATAGGAGATGAGCTGAAGAGGAAGTCATCATGCTGGACAGAGGCATCTGGATTGTATCTGCAGGAGCAGGGAATTCCAACAAAGGACAGCCAGGAGCAGAGGTCATCAAATAGCCCTCCTGGACATCATCATGACTTTGCCTAGGTGGCTGAGACTTGCTTCCCTGGAGGCTGTCCAGGGAGAACCCCCGGCCTGGCCCTGCATCGCCCACTACTCCCTGAAGTGAGGGCAGCCTGACCACCTGGGCATTGCTGCCTGGGAGTCAGCCCTAAGGGCCCAGATTACCACTACTACCACTACCACCACCTATCTCCTCCTGGAAGCTGCACCTGCCCAAGCCAATGCCTGGAACTTTGAAGGAAAAACAGCCCCAGTCCATCCATTTGCATCCACCCCTTGGAGGAGAAGGCCAGGCCAGAGCTGTGCTTTGCTCAGGCTGCCAGGAACTGGTGGATCCTCCATACAGGTGGCCCCCCAGGCTTTCAGATGGCGTATCTCTGCTAAGGGCACATTAACCTTCCTTAACTCTGACAATTGTCCTTCTTGGAGACAGCAGCTGAATCCACAATCCAGTTCTACATGTGGGAGGAATGGAGACTCCATTCCCTCTGAAGTTCTAGCTGATGCTTTTTGGTGACAGGCCAGCTACATGCTGTCACTGCTGCTGCAGGGACGTAGGGAGCAGGAATGGCGTGGGGAGGTCACCCTCCACGCTTCTGAAAAATGGATGTCTTGAACAGCTTCGAAGTTCCAGACTGTCTCTTTTTTTTTTTTTTTTTTTTGAGACGGAGTCTTGCTCTGTCACCCAGGCTGGACTGCAGTGGCCAGATCTCGGCTCACTGCAAGCTCCGCCTCCTGGGTTCACGCCATTCTCCTGCCTCAGCCTCCCAAGTAGCTGGGACTACAGGCATCCGCCACCTCGCCCGGCTAGTTTTTTTTGTAATTTTTAGTAAAGACGGGGTTTCACCGTGTTAGCCAGGATGGTCTCGATCTCCTGACCTCGTGATCCGCCCGTCTCGGCCTCCCAAAGTGCTGGGATTACAGGCTTGAGCCACCGCGCCTGGCCCCAGACTGTCTCTGCAAGTGACAAGGGCTGCAGGCCAGAGAGGAAGGCAAAGTACTTAATAGAATGGGTAGAGGAGGGATAAGGATTTGGGTCTAAATTTTTAATCCAAGCCCTAGGTGATCTCAGAAAACTCACTTAACCTTTCTGAGCCTCAGTTTCCTCTCCTGCATTACGGGGATGACTGCATTACTGGCGAAAATGATTGTCTATGTTTCTCAAATAGGGAGCTCTGCCCCTGAGCTACATGGTGATACGGTGAGAAGTACATATTTTCCTAAGGCACATATTTTATCCAAATATTTTAGAGACAAGCATATTTTAAAACAGATAAATATTCTGGAGAAGCATCTAACATTTTAATTAATTATAAAGATA
Source organism: Mandrillus leucophaeus (assembly GCF_000951045.1). NCBI lineage: Eukaryota > Metazoa > Chordata > Mammalia > Primates > Cercopithecidae > Mandrillus > Mandrillus leucophaeus. The sequence continues at coordinate 2,924,678 of NW_012107697.1, read as the reverse complement.
AAATTTGAATTATCAAAGCAATTCTACTTTGGCTATAGGCTCTTCGGGCTATAGCCAGACCTTGGGACCCTGCTTCCTGCTTCCTGCTTCCTTGTCACTGGGGATGTGTAAGCCGGGCCACTGAGAGGCACAGCACAGGGAATCCTTTTCGTGACACAGGGCAAGTGTTAATATCCACTGCCTGAGAGTGGAACATTCAAGGCTGTGTGTCTTTGTGGCCCATTTTGCCCATGAACTTTTTTATTGTAACAACAACTATCTAGTCCATGTATCCATCTTTAATACAATCCTAGAAAAACTTTGGGCATCAAGGATACTTCTCCCTGGAGAGTGAATATTGTGGGAATAATTCAGAGAAGAGGACGGGAGGGAACCAGCACAGGCTGGAGGAGACAAGCAGGAGGAGATGGGGCAATTGCTGGCATGGGAGACAGACACCTGGAGAATGATATGGGGGGAGGAGAAATCTAAGATCTGAGGGCCTCAGGGACAAGTGGAGGCAGAGCCACAGCATGCTGCAGATCACACAGAGAGGGCTCAAGACCACCTGCAGCCACAGGCCAGGTGGGGAGCAGAAGCCGCAGGGAGGGAAATGATGGCCCACTGCTAAGTATGAAAATGACTTCTCTAGGTCTCTGACACGGATTCATTACTGATTTATCCCTGCCCTTTTATTGCAGACCCAGTTTAACAGTCAGTCCTCTGTGTCCCGTTGATCACGTTCTGCCAGGTTTATGGAAAAGTCATCTCAGCCTAGCCTCTGACTGTTCTCCTTCTCAAACTTAATACTGCTCAGTTTAGGGAACACAGCCATCTGCTTGCTGGAAGCACATTAGCCCAGAGATGCCCCAGTTCTTTGAGTTGTGGCCTGTGTGATCAAAATGGGGAGGTAGAGACTGCATGCAGTTTTAATGAATAACAATGGTGAAGTATATTTAAATGTATAGATTTTTAGCAGCAATACAAATGTTGAAAGGAAGACGGGAAGCCCATACCCCATACCCCCACGTAATTCATTTTATTCCTACTGAAGTGCACAGTTTCAGGCCTGGTGCTTGCCATCGATCAGTTTTGATCAAGTGGCTGAGAATATTTCTTCATGCCTGAAACTCTTTTTTTTTCTTTTTCTTTTTAAAGTTCTGCGATACATGTGCAGAACGTGCAGATTTCTTACACAGGTATACATGTGCCAGGATGGTTTGCTGCACCCATCAACCTGTCATCTAGGTCTTAAGCCCCACATGCAATAGGTATTTGTCCTAATGCTCCCCCTTCCCTTGCCCCCCACCCCGTGACAGGCCCCAGTGTGTGATGTTCCCCTCCCTGTGGCCATGTGTTCTCATTGTTTGACTCCCACTTACGAGTGAGAACATAATGCCTGAAATTCTTAAAAAGACCTATGGAATTTAACTGGGGCACACATGATTTTTGCCTCCAGGTGGAAGAAGATACTTTCCCAGAACTCACCATTACCCAAAAGTGGGCCTCAGAGTCATGCACTTGGGGCTACAAATTCAGGGGATACTGTGGGAGCCACAGGGATTAACTTTGGCATTTCAGAATGTTCCTGTCATTGGACACCAGATGATGACCTGAAAACCTAAACCTTCGTGTTCATCCAAATCTGTGAATCACTTCTGAAGCTGTCACTTTATTTCCAGCAAATAGCTCTGCAATTCTCTAAAACAGGGGATTCTACTGAGCCGAGGGCATTTCGTCGATGGGAGATGAGCACAGTCTCCAGTTGTCATCTGCTCAGTCCTCCTGTCCCGATGGAGTCTGAATGTCTACATGTCCTAGAACAAATCGGCAATGTTTCCCCCTGCAGCTTCAAGTTCTCTGTGTTCAGATTTCTTCAGGAAGAAAATAATATAATGAATCACAGGGAATCCAACACATTGGGCCTTTCAGTGGTGAGAAAGCATTTGAATGAATTTCTTCAACGAGTGTTCACCACGCAGCAATGGGTTGGGCATGAGGATGAAGGAAATAAACCATCAGAGAGTGTCCCCTTGTATCACGCAATCAACCTGTCTTGCAAAGTTTACAACCCAGACTCTTCAGATGACTCGTACTTTTTAAATTCGAATAAACTGTTAAAACTTGCTTTGTCTCTCCTTTCCTGCAGGTACACCATCAGAGAAAGAAAGCAGATTTTCACCTATCCACAAAGCTTGGCGAGCTCTTTACTGGTAGGGGATAAGGCCTTACTAGACTAAGTACATGAAATCATTAAGTAAAACAAAATGTTTCATTAAAAATGTCAAGTGGGCAGCTTAAGGTCAAGTGAGACAGATTTGGCCTAAAGGCTTTATGTTGTTGTGTACACTTACAGAAAAGAATCCATAAAAAGAGCTCAACTGGGAAGCTGAAAACACATGTAACATAGATTACAAATTTCAAGCAGCCACAGTGTAAATTTCTTTAAGTTTATTCTGTTTCTTTCAGGCCCTACACACAGGCATTGGGACCAACACTTCTTTTGATGCCTGACCCAATCTCAGCAAACCTTAAGAGACCCCTGGGCACCAGTCACTATGCTTGGAACTTCCCTTTAATCTGCATACAGCCCTCTGAGATAGAGGTTATTAACCTCAATTTTATTGATGAATAAATAGTCTTATAAAGGTTAAGAGGCATTCAAGCCTCACTACCAGCATCTTTGCCTTTAAACCCCAGCTGCCTCTTAGTGTTTAGAAGGTGGGTAAAATAGAAAAAATAAACCTCAGCTGCCTCCTATCACTGCCAGCTGGAGCTGGGACTGGTTAGATACAGCCTCGGGAAGACAATTTCCTCATAGCATAGTTCTCAAACTTCACGGTGCCTAGTTGAGGAATATTACAAAAAAAAACCAGATTTGGGGTTTCTGCACTGATTCAGCAGGACTGAAGATGAGGGCTGGTCATCTGCATTTTTAGAAGCACCCTCCATGGTAAGTTGCAGGTGGCCCACCAAAGACTGCACTTTGACCTCCTCTGGCAGAATATCTCCTGCAATCACTCCTCTGCCTCCAGGCAGACACACCATACATACCAGCCCATCTTTGAAGAGAATGTTGGATTTTTAGAAGCTCTTCCCAGGATCTTCTGGTCTGGTACAGAAACCTGGAGGCAGTCCTCACCACTTCCCAGGCCGAGCAAGGGAGAGGCAGGAAAGAAAGAGTAAGCGGGGCTCCTCTGCTCCTTCCAGGGCCAGCCCCCCACAGGAGTGACCTTTGCAAGCCTCACTTGTCAAATAGCTGATTCCCACCCTCTCTGCTGCTCATGGGGGCTGGTGCAGCGCGGCTCAGCGCTCCTCAGCAAGAAGGGTTCTGGCAACAATCCTCTAAGAAGGAGAGTGTAATGTTCTGTCTCTGGCATTATAAAATTAATATACTTATGAAGAGAGCAGGAGAGGACTTGCGGGGTAAATGTCTTTCTTTTTTCCCCCAGGATAAAGGCCACTTAGCTCAAATTCAGTCAGCTGGCTCCATGGGACCTCGAAGTGTTTGGGGCTTAACTGTGCAGGAAGAGAATGTTGTATACACAGCCCTGCTGCATCTTCTCACAGTGGGTTCTAGCTCCTCCCTTGAGGCCTTGGGAAGGAACTGCTGGAGTCCTTTATGGCCAGGAATCCACCATCTCCCAGCCAAGCTCTCCCTGCCTCCACAGCACATAGGAACTCATTTACTCATTCATCTCTCCAGGCAACCATTCCCCCAGCATCCTTCCATTCTGCATGTAGCCAACCAACCTGCCAGCCAACATGGTTCTCACGCCTTCATTCATCAAATGTTTATCGAGCCCCTTCAGTGTACCAGGCTCACTGTTCCAAAGCCAGAATCCAGAGCCGTTGCTGTCTCTATGTGTGTGTGGACTCCAGTGGTTCTCAAACTTGGCTGAAGATTAATGTGGCCCGGAGCCTTTAAAAATCTCAGTCCAATTCATCTGTGTTGGGGACACACCGATCAATAGGTCTCCTCACCATTAAGGAGATTACATCCCAGAAATTTTGCTTCAAAGGTAGAGGGAGACCCGATACTAAAGCTATGGTTGAGATTTTATTATCTTGCCCAACTATCAAACTCCTACTTACCCGTCAAAACCCAACTCTAATATGCTCAACTTCCAAAACTCCTCCCCATTCACCCCAGGAGATGAGATATTTCTCGAGTGTCTTATTCTGTTTGTTCATGGCTTGATTCCAGCCTTGTTGTTGCTATTTGTATCTGTCTCTGGAGGGGGCAGCAACCAGTCTTTAAGTGTATTTCCTGTGCTGAGCCCATGCCTGCTGGACAGCGGTTTAGTGGCTTTCTAACTTTTGTGAACCTAGGAATCACCTGGGAAACTTGTACAAAACACTGACTCCCCAACTCCACCCCCATGTGGTCTGACTCGGTAGGTCTGAGATTGAGGCTTAGGAATTTGCATTTTTAGTAAGTTTCTCAGGTGAATCCGATATAGGGTCTCTGCAGACCACACTTCGATAACTATTATGCTGGTGACTCCATAAAAGTTTTCTGAATGAATGAATTTTAAAAACCAAGGAATTAAAGGTCAACAAAAAGTCTGGGAATTTAGTAAGGTCTGTGGATTGCATCCATGTTAACTTCCTAGTTTTGATATTGAATATAGTTATATGAAATGTTACCACTGGGAGAGACTGGGTGAAGGGCATGTGGGGCGTCTCCTTACTATTTTTGTAACTTCCTATGAATCTATAATTGTTTCAAAGTAAAAAGTTTTTAAGAAGTCTGTGGTTTTCCCAGGCCTCAAGGATGTAGACTGGTAAGTTGCTTCAGATCAACAGACCTTTAACGCCACCCTCTAGAGACATCAACCCACAGCTGAGTACAATTAATTATAGACTTAATTATCATGAAGGACTTCTCTACTATACCTTTCATTCTTTGCCTAATTTCTCCATATCTTCCCAAATAATCTTAGGATATTTTCTTTTGATGTAAGGTGTGTTAAAACTATTTGGGAAAGTTGAGGACAGCGTTTGAGATGATGGAGACACTGTTAGAAAGCCAAAATCTGGGGCCATTGCTGTCTCTATGTGCACGTGGACTCCAGGGTTCTCAAACTTGGCTGAAGATTAAAAATCTTTAAAATTGGAATCTATTGAAATGGGAGCCTTTAAAAATCTCAGTGCCCAGGCCACACCTCGTTGCAATCAAAACGAGAATTTCTGGGTAGGACTCCAGGCATTAGGGTTCGTGAAAGCTCCCAGGTGATTCCAATCAGTGGCGCACCTTGTTGGCCTGTGGGCCTGCGCAGGAGGAGGGAAACTATACTCCCTTCTGGACCGCTGCCTCTCAACTCAGCTCAGAAAGACCCACAACCGTATTCAAGGCAGGACCAGCCCTGCGATCTCTTCTCTGCCATTCTCCTTCTTCCAAGCCGATACCTGGAGGCAGGAAGGACTCCCACTTGCCTTCCAGCGGAAGCCTTTGTTGGGTCTACAGCGCTTTCCACGTGTGCAGGGGACCTTCTTGTCTGTGGGGCTGAAAGACCCCTTTCATGGCGAATGGACACTTCACATGGTCTGGAGGGCCCTCGGTGTCCCTTGGAAGTTCACCAGGCCTGACTGGCTCATCGACAGGTAGGCTCCCAGTGTCCGTCCTGGTCAGGAAATCCTTTCGGGAGAGAGTCTATCAGATTCATGCTGGAGTTTTCCCAGGGTGAAGGGGCTACATTGAGGACCCTTATGGCAGAAAAGGGGCTGGTGCCCAGCTCTGGGGACAGAGCACCAGGTAAGGGGCTGGTGGGGCCCTGTCTGGTCACAGAAGGGGTACAGGATCCCTTTGGGAGCATTTGCACCCACTGATGACGTGGTCCTGTATGTCCCATGGAGAGGGCAGGTGTTTGGGTCCTGGGGATTCTGAAGTGTGGTCCATAGTGCCTGCAGGTTACAGACAGCCCAGTTCATTCTGTAGTGCCTGAGGGCTCTCCACCCTCACCCTAACCCACAAGGATGGGGGTGGGGGTGGGCAGGACCAGTGCTGACATTCTGCAGATTGCCACATAGGACAAGAGGAAGTACCCGTGACCAGAGGATACCCTCCACTCAGGGTGGTGCAGCCCCTGAAGGCCCCGTTAGAGAGGGCCTAGTTGTCTAACCAGGCTGCGTCCACTGCTAGCTGAGAAAGGGCTTCTAATGAGCTCCGGACTCCCCAGGCTCACCTGGAGACAAATAACCAGCTTGGCTTCATGGACCTCTTGGCCATCCGTACCCACACCTGCCTGCTCACCTCAGCTCCTTTCTCCTTTCCGCTCACCTCTGGTTTGTCAAAAACTTGGAGACAAAGCCCTCACATTGATTCACTGAACCTTATGACTGCTTTGAGTAGAAATGCGAGGCCGGATGCAGTGGCTCATGCCTGTAATCCCAGCACTTTGGGAGGCCGAGGGGGGTGGATCACTTGAGGTCAGCAGTTTGAGACCAGCCTGGCCAACATGGTGAAACCCTCATCTCTATTCAAAATACAAAACTTAGCCAGGTGTGGTGGCGGGCGCCTGTAATCACAGCTACATAGGAGGCTGAGGCAGGAGAATCATGTGAAGTGGAGGTTGTAGTGAGCTGAGATCGTGCCACTGCACTCCAGCCTGGGTGACAAAGTGAGACTCTGTCCCATTAAAAAAAAAAAAAAAATTGAATTTTCCAGTGGGTGTATTGAATGATCCAAACAGGAAAGGCAAATTTTAATTTTGGGTCTAGCCACTGTAGTAGCCAAAGTTTATTTAACCTATTTTAGATACTGCATTGTACACATTAAATCCCCCCAAGTCCCCATTTTACAGATGAGGAAATTGAGGTTCCAGCACTTACATTGATTTGACTCAAGAGCCCACACGTGTCATCACTGTGTTCTGCGTGACCTCCAGGATCCTTCACACTAAGACCTAGAGGTCATTCTCATTGCCCCTGGAAGGGACGAGAACCCCTGTCCCTGGGAAATGGAGGACAGTCTTCTGTAGTTGGCTGGATCAACACTGTCCACTGAGAAACAGGACACCTAGAAGCAGGAGATCTGGGGAAGAAAAGCCTTGGCAATGCCCTTCTTGACCCGTTGGATGAAAATGGCCTAGTGGGCTGAGACGGTTTGGGCAGGAAGGCGAGGTTTGTAGGCCAAGCCAGCTCCCATCTCTGAGGCTCTCCCCATCCTGCTGGGACATTTGAGGAGGAGGCTAATGTCAAAGATGGAGTGGCCCCATTTCTGTTCAAATCTGATATGAGGAGCTGGGAGGAGGGGGACGAAGGTGTGAGGAGAGGGTGGGCCCACTTCTCCAGGTGCCACTTCCCTAGATGAAGCAGAGCAGAGAATCCCCAACTCGGGTCCCAGAAAAAGGGAAATGCACGCTAGGTGACTGAATTTGAGATAAGCATCTCACAGTGTCTGTCTGTTAACATCTTCTACATCTTACTTGTATCCCATCTCCACGTACTAGCTGTGTGATTTGGGGCAATTTCTGTCTGTCAGTTTCTCCATCTGTGAAACAGGTATAACAACAGTATCCAGCACCCAGGGTCGTAGTGAGGCTTAAACAGTTCAATGTGCGTGAAATACTCAGCGCAGTGCCTGGCACACAGGCAGTACTCGGTTGGTGTTAGCTAGTCGTAACAGGTCTCTTTTGAGACCGAATAATTTCTTTTTCCGTAAGAGACACTTGGGATAGATCAAAGAACTTTCTTGACTGTTAAACAGGCTAAGACACATAAGATTATTCTACAAAGAAAACAGAAGCATCTCCTTCCTGGGACCCTTGTAGAAATTACTGTGGTTCAGGCAAACATGATAATAAACATGTGTTGAGGGCCTACTATATGGTGGGCACTTCTGTCTGCATCACCTCACTGAGCCTTGAAAGCCCTCTGCAGGTGTTTCCCTTTTATAGAAAAGGAAGCCCAGGCTCAGAGGAGGTTAAGTGCCTTGCCCCAGTAACAACTATGGTCCAAGCCTCCTTGCCCCTGCCTGCACCCGGTGACGGAAGATGGACAGACAGTATGACCTTCAGAAAACCTCTGCAACCCGAGGAGTCTCACTTGGGCTTGCTCAAACCATCAGCAAAACGGAGATCTGAAAATAATCATGCTCCATTCAGAGTGTTTCTCTTCTCTCCCCATCATACATTCTTCCAACATCCAGCAGAGCCGGGGGGTGGCCAGCCCAGGGCACTGACTGACATCTCTGAGCAGAGCTTTTCAGTGGACGGAGCGCAGACGGCATTGCGTCTGCAGAGGCCCGCGGGCAGGGTGATTGCTGGGCTCCCACAAGAACAGGCAGTCCTTGGAGGCTTTTGACTCACACTTTGTAAATTGGTTTCATGCATGGGCTATCAGTGGGGGCCTGGCTAGATAATACGATTTTCCAACACAGCTCTTTCCCCCTCGTCTGCAGCCACCCAAATCTCCGTGCAGAGTGCCTGGAGGGGACGTGATGTGCTTGGCAGGGAGCGCCACGTCAGGCTCCACGGTCCTGGCTGGGGTGATGCGCGTCTAAGAGGCCATGGTTCAGAGCAGTGTTGGAGAACGGCTTATGTTCTCCACAAGTAAGGAGCGGGGGTGGGGGTGGCCCAGGCAGGCACCCACAGCCAAACCTTTCCATGGTGGGTGGGGGTTGGGGGATTCTCAGGAAGTGCCAGGTCCTCAGAAAGTAGCCTGTGGGGTCAGGCTACTGCTCACGGCAGGGTACCACCAGCCTCGACTGTGCACAGCAAGTCCCTCCATGCCCAGTCAGACCCAGAGGGAGGCACATCAGAGCCCAGAAGCCCAAGCAGCCCAAGTGCAACCACAACCGAGAAGCGGACACTCGTGAAGGTGTCTCTGGGGAAGCGTTCTCAGGAGAAATGGGGAGAAGGGAAGAAATAAGGATGGGGTCTGGGCCTGAGATCAGCTTCGATTTCATCCCACTGGGAGCTCAGGAGCACAAATGATACCACAAGGTCAGGCTCACCTTGAGTCAAGGGGCCTGGTCTTTTTCCCCTGCTGTCTGTTAGTCGGTCATCAGCTGTTGGCTTAGGGCAAGGGAACTGAGAAGGCATGTAGCTAGCCTCTGATGGTAGGCAGCTCCTACTCAGCTAAGGTGAATTATCCAGAGAAGGGGCAGCTGGGAGCGTTAGTGGCCAACACACACAGGGGCTGGGGGATGGGCTGCACCCGTCCAGCAAAGGGGACTTAGCAGGGTACCAACATCCCTGCACCATGCCCATGGGAGTACAGCCAGGGCACAGCTCAGCTGGAACCCTGTCAAGAGCAGCCTGGTGATTCTGACCTGTAGAAAGCCAGAGGGCCGACGTGCCAGACAGCTGTACAATCGGCAGTGTCTGCGACAGCCTCAGCCATCCCCCAACACCCTTATGCTGACACTACAAAGCCAGTGATTCTCAAATCTGCCCTCTTATCTTTTCTCAGCAGGGCCACAGGGCTGCAAGTTTCATCAAGGGCAGCATCTGGGAGTCTCTGCCCAGGGCCCCTGAAGCCAGGGCCAGCCCCATCTGCACGCAGGCACACAGACACCTATCAGAGTTATTCTGTAACGATCCAAAGCCTCCTACCCAAGAGCCTTTAATACAAGTTTGCTGCTGAAACACAAATATCCGCCTTCGATGCGGAAGAGAGATTAAATTAGGAACAATCTTAATTCTTTCTGGCAGAGGGAAGCGAGCGAGAGCTGTCAGTTCCCCAATGATAGATTGTTAAGGAAATCCAGGTTTAAAGGCATTTCATAAGTTTGCTTTTGCCTGCTAATAAAGAGAGTCAGCTAACGGAATCCGATCACCAGGCGAGATCGTAATGAGATAATGCAATGTGCTCCACAGAGACCCAGCCAGCTCCTTGAAATTCCTCCGAGAGCGTTTCTGAAGTACCACATTGTGACAAGGAAGGAAAACTAAGAGGGGAAGAGAGAAGGGGAAATGGGCATAATTAACCAAGTAGATTCGGTGATTCAACAAAGATCATACGGTCTCAGCAGGCTGAGGGGCTGTGGTATTTACCACCTACCTCCCGCCTGTTTCTTGGTCTCCAGGCCTGCGTGTTTTCTCAGTGAGACGAGCAAGCTCAGAGTCATGTTCCTGGAATATGTAGAGATTGGAGGCCTGATTACAAGCAAGTTGCCTGGAGTCCTCACCGGGTAGCTGGGGGTGGGCCTCAGCGGGGTCTCTTCCAATACCCCAAGGGTTTGAGGGAAGGGACTGTATTCTGAGGGACCCTCGGCTTAGGCTTGAGATCACTCAGCCCCGTGTCCAGCTGGCTGTCAGCTATGCGCTGAGTGTTCAGGTTGGGTGGCTGCGATAGCACTTGGGCTCTGCTTTAAAGATGTTTGGCCCCTGCCCTGGGGGTTGTTCTGGGGCTGAATTATACCCGGGGCTTATGCGGTGGTCTGGGCTGGGCTAACTCTGTGTGTTTACCTGGACACCAATGGTCAACTTATTTGGCAAACCAGAAAAGCAGACTCATCCACATGCAAAGAAAATGTAATTCCAGGCTTAAGGCAATAAAATAAACTTCCAAACTCCTGTTTACTATTTCAGCAAGCTCAGCCCCCATACCTACTCTGCTCTTGTCTCCACCCTTGTAGGCGTGGGCAACCTTTTTTTGTTCTAAAGGACTTTGTGAAGGCTATGAAAACCTCTTTCCAGAAAAAGTGCAGACACACATAGACACCAAGTTGTCATGTAATTTCAGGGGTTTACAGATCCTGACCCTGAATCCTAGCTTTCAAAACTCTAGAGAGGAGGGGATGAGCCTCTCTTTGGTGTACCCTGTGCAGACAGATGCAGCCCAGGCAGGAGGCCATCTGGAGCTGGTCCGGCCCTAGAGACAGGGAGCGCTGTTGCGTTTCCTGTGCTGCCCAGATTGTGTTTCCAGGCCGCTGCGTATCTGGGGTGAAAGAGAAGCCAGTGGTCAGCAGGGCAGACAGTGGTGACCACGGAGGCAAGAAGTGAAGGCCAGGGATGGTGGCTCTCAGGTGCAGGTGGCAGCCCACATGATTGTCTCTTATCTTGGATCTCTGTCACCCCCCACTCTCTGTTCCCTAAATGGCCCAATAGATGGTCCCTTGGAAGGAAAAGGGCTTTTGTACATGCTTTGGAAGACAGCACAGGGTAGGTGCTGGGAGACCATGTCCTCTGCTGTAGCCAGAGGGAGAGAACCCCACAGGACAGAATGGTGGGGGCTTCATGGGAGAGGTAGAGGGAGCCGAGGCTCTGGAGCCTGGAAGGACTCCCAGAGGGAGGATGGGTCTGGGAAGCTGGAGATGGCTCACTTCCTATCCGGGGACTGGAGGGGCTCTGAGCTGACTGTAGCCATAAGGTTAGACACAGCCATTGGTGTTGCTGCCTAAAAGGGGCTTCTTTCTCTCAGTGATCACTGATGTATCATGTCCCTGTAATTGTGTATTGTATTTTGGCGGTGGTGCATCCAGAGGAGATTGGAAATCCAGATCGAACCCTCTGTCCCTGGCAGGACATCCATCACACACTGAGGGGACTGGGTAAGGTGAGGGAAAGGGGCAGAAAGTCAGGGGGTGCTCAGATGCAACCAGAAAAAAGTGGGGAGCCATGCAGAGGAGGATTTTCTCTGGATCTCAGAATCCTTTGTGGCCTAGTGCCCCGTTGGCAATGCTCACACTGCTCCTGTGTCAGGACTTACAGAGAGGATCAGGGTGTGGGAAATGGGGGCTCTGGCATCCTGGGGGCCTAGACTTGTCTCTCAGTCATTCAATGACGAGCATTACTTGGGCGCCACGTTATGTCAGACGCTGTTCTAGGCACTGGGGATACCACAGGAAACAAAATAGACCACGTTCTTGGAGTAGGTATGCTAGTGGAGGCGCTCGGGCATGGATCCTGGTCTGCCCATGTGGGGACCAGATGCCTCAGCATCATCAGATAGGCTCCCCAGCCTCCTGCTCTTGCGGGTGGATAGAATAGACCCTTCCTCAAAATGGATCAGGGGAAGAACTACAGGGCCTCTGGCCCCCTTCCTCCCACCTCCATCTCCTTGAGCTAAGAAGACAGTCATCAGGGTCCATCTCCTTCTACCACCCACTTCACCAGGGTCTAGGCCTGGCTCTGGCAGGACTCTCTGAATGAGCTGTGGCATGTCACTTCCCTCTCTGCTCCTTGGCATTCTTAACTATAAGATGAGGCTAATGACGCCAGCCCCAGGTGTCATCACATCACCAGAATTCTGTTAGGACCATGGAACCCACAGAAAGTCTGGTCAGAGAAGAGACTTCAGGAATCCTTGAGCCCAGTGGCCTCATTTATATAAGAAGAAACCAAGGTCCACAGTGGTTCCTACTGAGATCTTGTCTTAGAACGCTCCTGATGGCTCTTTGTAAACATGAGGGGTTGTTTTGTTACTTTTGCTATTTTTCCTTTTGAGGTCCACTGACTGGCCTCCCATGGCCCAAGCAGAGAAAGGAGGCACGAACCAAGAGTCCTCCCTGCGGGTCCCCAAGTCCTTCATTTGTCCTCAAAGACCTTGTTGGCCTCAGGCCCTGTGGAGCTCCCCCTGCTGTGACTGCCCAGTCCCTCTAAGAGGACGGAAGCTGTTTATTGCTTTCTTGCATAGTGGGGGAGGCTGGAGTTATAGGCTAATTAAACCACAGACAGATTCCTCAGCAGTTGGCTGGGACCATAAGTGCTGTTACAACAGTAAAAGGCCAGAGATGACAGATGGAGCTTTTCCAGGATTATGTCACCATCGACCCTGAACACGGCCTCCGCTGCACCCCTCAGCTTCAGGGCCATGCTCCGTAGGGTGATTGCTCTGCACCAGGGAAGTCTAGAGATGATTAGGGGAAAAAGCAAAAACAAAAGACAAGAGTGGAACGGGCTCAACCCAAACGCAGTGGCAAGCAGTAGCAACCTGACCGCGCTGTGGTCTCCCTGAAAGAACAGGAACCTGTCCAAGATTCTTCTCAAAGGGAGAGCAGGGATGTCCTTCCCAAAATCAAACCGAAATCCCTTCTGCTGCCAAGACAGCAAAGGGATGGGGACAAGGAAGATGACTTGCCAAGAGACAGAGGCCACGATCTGGGGAAGGGTCCTTCATGGCGATCAAAGGCTACCCTGGGGCATGTCCTGACTGCTCCCTGACAGTTGCCCCAGTCAGGGTTCCTGCCTGTTGCACTGCCTTCATCCCACCTTTTTCAGGAAGTTGACCTCGAGGACATTACGCCAAAATCTTGACTTTGTTTTCTCAGCTACCCACAATCAATGAGCTGCAGGGAGGGAGGAAGAGAAAGGCAAAGAAATGACCTCACCATTAGAAATAACCTTCAGGGAAAATCTTCATCTGGTTCTGGAGTCAACCATGTTGGCTCTGGGTCCCCTCTCTGCTGGTGCCCAGTGGCATTGGCTTGGACAGTTCATGTAACCATCCCTGGGCTTCTGGTTCCTCCACTGTAGTAAAAACAGCTAGATATTCCTGCCTTGTGGGTGTACTGTGAAGCTCCAGAGAGATCAAGCATTTACGACTGCAAAATGCTTGGTAGAAATGAACTGTGGTTTTTCAGCCACTCATTGGAGAACACAGGCTCCAAGAGGAGCTAGAACCTTCTTTACCCTGGAGAAGAAATCCCCTCTTTCCTTCTTAATGAATTCCTTGGAGCTCACAGAATCAGAAAAGCCACCCTAAAGTTTAACCTCATGCCCAGCTGCGACCAGGCTGCTGAAGGGACAGACCCAAACAGGAACTGTGAGATGGAAGAGCTGGAGCTCAGGAAAGGCCCAGCTCCCACCTCCCTCCAGCTGGGAAGATGGTACCAATTCGGCCAGTCTGTTCCTCTGTTTCCCAGCTGCCCATGTTCCTCAAAACCTACAAGGTCACTCGGCCCGGCTGGAGTTCTAGCTGGAGCACTGACATGATGCGATCTGACAGCCCTTTCTCCCGCTGCCAGCCCAGGGCATGGATGGAGGCTGCAGGCTGCTAGTAGAAGGGGGAGGGGTAGCTGTGTCTTGGCCTGGTCATGGCCCGGGGAGGCCAGGAGGACCAGAGGTGCTAAAAGACAGAAAAGCTGAGGAGCAGGTTTGTAGGAAGTCCCTGGGCACTCCCCTGCCCACCTCCCACCTGGCACCCTCACCACACACCTCATGCTGTAAGACCAGCCCCAGTGTTCAGGAGCCACCTGCACTGGGGTTATCTGATTGGGTCACCCCATGGATGGCAGCCCTGCAGGAAATGGGTGAGGACAAAGAGGGGCATCTGTGATCTGCAGATGCTTACGTTTGCCACAGGGCTGGGACCCCACTGAGAGCTCATCTCCCAGGTCACATCTTTTGACAGCCCCTTTCTGTTCTCCTAGTTGGGAAGAAGAGGAATGAACACTTGGAAAGCCCCTGCTTTGTACCGGACTGTGCCAGCCACGTTAGCTCCCTTATTCATCCCTGGTGGCAGACAGGGACCCTAGGGGACAATGACACACTCACACCCCACACTATGAAGAGAGTTTAGAAATGTTTACAGAGGTGTGGGTGGAGTCTAAGGAAACCAGCCAAAGGTAGTGCCATGTCCTTGCCTGGCAACAGCAGGGCACTTACCCTGCCCCGCCACCCCCAGTGGGCCTAGAGGGGCAAGAGAAGGAGCAGGTACTGCCCCTGCAGAGAGCAGCAGGGGAGGTCTCTGGGGAGGGCTGTCTGATCCAGGGATGCAGCCAGCTTGTGAGGACCCTGGAGGGAAAGAATTAAGGAAATTAATCCCCAATTTTCCTGTTTTTCTCTCCCCCAATGTTCTGCCAGTGATGCCCACTGGCCTGACCCAAACAAGCCAGAGAGCAAGGGAGCTCACTGATGCCATCCAGTTGGGGGAGCCTTGGGTGTGGGAGCCAGCGGCAGAGCCGGTAGAGAGTAGACCTAGAGAGGTAAGCAGCAGGTGGCCAGCACACAGGAGATAGGAGTGACTCCTTTTACAAGTGCCCAAAGTCAATAGCTGATGACAAAACCAATTTTTATGGCCATGCTCTTACTAACGTCTTCTGTCTAATCACTTATCTCCAAGAAAGTAAGACAGAGGGTAAAAGAGGATGGGTCATACGGTCTGTTTAGCCCACCCAATCCAAGCTTCCAGCTCCAGCAGCTCCCTAGCCTCTGGTACTCTGAAAGTCCCTCAGGTCTACACTGGGGACAGATTCTAGCCCAGCTTGGCCATCAACTGACTCCTAACCTTAAGAAATGCCTTAGGCTCTCTGGACTTCAGTTTTTGCATCTGCGGGGGAAAAAAAGTAATAAAATAGTCAAAAATAATTATCTCTTTGTTTTCATTACAAATAGTTTTAAAGTATAAGTATTCACATGCACACACAAATGACATTGTTTGGCAGTAAAGTCAACCCATAAATGCAAGAGAAAAATCGTTCTTTAATTCAACAAATTCTTATTGAACAACCTACAAAGTACAACCATTGTTCCTGGTGCTGGGGACACAGCAGCACACAAAATAGGCAGGTCTCTGCATTCATGGAAGTTCTGGTCTAGTTGGAGGAGACAGACAATGACAAACAAATGAATACACAGGATTGTCAAGCGGAGATAAGTGCTTTGGGGAAAAGAACAGGATGACAGCAGGGCCCCTCCCTCTCTGTGGACCTGGAAGGGCAAGAGAAGGAGCAGGTACTGGCCCTGCAAGAGCCCAGCCGTCTGCGGAGAGCTGTCTGATAGGAGCTGTGGCACGTAGGGAGTGCTGGAAGTGAGGATTACAGTTGTATGTAGGGTGCTCAGGGAAGACCTTCAGATAAGATTTTTTTTCTTTTTTCTTTTTTTAAAGACAGGGTCTCGCTCTGTCCCAGGTTGGAGTGCAGTGGTGCAATCATGACTCACTGCAGCCTTGAATTCCTGGGCTCAAGCCATCCTCCTGCCTCAGCCTCCCAAGTAGCTAGGACCACAGGTGTGCACCACTATGCCTGTCTAATTATTACTATTTTTGTAGAGACGAGGATCTCCCTATGTTGCCCAGGCTGGTCTCAAACTCATAGCCTCAAGCAGTCCTCGGCCTCCCAAAGTGCTGGGATCACAGGTGTATAAGAAATCTTTTGCACAAAGGCCTGAAGGAGTAGAGACATGCAGAGATCCAGGGAGAGGAAACAGCAAGTGCAAAGGCCCTGAGGCTGAGGCACACTGGGCATGTCTGAGAACACGCATGGAGGGATGCATGGACAGAAAAGAGAGGCCCAGATACAGGGAGCAGGAACCACACCTCCATGCTAATACGCAGAAGGAAAGTGAGCGCGGAAGTGGGAAGCACTGTTAGAAGCTACTGCAGTAGCTGAGGGAAGAGGTGATAGCTTGGACCAGCTGGAGGTCCTGAAGAGTCAGACACTGGCCATCTGTTGAAAGGGAAACCAAAGTATTTGTTGATGGGGTGGATGTGAGATATGAAAGACAAAGAGAAGAGGAGTTAAGACTGATTCCAAGGGTGCAGGGCCTGAGCAACTAAGGATGGTGTTGTGGCTTATGGAGCTGGGAAAGATGGTGGGGAGAGCAGCTTTGAGAGGGGAAAGTGGGAATCCTGTCTTGGATGTGCTGAGTAGATATGCATGGTCTGGAATTTGGGAGCAAGGACTGGGCTGAATGAGGCATCTGGAAGCTGTTGGCATTTAGATGGTATGAAAGCCACAGGTCTGGGGGAGACCAACTGGGACTGGGGAGAGGGAGGAGAGGAGGCAGAGGCCTGAGCTCCAGTGGGGCTGGGTCAGGGGCCAGCACAAGGGACTGAGAAGCAGTGGCCAGTGAGGCAGAAGAACCAGACAAGGAGGGCCCAAAAACAAAACCACAGACTCATCCCCCATCTGAATGCACCTGCCCAGATCCACATGAGAATAGTAGCATATCAAAATAAGCAATGCATTAAAATAAAAGAATCTCAAAAGCAGTTTATAAATGTAGATCTAGGAGCTACCATGGCTTTTTTGCCACCATGAGGGAAGCCCACCTGAGGGGGAGGCTGATGTAAAGAGAGGGCCCGGCTGGGCAGGCAACTCGGAGGGTTCGCCAGGGATTACCTTATCCCAGTAACACAGCCTGATTCAACATTATGATACATATTAAAATAGGTCACTGGATGATAAAGGAAAATTCTATACGGTTATGTCACTAAACATCAAGAAACATTTGATAAAATTCTATGTATTTTTCCCATTTTAAAAGATGCCTCAACAAAGCAGGAAGGAAAATTAAGCTGTCTTAATTATAAAACGTTCAGAAAAACCTTAGAAACATTTGCCATTCTGTCTGGAAACAATATAGCGATGCCCCTCCTATCCAGCACAATTTAAGAGAAGAAAAAGAAGGATGGAAGAGAAAACTATTATTTTCAGATTATATGATCATCTTCTATGAAATCCAGCAGAATGAGATGACAGACTGTTAGATAATAAGATTGCAGCGCGGTGGTAGAGTTATCAGAGCAGCAACCAAAACTCAAAGCTTCCCTCCATGCTACCAATTAAAAATAGATACATTTAAAAGTTAAAAAAAAGAACAAATAATAACAACAAACACCTTTAAGGTCTCAAGGAATAAACCCAATAAAATATGAATGAAACTTTTATAGAAAAACTATAAAACTCATACTGAGTATCAAATAAGAGGATCTAAATAAATGGTGAGACATCTAATATTCCTAGATGGAAAATCTCAACATTGTAAAGATGTCAATTCTCCCCAAATTCAAAGCAACCTCTGTCAAAATCTCAGCCCAATTTTACGGAACTTAATGCAGGTAATTTAAATACACCTGGAAGAGAAAGAGAACAAGAATAGCCAGGCAGTTGTTGAAAAAGAAGTATGATGAAGAAGGATTTACCCAACCAGCATAAAATATATTACAATTACATAAGCCGTAGTCATTAAAACAGCAAGATGTTAGCCTAAGAATAGACAAACAGATAAGAAGCAGATCATGTGTGTACAGGAGTATATAATAGCATTTCTAATTAATGACCAAGGGTTGGACCATCTATAGATAGCACAGGAGCAGTTACTTGTTGTATCAGTTTAGTCTCTGCTGCCTGCTGCCCGTAACAGAGAACTTGACTCAGCCAGGCTTTAATAACAAGAAAATATATTGCTCATGTAAGGAAGACAGATAAGGAGGTAACGAGGCTTCCAGGCTGCCCTAATCCATGGCCCTGGCTCCATCCCTTGAAGTTTCATGCATAGCCGGGACCCTCTCTTTACATCAGCCTCCCCCTCAGGCGGGCTTCCTTCATGGTGGCAAAAGAGCCATGGCAGCTCCTGGATCCACATCTACAAAGCATCATGTCCACAGGAAGGAAGGAGTCTCTGCTCTTCTCCAGGGATCATCTTTTAGCAGTAAGCAAAATATTTTTCCCAGATGCACTCAGTAAACTTGCCCTCACCCTAACTGGGTCGTGCACTGATCCTGAACTAATCACCATAACCAACTTCATGCCATGCTCTGATGTTTAGCAAGGTATATGGATTACCCTTAAACCAAGAAAGCCCAGCACTAAAGCCTGAGGGATACATGGGCACAAGGTGAAAGCCTAAATGAAAGTATAGGAAAGGCAAGAATAAACAAGAAGTGGGCCACCAATAATGACGCCAAAGCTAGCTACTTGGAAAAAAATACATTTGGGCCGTATTTCCCACCATACACTAAATAAATTTCAAATTGACTGAAGAGCTAAATAAGAGAGGTATAAAAATGTTAGAAGAAAATACACTTATAACTTTGGGATAGAGAAGACCTTCTTAAGGAGGACACACACACACACAAAAAGCCCATAAATAAAAAAAATGGATACATTGACTGCCAAAATTGTTTCTGTCTAATCAAAACAAACAAACAAAAACCCTATAAGAACAATTGAAAAATAATTTAAAGTCTGGGAGAAACAGATGAAACATGCACAACACATACACATCAATATCCAGGATATAGAAAGAGTTTCTACAAAATGATAGGAATAGGCAAAAAATATGAGCATGTAATTCATAGAAGAGGATGCGTAAATAAGCAGTGAGCATATGTAATTTTTAGTAAGTATGAAAATGCTTACTAAAATTAGGGAAATTCAAATCATTATTATTTTGGTAAAAACTATAATATTGCTAATAATCAGGGCTCCAGGGAGTATGGAGAAATGGGAAGTTTGATACACTGTGGGACTGTAAATTGGCAAAGAGTATTTGTTCAAATTAAATATACCATTACTCAACAAATTCTGCCAGGAATTTCATTTCACGTCTATGCTAGAGAAATACTCCTTTATGTTTACAGGAAAGCATTGACAAAGATGTTCTTCGTTATATTGTTTCTAGTAGTGACTCAAATGTCCAAGAGGGGAAAATAATTAAAGATATATACAAACATATGTATATACAAATGCATACATATACATACATAATAGAATACTATTTAGCAGATAAAAATGAGGCAGATCTATAGGGAGTGGAATTGAAATATCTCCAAGTCATATTTTTAAGTGAAAAGAGCAAATTGCAAACCATATGTACCACATTTTAACATTTACATAAAAAACAAACAAAAGATCTACATGTTTCTATTTGTATGTGTATGTAAAATGCATAGGCAGCTGTCTGTAAGGCCTCAGTCATTCCCTAGTCACCACTAGGAAGGGGGCTGGGAAGGAGCGAGAAAGGGAATGCTTAGGCTTTATCAGTACTATGTGTATTTTTAAAGCACAACTATATATACCTCCTATAGTTAAAAATACATGTAAACATTTAGTTTTCCTTTGTGCACTTGCTGAGGGCATGCCGCTCGTATGTTCTGGCTCACCCACCTTGTGCTCTACCACCTTGGATGAAGGAAGCACACCTTTCTGGTTCCTCCCCACCAGGGCTTCCTGGGGAACCTGAGGAAGGCTCCGGATTCCCAGAATCCCCTAAGGGCTGGGCATGGTATGGTTGCAAAGCATGTGGGCTTTGGAGCCAGAAGACTTCAAAGCCTGAGTTCTGCCCCCACTTCTTGCTAGCTATGCAACTTTGGTCAAGTAATCCCTCTGTACCATGGTGTTTCCATCTGTAGAGGGCTAACTGGTAAGAATACCTTCCTGCAGGGCTCCTGGGAGAAATGAATGAACATCAGATCCACTGGGCATTAAAATATATTTTTTAAGTTTGAAAATGCTACTCTAACACCAGGTTCAGGGATCGCCTGTCTTTTCCAAACTCTTGTAGTGACCCCTCCCTCACAGGAGGAATAGCACTGAGTACGAGTTCCCTCCCGCTTCCTCTCCTCTCTGCCTTCCCATGTCTGTGTGCTAGCAAAAGCTGTGCACTCCGGTGAACAATGACCCCTATTAACCTCTTTGATTAAGTCTTTGTCCTCCTAGTCCCCATCCACACACCTGTTAGCAAGTAGCAAAGGCTGCCCCTGCCTCTGGGCAGCCAGCAGCTCCCCTGTGGCCCTGAGCCAGCTAAGGGCTGAGCTGGTCCTTCCTCGAGCTGTCTTTGTTAGCGTGGGATTGGCAGTTTCCTAGAAGCCACCTGGGAAATGACTTCTGAACCACACCAAAAGGAGCAGAAGGTTAGCAACATGTTGCCTCTACTCCTCCTTGGGCCCAGGCCTGCCTTTACACGTGCTTCTCAGGGAGGAGTAAACTACTCAGATCCTCCCTCCTCCAGGCCAGGCCCTGCCTCTGGAGGGCGGACAGAGATAGTAGGAGATGAAAATCACTTCTGACCACTGCCAGTCTATTGGCCAGACAGGTCACTGGCCCCTGTCTCCCGAGACGCAGCCGTGGATGGGAGATGAGGGAGCAATATCTGCCCAAATCGCTCCTGCTGCTCTCCATGCCATTCGCCTGTCGTTCTCCTCCAAAAAACGTGTCCATCATCTGTGAGCCCCAGGCTTTTCTCTCTCTCTCTGCTTGGACCCAGGGACACAGGAAGACTGAGAAGATTGAGCAAAGTCTCCTGTTCTCCAGTCCTCCTCCCCTTCCTGCTCTCGGAGGGGTACCAGAACCCACACCCAGTCATGTGTGCAAACAAGCGTGTGCACACACCCTGCAGGGTTCACCCTGCAGACGTAGAAGATCAATCGCTGAGTCCTCTTCTCCAGCCCCTGCCTTTGGCCCGGAGGGCACCTGAATCTTTCCCTACATTTATTCTTATTCTTATGTATTTATTTTTAAATTCATGCAAACCAACAACTTGCACCCAAGAACAAAGATTTCATCTTGTTTAATTATCCTTTAAGACCTGGCCCAAGCATCATAGCCTCTGTGGAGCCCTCCAGAGCCCCCCTCTCCTTCCCCATGGAGTCTTTCCCCTTGTGTCTCCGGCTGTATGGTGAAAGCGCATCAGTCATAGAGGTTACTCCATGGGGCTGCATTTTGTCACATCTCCATCTCTCCCACCACACTGTGTCATCTGTATCTAAAACACAGTGATGGCACATGTTAGACACACATCAATGAATGATGGATGCAAAGCCTCCTGCCAAGGACTGAATGTTTGTGTACCCTTAAAATTCCTGTGTTAGAATCCTAACCCCCACGGTGATAGTAGTAGGAGGTGAGGTCTTTGGGAAGTGATTAGGTCATGATGGAAGAATCCTCATGAATGGGATTTGAAAGTGACTCCAGAGAGTTCCCTTAACCCTTCTGCCATGTGAGTGCACAGTGAGCATACAGCTGTCTATAAACCAGGAAGTGAGCCCTCACCAGACACGGAATCTGCCAGTGCCTTGATTGTGAATTTCCCAACCTCGAGATTATGAGAAATCAATTCTGTTGTTTATAAGCCACCCTGTCTATGGTGTTATCATAGCAGCTCGAATGGACTAAGATATCTCCCTTGCTCATCCTCCCCAGCTTCTAAGACGTAATGCAACATAAGTTCTTCTGCTTCCTACTCTTTCAACAGTCATAACTTTGTTGGCCTATATATGTATTTATAACAGAGAATTGGCTGGGCATGGTGGCTCATGCCTGTAATCCCAGCACTTTGGGAGGCCACGGTGGGTGGATCACCTGAGGTCAGGAGTTCAAGACCAGCCTGACCAACATGGTGAAACCCCTTCTCTACTAAATACAAAAAATTAGCCAGGCATGGTGGTACATACCTGTAATCGCAGCTACTTGGGAGGCTGAGGCAGGAGAATCGCTTGAACTCAGGAGGTGGAGGTTGCAGTGAGCTGAGATTGTGTCATTGCACTCCAGCCTGGAAAACAACAGCGAAACTCTGTCTCAAAAATAAATAAATAAATAAATAAATAAATAAATAAATAAATAAAATATAACAGAGAATCTTCATAGACATCATTGCACCTAATAGGCCGGCGGTTCTTCTCCTTTTTGGAGGAACCCAAGCTTCTTTGGGAGTAGAAGAAAATTGTGAACCTCAGAAAAGTGTGCAAGTGTACAATTTTCTTAATAAGCTGCTTGCAGATACTACTGAAGGGCACCGAGGGGCATCCATAGACCTAGGTTCAGAATCCCACCATGATGGTCTACACAGAGACCAGTGTTGTTTCCTCTGCATACACAGCCCTGCATTAAGGTGGCAGGAAATGAGTGGACATTTGTCCTTCGTTGAGCTGAAGATCATTTCTGAGAATCTCTCAATCCTTTTTCTTCAAAGCATGTACTTGTTGTTCGCAAAGCACGTGATATCACATTCTACAGTGATAATAAACAGGTTTCTTCTTGAGATTATTCTGTCTTGAAAATGGGGTGTCCAATGCAAGTACTTAGGATTCCCTGGATGGTGCCCCCATTGGAGGCCCTGGGCTGGTTGGGCAGCCACAGAATACGCGGAGTGCCCATCTTGTATGCAACTGGCAAGAGGAGCAGGAGGGCTGGGTCCACCCCTCCCTGCCTCCACGAGAGTTCTCTCGGACAGAGTGAGTTTCGTGCTTAGAGTCTGAGGGCCTCATCGCCGAATCCTCCAGCAGAGTCTGCAGCCCGAGGCCCGTGGCGGGGGAGGCAGGCGGGGCTCAGTCCTTCTCAGAGGCAAAAAGCAATGAGGTTGAACTTTATATTTATTGATCATGGCTTCTCTAGACCTTTACTATCATTTAACTCTCGCTTCTAACCAAATCCCCTTTATCTCTTTTTGCCAACTTCACTGCCCAAGATCGTTTTTTTCTCACACCGTAAACACATTTCCATTTTAGCGAATAGCCAGCCCCGCCACAGGAGCCCTCTCTCGGTTTATTTTTCTCCCTTATCCTACAGCCTCCTCATCATGGAAGAGAATTAAAGGAAGGAGCAGCCCCGAAGGAGTTAAACTAACCCAGTAAATAAAGATTGCAAGATCTCAATGTCTGAACAACTTTAAGGGGTGAAGCTGTGGTTGATTTAAAGAGAAGGGCTTTTGGTGTTTGAATGAGTTGGGGGCCTTTCCACATGCAAAGAGAAAGACAATCATGTCTCTGGATTATCCAGCAATTATGAACATTTAAAATAAAATTTAAAATGAACAGTTAAAAGAAAATAAATAATAAAGTCGCAACTCAAAGCCTAATCTTCCAGCGGTCCTTCCCTCCCTCTTAGTAAAAGCCACTTCATGCTGGGAGGTGACTCCAGGTAGGAATAACGAAAGGAGCAGCCTAAATGGACGTGCCCCTCTCCCTCTAAACTCTCTTGGTGTCTGACTTATCTTCTAATGAAGTTCAAATATGCTACACCTCGATTAGGATGAAATCGGAAGGCCCTCTTTCCTCTCTCTCCAAACTCAGAGTTAGGCCAGATGAGGAACAGCGGCTTGAGGACCGAAAGCCTTAGCACACGTCTTCAGGAGTTGCTGAGGCTCCCAGGGGCACACAGCTCCAATCCAAATAGAATCCGTCCACTGGCAGCGCTGGACTCGATTGGGCACAAACAGGATGTAAGTGCGTTCTTTTGCCATAGCCCCTTCCAGCACATTCCTTCCTGATCGTTGGAGGACCTCTTTGGAATATCTCATAGCTTTGGGGGCTACTGTCAGATTTAAAACAGGAAAAAAACACAAAAACAAAAAAAAAGACCCAAGCCAGTCTGCTAGCAAAAGGCTCCATCCTATCCTATTTGAAACCGCCCCCCCCAGCCTGGGCTGGCTCAAGTTGGAACCTTGAGGAGGGGGAGGACTCGTTGCCCCCTCCCTCAGGTCAGACAGGGTGGGGCCGGGAGAGAAATACAGGCCAGGGCAGGTGTTCCTTGACTTGTAGGATGGTGGTAGGGCACCTGTGCCCTCTGGGCCTGGCAGATTCCACATGCCAAGTCTATCTCTTGCCCTGGGCTTGTGTGGGTTCTCTCACCTGTACCTCCCTTGATGTGAGCAAGGCTGCTGAGGAATATCCACCTTCTCCAGCCTTGAAGAAGAGGGCATGCCCCTGCCTCTGGCCTTGGCATGAGGCCTTCAGAGTTCCTGGCATCCCTCTGGGAGATCCACCCCAGCCAGCAGGACACAGACTCCCTCCCTGCCCCGCCAAACTCCAGGAGAGAAGCCTGTGGGGCCCCCGCCCTCTCTGCCCTGCCTTCTCGGGCAGTCTAGTTCTCCTTCAAATTTTCTCAGGCCTCAGCCAAGCTCTCTTGAGGTTCCCTCATGGTTAGGGGGTGGGAGGCAGCCCCCTCTATCCACAGACAGCTCACTGCAGAGGGAGCCCCCAGGCCTCTTGAGCCTCTCGTGTGGTAATTTTATACCCCTGAGGTGGATGAGGAGCCAAGGGTTACAAAACCAGTTTCACAAACTTATTTTTATCTACAAAATATCGGTATGGGCCCTATTTCCAGGTTTGTTGGGAACACACGGGCACAGGCCCGGCCCAGTCCAGCCACACGGAAGGTGGGGAGCCCGGGTGAGGGGTGGGCCCAGCACTGCTCTGGGCTGCGGAGCCTCCTGTTTCCTGGGAGCCTGCTTCCCTGCTCAGCCCAGGCGTGTGAGGATCGAGCTTCTCTGAGCCACTCACCCACCCACAAATGTGCTGAGCGCCTACTGTGTGCCAGGCACTGCACAGGGCACTGGGGATAAGAACA
This sequence comes from Mandrillus leucophaeus, assembly GCF_000951045.1. NCBI lineage: Eukaryota > Metazoa > Chordata > Mammalia > Primates > Cercopithecidae > Mandrillus > Mandrillus leucophaeus. The sequence goes on along the minus strand of NW_012107697.1, from coordinate 2,899,741 downwards.
TCCACAGGGGATGAGACTTGCCCTCTGGTTTTTCTCTCCTAGTTTTTGAGGAAGGAGAAATATGTGGATAAATAACCACACAGCAGCATGAGAGAGGCGCAGTGACAGCCTGGAGGCGGGGCTGATGGAGGGAGGCACCCCAACTTCCATGTCCCTGGGAAGGGCTGCAGGGCATGGCAGGGGCCCCAGTGGCCAGACACACAGGCATGTGTCCAGCAGGCTGTGGAGATCGACCCCAGGCTTTTCCTCACTGGGAAGGGGGCCCTTGAATGGCTGCTTCTTGGTGGGTACATTTGGCCAAGTGGTATGAACAGCCGGGTAACAGCCAGGATGCGCTTCAGCGAAGTTTATTGAACACCTTCCATGCGGCCAAGGTGGGCCAGGGCTTTTCTCAACAAACCTGGAAATAGGGTCCCTTATCCCCATTTTGTAGATAAATAAACTGAGATTGAAATACAGTAGTGGGTCTCCGCATACAGGAAGCAAATATGCTTCTAGCCTGAATAAGACCCCCGCCTTCAGTTCCCAAGCACCAAGAGCTTTTCACCACTCCCAGCTCTGTCCTCGAAATGCCGTAAAGGAAAGTTTGTCTAACTCCAGGTTCTTTGTGTTTTGTTTAGAGACGGAGATAAAAATGCGTTCATTATCCCATCTGCGGCGGCTTGAATGAGAGAAAAGTGCTTCTGTATCAGGCAACGCAAGCCACCCAAACCTTTTTACTTCTATTAAAAAACATGAAGGTAATTTGCTGGGATGTGCCTGTCACAGTTTGAAAAACAGAAAGGCCCCTTTTATCTTCTGCTTTATTTACAGGTGCAGCCTGGTGACAGAGGCAAGTGTTTTCCAGAACAGTGACTTGGAGGGGCCACAGGGAGACAAAGCAGCTGCCAGACACTCCCTTGTTTGCTAAAAAAACGAGCAGCACGGTCACCAGCAGAAGCAGGCGGGAAACCGGCCCCACCCACAGAGGGGGTGGCAGACAGGCTCCCACCCTGCTGAAGGAGCGTTCTAGGCTTCTGTTGGGTCCCCTGACTCCAGGTGGAGAGGAGAGAGCAATTTGGCGACTCCGATGGGCTGAGTAGGGGAGAAGCCATCTCGAAGGGCTTTCTGTCTCCAAAAATCTGATAGGTACAAAACAGGGCCTAAGGGCAGCACTGACATCATCTCCTTTTCTGGAAATTTTAGTGAGAGGACATTCATTTCTCTGTGGCTGCCTCCACGTTGTGTCTTCCCCAGAGATATCTTTGGATGCTTTGATGGAAACTCTCTCTCAAGGAGCCCTCTGGGTACTGTTTCAACCTTTATCCCTGTTTACACTGAGAGGACACAAAGGGGCCAGCGGGGCACTCAATTCAGACAAATGAACACCAGGGCAGGATCGAACTGGGCATGAGAATCGGCCATCAAAGACACTTTCTCCCTGGGTCAGTAACGTTTCTGGGGCCCCCGCCGCAGGAGTCAGGTTTGGCATCGGGGCGTGAGAGCGATTGTAGATGAGAGGTGATCTCACACACAGCCTGGTGGAGACAGGCAAGAAAGGAAATCACCAAAATGTGAAGCTCAACAAAATAAGTAGGAAGTAGAGGTGTCTGCAACACCTGCAATGGGAGCGCAGAGAGGCGATGAATTAATTCCAAGCTGGGACTCGGGGAGGGCAGAGATTCCCCATGAAGGGAGCATTTTCCCTTGATCTTGAGGAGTGGAGGCTTTTCAGGAGAAGCTTGGGAGGCGGTGGGGGTGGTGGCAGAGGTGGCAGCCCTCAAGTATAATATTACCTTGGCCCTGTTCTGGGGTTCAGCCGGAACGCAGTCACGCGCCCACCAAGGGCTCCCATTGCCCACAGAGGCTTCTGTCTGGCTCAGCGTCCATCTGGCCCTCATTACCGTGGTGCCAAGGTCTGGACCCAGTGACCTGGCCAGTTGCTGGGAGCATCGCCCAGCAGGAATGCATACTCTCAAGCAGCCAGGACTCAAGGGCGCTCCACCTGCGGGAAGCCACAGCTGGGCTGGAACCTTCAGAGACACAGGCTGACAGTGACACTGAAGGAGGTGGGCTAGGCATGGAGTCCATGTTCAAACCCATGGGGGCAGGGGCATTACGATCCATACCTTCTAGTCCCTTCCTCCATTTTAGTTGAGGGCCAATAGCAACTTTGAATTTCTTGATACCAAAAGGACCATGTAGTTCAATTTCCTAGCATGAACTTTACAGCCCCTTCACATCTGGTGCCCATCTGACTGCCCCGACTGCCCCAACTCCCACCCAACTCCTCTCCTCTCCATATACCCCGCTCCAACTTAGCAAATAGCTTATCTCTCCAGACATGTCATCTCCCTCCACCGCTGCCTGTGTACCCCCTGAGGACCTCCCAGGCTAGGCGTAAACCTGTCCCTCGCTTGGTGCTGCACCATTTTGGAGATGTTTTGACCTAATTTGATCCTCGAGGTAGATGTGATTATTCCCACTTTCCCGAGAAGCTGGCTGGCTGGCTCAACTGATGCCATGCCCGGCTCTCATGTCTTCTGCTTCTGAGCCCAGAGCTCCATCCCCCATCATCATGGCTCTAACCTTTTAACTTCCCAGGACCCCATTTATTGTTTTTTCTTCCAACGGCCCCAGGGACTCCTATGATGTCATTCCCAGCCAATCTGCACTCCCGCATCGCGCAAGATAACCATTGTTAGCATGCCACCGAGTCGACACAATCCTAGCTAAAAGCAGAGAAACCTGATGTTTTAGTTAGGCTGTGCAGCCTGAGTGCAGATAACAGTATGATTTCTGTGAGCTATTTCAGACATCGACAGAAGCTCTCTGAGACTTATTACTGCTTTCCCTGGGGGTCCAAGGACTTTAGGTTGGGAACTAGTACACTATTCTGCAGTGACCACAATTTTCAGGAGAAAAACTAGGACTCATGGTGTGACAACTATGAATAGATGTAGGGGGTGATGGGACAGGCCAGATGACATCTATACTGTTTCAGGAAATCTGGGGTAGATGGCTATTCATTCATCACTCATTTGCTCATTTGTTAAGTGCTTACTCTGTATTGGGCACTATGCTGGGTGCTGGGGGCGTGGTGATGACTGGAATACGGCCCCTGCCTTTGGAGAGCAGCCTGTTACTTTACATATAATGACCCTGTCATGTGTAGAGCAGAAGAAAGAGGGAAAGTCTGGGGGGATTAAGAAAGGCCACCTGGAGGAGCTGACATCTGAGTGTAGTTTTGAAAGATAAGCAATAATTCACTGTGGATGAGAACAGAAGGTTGAGAGGGAAGAGTGTGAGTAATGGCTGGGGGTGTGAAATAGCAAATATATGTGAGCTACAAGCAGTCCATTGGGGGTTATAAAGATGAATGCAGAGATGGAGAAAAAGAAGGGGTGAGATGAAGCTGGCAGGCAGGAAGGAGCCAGGCCGTGGAGGGTCGTGAGTGCCATGCCTGGGGCCTTCTGTCCACTCACTCCATCCCCACCCATGCCCTCCGCCTTGGCTGACCCATAAAAACCAGTCTTGCACTGCGACATGAATTCTAGACAATTGCCTCTGACCTCAACCACTCTGATTTTCTCCCTCTGCCTCTGGGATTCCAGGCTCTGGACACTCAAGAATCCATTCATTCTCTCATCACAGCAAAAAACAAGACAGAAATAGTCCCTGCCCTTATGTAGCTTTAGTCTAATAGAGGGCCAAACATGAATCCAATAATTAAATATGCAATGATAACTTACAAATATCAAACGTAATATCAATGTGTTTTTTTAAAAATTATAAACATCTAGTGTAAATTATGGCAAGTGCTACCTACCTGGTGCTATAAAAGCTTATAACAGAGAGACTTAACCTACGTAGAGAGGTGGGAAAAGCTTTCCAGAAGTCACAAAAACCGAGCTGAGACTGTTAGACAAATAGAAATGAATATTATGCTTGCGTTTGCCCCCTGTGGTGTTGATAACCTATGGCAACTCCCTTCGTTGGTGCTGGATTTTGCTTCCTAGTGGCTTTACTTGATCCTCTGACTTTTCCAAATCCCTCCCTCTCTCTTGCTGGGATAGCCCTTTCTTCTACCCCGCTCTCTCAGGGTAAATGCTGACCTTAGGGTAAAGGGGGGCCATTTAGGGGCTTTCAGCAGCCGGGTGCATCTCTAGCCTCGATTCCTCCCCTGAGTATCCAAGTTCATCCCCATTTGAGTTTAAGGTCTCCAAAGCCTAACCTGTCCAAACCATACTCTCCCTGCCCACTGGCCAAACCTTCCTCTGTCTTCTTCATATAAGAGAGTGGCAACTCCACAGTTCCAGCTGTCCAGCCACAAGTCCTTGGAATCAGTCTTGACTCCTCTCTCTTTGTACTCCATATCCAATCTGTCACAAATTCCTCATCAACTCTCCTTCAAAACACATCCCTCAAATCTGACCCTTCTCACCACTCCACTGCTGTGGCCCAGATCCAGCTGCCATCCTGTGTGACCTGAATTCTTGCACCTGCCTTCTAACTGATCTTCCTGCAGACTATTCTGCAGCAGCAGCCTGAGTTACCTATCTAAGGTGAAGGTTGGATCCTGCCAGCCTCTGTTCCCCCTTCAGATGGCTTCCACCTCACTCACTGTCGAAGCCAAAGTCCTCAAAATGGTCTACAAGATCCTTTGTCCTCTGCCCTCCCCACCACTTCTCTACCCTCATTCTGTCCATCCTCCTCTCCAGCTATGTTGGCCTCTTTGCTCCTCAAACACAGAAAGCACACGGTTCCCTCCATCTGGAATGCTCTTCCCCCAGCCCCCAGATACCCACAAGGCTCACTCTCTCACTTCCTTTATCTTTGCTCAAGTGTCATCTTTTCCAAGCCCCTCCACAACAGCACTGCTTCATGGTCACTTCTTATCCTCTTATCCTTCTTTATTCTCCTTCTTAGAACTTACCATTACCTGACATAGAATTACTTGTTCACTTGCTTGCTGTCTGTTCTCCCCCACCCCTACCTCCCCAGCTAGAAGATAAATTCCATCAGGAAGAAAGACTCTATTTGTATCATTCATTTCTATATTGCTAACACTTAGGACATAAGTGTTATGCTTAGAGCCTAAGAGACACCCAAGAAACATTCACTGAATGTGTGAAGGTTTGAATTTGAATTTGTAAAGGGGTCACTTTGGGTGGAAAAAGAAATGGAGAGGGACAACCACGGGGACAGTGGGTGACCTAGGAACTTCATGTCATCACTCGGGAAGTTGGGGGTGATGGAGAAAAAATTCAGATGCAGATGCAGAGTTGGTAGGACTTGGAGGCTGACTGAGTAGGGACTGTCTCTTATACACATCTAGATGTGTATAAGAGACAGCCATGAAGCCCCCATTGTGTTGGTCACTGGTAGCTGAAGCCAATCCTAACGGAAGCACAACACCCCAGGTGGCTCAAGTTCCAGGACCACTTTCTATAGCAACCTTAATGGTTCCTCATTCAAATGAGTAAACAGAAAGAGCTACTACAGCTTCTGACCCCCCAGCCTCCATCTGGCCAGAAACTTTGCTGGAATAATAATAGCAATCTGCATTGTGTTTTATTATTCACAATGCGCTTCCTCAAACATGAGCTCATTAGATTTTCCCAGAAACTCTGCGAGGTAGCCAGGACTGGTATTTCTATGTGCTCCATTTTCAAAGATAAGGAAACGTGGGGAAAGGAATTTAAGTATTTTGCACGCATCACACAGTCAATAAGGAGTACAGTCAAGAAATCTGGATCTCCCTCCCCTAAGCTTAGAGCTTTTTTCAGAACACTCAGCTGCCAGTCTTCAGGTGGTTCTGGGCAGAAAGAACTAGGGGAAGAAGAATCCTGGGGCCAGAGGGGTACGGTGTGGGAGAGTTTTAATGTATATAGTTTTAATTCCTTTAGAAACTATTTTATTATGAAAAACACACATAACGTGAGATCTGCCCTCTTCACCAAAATTTTATGTGTACAATACGTTATCATTAACAATAAGCACAATTATCTATATCTCTAGAACTCTCTCATCTTACATGACTGACTCTATGAACATCAGTTCTCCTTGAACAGTAACTCCATTTCCCCCTCCTCCCAGGTCCTGGTAACCACCACTCCACATTCTGCTCCTGTGGGTTTAACTACTTTAGATGCCTCACATAGGTGAGATCATACAGTATGTGTCTTTCTGTTACTGGTTTGTTTCACTCAGCATGATGACCTCAAGGTTCATTCATTTTGTTGAATGTGAAAAGATTGCCTTCTTTTTTTGAGGCTGGGTAATATTCTACTGCAATGTTACTCACAATAGCCAAGATGAGGAAGCAGTCTAAATGTCCACCTGCATGTGTGGATAAAGAAAATGAGGTATATACACACTCGGAGGGGCTGTTTACCAAGCCCAGGTAGCACAACATACCTCAAGTTCCACCTGTGGGTTACCATAGGCCAGAGAGCACTTCCCAGGGTGGCCGGAGAAGACTTCATCCAGGCTTTCATCCAAGTGTTTGGCATTTGCAGCAAGGTACCTTCCTAGATGTTGCTGGGGAAACAAGATGTTGAGTAGGTTATAGGATGAGAGTGAGAATATGATTTATAACATAAGGCAGAAAGCAACACATGCCGTTGAACAGGTGAAGATGAAGTCCAAAGCAATCCAATCCAGCCAGTAACTTTCATCTGCTCTCTGAACAAAAGGCTGGGTGTGAGGCACTGAGAACACAGGAGTGAAGAGGACAGCATGGTTCCTGCCTCTTGAGCTGTTCATCTCATTCCATCACCCTCCCAAGAGCATGGATTCCAAAGGAGGCAGCTTTGAAGCCTGGGAAATACCTGGACATGCGAAGATAGGTCTGGGGTGGGAGATACAAAGAAAAGGACAACTTTGCAGGATTCAAAGACATGTAAGTCAGGGCTTCTAAGTCAAGCATGAACCTAGCAATACAAAGTTGCCAATGCCCAGTGCCTAGGGCTATATTAGTGACAGTGCATGCCATTAGTTCCAGAAGTAGGGACTGGAGTGGTCAAGGAGGACTTCATGGAGGAGGTGAGACTTCAACTGGGACTTACAGAATGGGTAGGATTTTAGGCTGGGCTCAGGGCTCATGCCTACAATCCCAGCACTTTGGGAGGCTGAGGCAGGTGGATCATGAGGTCAAGAGATCGAGACCATCCTGGCCCACATGGTGAAACTCCATCTCTACTAAAAATACAAAAAATTAGCTGGGCGTGGTGGCGGGCGCCTGTAGTCCCAGCTACTCAGCAGGCTGAGGCAGGAGAATCGCTTAAACCCGGGAGGCGGAGGTTGCAGTGAGCCGAGATTGCGCCACCGCACTCCAGCCTAGTGATAGAGTGAGACTCTGTCTTGAAAAAAAATAAAAAATAAAAAATAAAAAAAACAGAATGGGTAGGATTTATAATAGGTGGAGAGGACAGAGAGGAGGTTTCATGCATGTAATGAGTAAAGGCTGAAATGCAGAAGGTGGGGTGGGTGAAGGAGGAATGATTCATTGGGCCTGAGCCAAGAGTTTGGGCTGAAGAGAAAATAACAGGGACAGTGTCCCTGGCAGGGTTGGTCTGGAATTGAACACCAGGCCGGGAAGCTTGGATCTAGGTACAGGAGTGATGTGATCAGGCTTCAGGGAGGCCTCTGGCAGGGTGTGCAGGGAGGACTGAAGGGAGAAGCAGGAGGTGACAGACTAGGAGGCTGGGTGTGTGGGCCGGGTACTTAAGTGGCAGGCAGCAGGGCTGGGTATGACAGCCAGCAGAAGGAGGAACTCATAGGCCTCAGGGTGTCGCCCTCAGAGAGGATGTAGTTCCTGGTCAGCCAGCTTCCAGGGGAGGGCCCAGCCTCTGTGGAACAAAGTTGTCCAAGGCGTGGCTGTCGGCCTGTGGCAGCTCCCACCCAACGGGAAGCAGGTGTTGCTCAAGCACGCTGTGTTCTCCATATGACTCCTGTGACGGCTCCCCAGGGAGCAGACTCTTAGAGGGGCTCCTGCAGGAGGAGCTGAGGCCATCTGGGGTTGTGGCCAGCCCACCTGAGGCCACGGAGGCCACCAGGCCACGAGAGATCAGGAAGAAGGGGAGGGGTTCCCTTGAGCAGGGCAGGCAGAGACAGCCTCCTGTCTCCAAGTGACAGCCACTCAGTTGCTCCTGCCCAGCGGCCTGACTCCTGTCTCCACTCTGGGGTCAGCTCCAAAAAGTCCAAGTTCTAGTGCAAGAAGGCGAGATGCAAGCAGCCCGAGAGGCAGAGCCACTGCCAAGCACAGTGGTCCATTCATTCATCTCTGCCAGGAGTTGGTATGGAGAGCCCTAAGGAGAGGCTCTCCCAGTGATTGATGGTGTTTCCAGAGGTTATTAACTGAGCTGGACTTGGTCTCTTTGGGCTGATCTATGATCCAGGGACAGTTTTAAAGTATGTGGCTTTTGGGTGCTGGATTATCGAAAATAGTTAAAATTGAAGTCGTCGTTCAAAGTACTGCCATCTGTCACAAGCTGCCGGCCGGGGCTCCTTCGGGCAGGACGGGAAGGTGGGCGCTGTGCCCTCGTCCCGTTTCCAACACGTCCTCCCTGGTGTCCCTGGGCCATGTACAGTTGATGGTCCGCCCAAAGCAGAAAGGGGCCGTGAGAACCAGG
>NW_012107697.1:2887492-2890331 GCF_000951045.1 Mandrillus leucophaeus | reverse complement strand
GAAGGAAATGCAGCAGGCCGAGCAGGTTTGGGTGAAGGTGAGGAGCTGGTTTTAGAAACGCCAAGGTTGAGATGACATGCACATCCAGGAGGAAGTGGCTGACAGGCAGCTGGATACACAGGTGTGGGTCTCAGCAGCACACCAGAAATGGAGATCTGCTGCACGATGGTGTCATTTAAAGTAATAGGTGTATAGTAAATCACCTAGAAAGATGGTGTAGCATGAGAACAGAAGAGGAAAAATGGTCAGAGCCCTGGGGAGTGTGGACATATAAGAAAAGAGAATAAGAAATAATGACTAAGAAAAACTGGTGAGGGATGTTTAAAGAAAACCAAGAGATAAGGGTGTCATGGTAATAAAGGCAGGATCAAGTTGTTCAGAAGAAGGGACCAGTTAACAGTGTCAAATGCCAGGGGCAGTAACAGAAAGACAAGGGCTGAGGAGGGCCCATTTGGTGTGTCATATGGTGACCACCCATGGCCTTGGCTGGATGCGAGGCTGTCATGCAAGAGCAGAAGCCAGGCTACGTTGGTTGAGGAGATATGGGAAACAGCAGAAAAGCAACAGCAAGTATGGACCACTCGTTCAAAAAACTTGACTGGGCAAGGGGAGGAAAAGGAGAGGGTATTAACCAGAAAGGAATCCTGGTGGTCAAGAGCTTTGTTTCTCCACATGGGATGACCTGAGCATCTTTAAGGGCTCAGGGAAAGGGTCAGGGGGAGGCCAGGGTGGGCTCTAGGTCTAGGCAGAGAGAGGATGGTTAGAAGAGTGTAGTCCTTGGGGTGGAGCAGGAGGGAGATGCACACAGAGGAGCAGGGATGTGTGTGGGGCAGACAGAGGAGAGAGCAGAGCTCACACCGTAATTGCAGCCCAGTGACGCCCACCAGGGTGGGAAGACAGGAGAGGGACACATGAAAATACACAGGACACCTACAACTGAAGCATGTGAACTAGGGCCCAACAGCTGCTGCTGGGCAGAGTGACAGACACAGTGTGGAAGGGGACAACAGAGGGATTCACACTGGCCAGACCAAGTGGGTTAGTAAAGGGAGGCTTTGTGGGGGAAGCAAATTGTAACAAGAATGTTGAAAAATACAGGGCTTGGGAAAGGACCTCCTGGTCTAGAAAAAGGGCTGGTTTGGAGCCATCAAGGCAGGCAGAGGGGGAGGTACAGACAGCCACATGTGATAAGTAAGACACACAGGCAGGTGCACACAGGGAGTCCAGGGTGCTGGTCAGAATGGGAACTATGAAGGCAAGACACTAAGTTCACACCTGGCTCAGTTGCAGCTTGGCTGTGTGACTTTGGACAAGGTGTTTAATTTTTCGGTGCTTCAGTGTCCTCATCTGTAAAATGGAGATAACATGTAAAGTACTTGGTGCTATGATTTTTCAGGCATCTTTTCCATAACTCATTAGGGCTCAGGTAGCCTTATGAGTTCACAGTCTATCCGTCATAATAGGCAGAGAGACAGACAGACAGCTAGAGATAGGTGTCCAAACAATGCTTATTACCTTTACTTATTTCCTACTTTATCAGGAAACATAATTTGGCCACTTTTTCCTTGGAGGCAGGAAAACAGTGAAATTGCTTATTTCTAAACTCTCAGTCCTGAAATTGGGGCATCCAGGTGGCTGCTTGGCCTGTGGGCAGGGAGAGAATGGCAGGAAGTTGTTGACACCAAGTGTCTGAACTGTCACCTTCTGGTCAGGTCTTTGGCTCAAAGAAACACAGTCATGAAGGGCTTTAGGATCCAATCGAAAAACAGGGGAATTTTGCCCAGCTTTTCCTCCCCTCCCAACTGCCCTACATCCCACAGCAGACATGCTAGTTTCTTTTCAATATTCATTTGTCTCTTCTTCTAAAGCAATAGAACTTCCCTGGGCACGTGGCCACCAGAGGAAGGCTGCACAGCCTCCTTTGCAGCTAAGCATGGCTATGTGACCAAGTGCCAATGGTGTGCAAGCATAAGTATAGCGTCAGAACTTCCAAGAGTCTACCTTAAAACACAGCTGGTGCATGTGCCCTTTGCCCTTTCTTACTTGTCTCTTCCCCATGAAGCCACCCAGGACATGGATATGATGGCAGCTGTCTTGAACCGTGAAGACAGAGCTACACCATAGAGATGCGGAACAGCCAGTGGGCAGGATCATGGAGTCCTGACATTCCCTGCTGCCTCCAGGTGTTCACTTGAGAGAAATCTCAACTCTCATCTATAGAAGCCCCCGTTGTGTTGGTCACTGGTAGCTGAAGCCAATCCTAACGGAAGCACAACACCCCAGGTGGCTCAAGTTCCAGGACCACTTTCTATAGCAACCTTAATGGTTCCTCATTCAAATGAGTAAACAGAAAGAGCTACTACAGCTTCTGACCCCCCAGCCTCCATCTGGCCAGAAACTTTGCTGGAATAATAATAGCAATCTGCATTGTGTTTTATTATTCACAATGCGCTTCCTCAAACATGAGCTCATTAGATTTTCCCAGAAACTCTGCGAGGTAGCCAGGACTGGTATTTCTATGTGCTCCATTTTCAAAGATAAGGAAACGTGGGGAAAGGAATTTAAGTATTTTGCACGCATCACACAGTCAATAAGGAGTACAGTCAAGAAATCTGGATCTCCCTCCCCTAAGCTTAGAGCTTTTTTCAGAACACTCAGCTGCCAGTCTTCAGGTGGTTCTGGGCAGAAAGAACTAGGGGAAGAAGAATCCTGGGGCCAGAGGGGTACGGTGTGGGAGAGTTTTAATGTATATAGTTTTAATTCCTTTAGAAACTATTTTATTATGAAAAACACACATAACGTGAGATCTGCCCTCTTCACCAAAATTTTATGTGTACAA
>NW_012107697.1:2882650-2885032 GCF_000951045.1 Mandrillus leucophaeus | reverse complement strand
TCTCCACTCTGGGGTCAGCTCCAAAAAGTCCAAGTTCTAGTGCAAGAAGGCGAGATGCAAGCAGCCCGAGAGGCAGAGCCACTGCCAAGCACAGTGGTCCATTCATTCATCTCTGCCAGGAGTTGGTATGGAGAGCCCTAAGGAGAGGCTCTCCCAGTGATTGATGGTGTTTCCAGAGGTTATTAACTGAGCTGGACTTGGTCTCTTTGGGCTGATCTATGATCCAGGGACAGTTTTAAAGTATGTGGCTTTTGGGTGCTGGATTATCGAAAATAGTTAAAATTGAAGTCGTCGTTCAAAGTACTGCCATCTGTCACAAGCTGCCGGCCGGGGCTCCTTCGGGCAGGACGGGAAGGTGGGCGCTGTGCCCTCGTCCCGTTTCCAACACGTCCTCCCTGGTGTCCCTGGGCCATGTACAGTTGATGGTCCGCCCAAAGCAGAAAGGGGCCGTGAGAACCAGGCAAGGGGAGAAGGAGCAGGTGTCTCCAGCCCCGTTTTTCAGGGGGCAGGTCCTCTTCTTAGGCTCACATTTTCCTCCTGGCAGGTAAAATAATATCAATAACTGTGCTACTGTTTAACCTTTACTGAGAACCTATTGTGTGTCGAGTACCAGTCCAGGAGCTTTACCTGCATGAGCTCAGTTACTCCTAACTGGTAACCCAGTGAAGTAGACACGATTATGATCACTTGAGAGAGGGGGAAGCTGAGGCATGAAGGTATGGAAAAGGAACTTGGCCAAGGTCATGGGGGATGATGCAGCCAGGATTTGAAGACAGAAATCTGGTTTCAGAGCCTGGACCCTAAGCTACATGCCTCATCTCAGGCCTGTGCACAGGCTTGCCCCTCCCCGGGGAGCTCGAGCCCTCCCTTTCTCACCTGGCTCCTCTGTGACATGCTCTACTTCCTCAGAGCAAGGTCCCTGCCAGGTTTGTATTTATTGCTCTGTGCATTTGTTTAACACCTGCCTTTCCGTCTGGACTGTAAATTCTGAAGGTCAGTAAGGGCTGGTGCGTGGGGCTCCTGGGGGAGGTGGTGGTGTTAGGCGCTGGGCAGGGCTGAAAGCGGCTCCCTCGCTTATCCTGCTCCCTTCTGCCCACAGGTGCTGAGCAGGAGAAGCTGCTGCCTTATGGCCTCTGAAGATTCCCTGGGCCTAGGGTGGTCTATGGGAGAGGCTGCAGTTCCCCATTCTCATCAACACCCCTCCTTCAACCTCAGGCATGAAGCGACTCCCGGACCTCTCCAGCTCTCCCCCCACACTCAGCCCTCAGTGAGCCTCCCCTCCCAGGCCCTCCATCAGAAGCATGAAATATTAATCGGGGATTAGCGGCAGGCTGCTCATCCTCCCACCAGGAGTGCAGCCCAGAAACTGTGATGAGGGCAGGAGGAAGACAGGGGGCCTGGCGGGGGTGCAGCCCAGGCTGGGCGCTGGCCACCGTCAAGTCGTGCAGATTAAAGGATGTGCAGGCTGGAAAGGGGCCTCCAGAGGCCGTTTTCATCCCTGCTGCTGGTTTGCAGCAGGAAACGAATGCACAGATTCCTGACTCAGGCTGCGTCCAGGGGTAGGGATGGGGGCTGCTTTCGCCCCTGCGTAATCTCCACTAGTCGCCACGTTGAAGTAATAATATATATTTTCTGGTGTAGGCAATTGACATTTTTCAGTCTTATGAAAAGCATGCTCTGTAAGAGCATTTCTTTAAAAAAAAAATCTATTTTTGTCAGTTTATAACAAACAGTCTCTGCAAAAACAGTGTACGTTTCCTGTGCACGACGCATATGACACATATGCATCTTCCAGACAGACAAGGGGCCCAGCCCTCCCCACCCCCACCCAGGGAGCTCGTGCCCTTTGGGCAGCCCCAAAGCCTTTCCAGTGGAAACTCAGGAGCCAAGGCCCCAGCTTCTCTCCTCTGGGAGAAAGGGCAGATCAGAGAGTGGCTCCTGCAGCGGCACTGTGACCCGCCGCACCCTGGAGCTGTGCTGGAGGGCTGGCCCAGAGCTCTGCGGGCTCCCTGCATTACAACACGAAAACCTCTTTGGAAATGGTTTATTACCCCTCTTCCCCCCGCTGTCTGTGATCTCTGTAATCTCTGCGAGGTCAAGCGTCCTGACCCCATTCACCTGGCGTTTGGTCCATGGGAAGGGCTGAATGAGTGTTTGGTGATTGTCCCTCCTCCTCATCCTGTTTCTCATTTGCTCCAAGTTCTCTTTGAGTTCTTGGTCTCTGAGTTCTCCTCCTCGCTCGCTCTCTTCCCCCCACTCCATCTCACCTCTCTGGTCTCTGCCTCTCCCTGTCTTGCTCCCTTTTTCCTACCTTATCTTTTCTTATTCTCTCTCTTACCTCCCACTCCAAGTCCCTCCTCCCATCTCTCTGCTTGATTTGGT
>NW_012107697.1:2879409-2881834 GCF_000951045.1 Mandrillus leucophaeus | reverse complement strand
AACACACCTGGTCAAATTTCAAAAAATGCTGTACATTCTACTCTCTTCTTGGAGCTTTGTAGTATTCATTGTAATGAATATTTACTATAGTATTCATTGTAAATGAATGTAAAGCTCTGGAGAGAGCCTCAGTTAGGAAGCCCATTTAAACTTTGCCATTCCCTAAACTCTATGAATCCAGAAGCTGTTTTTTTCACCAGGTAGCTATTAAAGTCCATACTTGTGTCTCAAAAAAAAAAAAAAAGTCTTGCCAAATAATGAGAAATAAATATCTATATATCTACAGATTTAGTTTACAAAAATAGAATCTTATTATACATTCTGTTTTGTAAGACTCTGTATGTTTCCAATTAATCCCTGTTACTGGATATTTAGGTTATTTCCCACATTTTATTATCATTTATATTATCCTAAACAATACAGAGTGGGAATAAGAGGTTGAGTGTGAATTAGAAATCAAAAACACAAAAGGAGATGCGTTCTGAAAAGTAAACATGTCTAAAAACAGATAGAGATTGCAAAACCCTCCTTGTGGTACACCAAAATTCCCAACCCAGGTGCAAATGAGTGTTTAACAAGTCTGTGTTGAGCACCTACTATGTACCAAATACCATTGGAGGTTTGGGAGTACAGTAAGACAGACAGAAATCCCTGTCCCCATGACCATTACATGCAGGTGTCAGGACACAGCAATGACTGATTAAACAGGGGAGGGAGATGCACAGCAGAGGGGGAGTGGAGGGATGGCCAGGTTGCGGTCAATTTTAAATGGTCTTTCCAGAGACCACCAGGCTGCAAGAGCAACATGCCAGCAAAGCACTTGTGGGAGTTCAGGGAGCGAGCCATGTAGACATCTCAGGAGGAGCAGTCCAGACAGGGACCAGACAAGCAGGGGCCCTGAGTGCCAGCATGTGTGGTCCTGCCCCTCCAAACACTCGTTAGGCCCAGGGCCTCCTGGGGCCCAGGATCGGGAGGGTGTGTCTGGATTTGCCATCTCAGGGCAGTCATGGGTTGGAAGCTGGGCTTCAGCATCGCTATTGCTTGGACATAAAGGGGCACAGGCATTGCACCCTAAACTGTTAAGGGGGCAGACATGGTTATGCTTGACAAATTCATTATTTTAACGAGATTTGTGTTAGTATCAACATGCTGTCAACTAAACTACCCCCCATTCCTTCCCAGTCCATCACTCCAAAGGCCAAGGATGCTGGCTCCATGCTGATGGGCTGTTTTAAAAGCCCTTAACCCCGCTGAAAGCTCCTCCGGCGAGTCCATGGCTTTGCTGCCTCCACCTGCTCTGGCTGGGCTGCCCCTGCCAGTTTCACCAGCTCTGGGCCCAGATCAGGAAACAAGAAGGGTGCTGGCCATGGGAGTAGGGCATCTTGCAGGATATGCCAGGGTCTAGAAGCTCTGCCAGGTAAATCACCCCCAGAAAGCCATGGCTTTTCTGCAAGGTGTGTGCAAACCACAGATGGGAGGAGGTAGGTCAGATCTAGACATGCAGAAACCACAGAAGGAAAACAGGGAGATAGGGGCAAAACGTGGAGGAAAGACACAGTGGACAATGGCAGGGAAACAGAGAAAGATTGACCAAAAGGAAGGATGAACCAGAACACTAGGAGAGGGACCAAGACAAGGATAGATGAAGGGAATTGCACGGCCTTGTGGGAGGGACACACAGGTGGGACACAGGTGGAAAGACAGAGACAGAGATGGGTTAGGGACTCGGGGCTCACTAAATTTGCTTCCAGCTGGCCCTTACTCTCACGGGGACATAGAGTCCTGCAGCCTCCTTTCAGGGAGTGGGAACTACCCAGGAGAGGGGAGACCTGGAGCACCGAGGGGAAGCTGGCTTGCCCCCCCGAGCCTATGCAGAGAAGCCATACGCTGGGCGTTGGAGACCTGGAGAATTTGGAATATGACCAGGCTAGCTCAGTAGAGCCTTCCACAGACATTTTTGAGAATGAGACATCTGAAGAATTTAGGGGGTCACCCTTAGGCAAGGACAACATGATGAGGTGAAGTGTCCAGCTTTGGAGCCAAACTGCCTGGGTTCACATCCTAGCTCTACCATTTCAAAGCTGTGTGACCTTGGTCCAGTTCCACCACCTCTCTGAAACTGTTTCCTCCTCTTTAAAATGGACATAACATTATTTGTGTGGCTCAAATAAGATAAAGCATATAAAGGATTGCACCCAGTGACAGGCACGCAGTAAGTGTACTGTGGTCATCATTGGCTGATGGCATTATTGCTCCCTGGCCTCCCTGCCTGGGAGAGCCGTGACTGAACAGAGAAGTCCTTGCCTGAGGACCTCATCCTCTCCCAGTGTGAGTGTACCAGGAAGGGCCTGGATGCTCTCCCAGCTCGCATCTTGCTCACACTCCAGATTGGCCCTGACAGGTACATGCTTTTAACACTGGCACC
>NW_012107697.1:2831579-2879359 GCF_000951045.1 Mandrillus leucophaeus | reverse complement strand
GACCAGACAAGCAGGGGCCCTGAGTGCCAGCATGTGTGGTCCTGCCCCTCCAAACACTCGTTAGGCCCAGGGCCTCCTGGGGCCCAGGATCGGGAGGGTGTGTCTGGATTTGCCATCTCAGGGCAGTCATGGGTTGGAAGCTGGGCTTCAGCATCGCTATTGCTTGGACATAAAGGGGCACAGGCATTGCACCCTAAACTGTTAAGGGGGCAGACATGGTTATGCTTGACAAATTCATTATTTTAACGAGATTTGTGTTAGTATCAACATGCTGTCAACTAAACTACCCCCCATTCTTTCCCAGTCCATCACTCCAAAGGCCAAGGATGCTGGCTCCATGCTGATGGGCTGTTTTAAAAGCCCTTAACCCCGCTGAAAGCTCCTCCGGCGAGTCCATGGCTTTGCTGCCTCCACCTGCTCTGGCTGGGCTGCCCCTGCCAGTTTCACCAGCTCTGGGCCCAGATCAGGAAACAAGAAGGGTGCTGGCCATGGGAGTAGGGCATCTTGCAGGATATGCCAGGGTCTAGAAGCTCTGCCAGGTAAATCACCCCCAGAAAGCCATGGCTTTTCTGCAAGGTGTGTGCAAACCACAGATGGGAGGAGGTAGGTCAGATCTAGACATGCAGAAACCACAGAAGGAAAACAGGGAGATAGGGGCAAAACGTGGAGGAAAGACACAGTGGACAATGGCAGGGAAACAGAGAAAGATTGACCAAAAGGAAGGATGAACCAGAACACTAGGAGAGGGACCAAGACAAGGATAGATGAAGGGAATTGCACGGCCTTGTGGGAGGGACACACAGGTGGGACACAGGTGGAAAGACAGAGACAGAGATGGGTTAGGGACTCGGGGCTCACTAAATTTGCTTCCAGCTGGCCCTTACTCTCACGGGGACATAGAGTCCTGCAGCCTCCTTTCAGGGAGTGGGAACTACCCAGGAGAGGGGAGACCTGGAGCACCGAGGGGAAGCTGGCTTGCCACCCCGAGCCTATGCAGAGAAGCCATACGCTGGGCGTTGGAGACCTGGAGAATTTGGAATATGACCAGGCTAGCTCAGTAGAGCCTTCCACAGACATTTTTGAGAATGAGACATCTGAAGAATTTAGGGGGTCACCCTTAGGCAAGGACAACATGATGAGGTGAAGTGTCCAGCTTTGGAGCCAAACTGCCTGGGTTCACATCCTAGCTCTACCATTTCAAAGCTGTGTGACCTTGGTCCAGTTCCACCACCTCTCTGAAACTGTTTCCTCCTCTTTAAAATGGACATAACATTATTTGTGTGGCTCAAATAAGATAAAGCATACAAAGGATTGCACCCAGTGACAGGCACGCAGTAAGTGTACTGTGGTCATCATTGGCTGATGGCATTATTGCTCCCTGGCCTCCCTGCCTGGGAGAGCCGTGACTGAACAGAGAAGTCCTTGCCTGAGGACCTCATCCTCTCCCAGTGTGAGTGTACCAGGAAGGGCCTGGATGCTCTCCCAGCTCGCATCTTGCTCACACTCCAGATTGGCCCTGACAGGTACATGCTTTTAACACTGGCACCAAGTGCAGCTTCCAGGATCCTCCCAGCAAGCCATATCAGGTGCCATCTCCTGGGGACAGGAAGCGTGGGGGAACAGGGTTCCAGCCAGAGTTGCCTCTTGGATCCTTTGATCTTTAGTGTGCACAAACCCCTACCCACAGTTGCCCTGCTCTCAGTTCTGCAGGCACTCAGCCAGCCAGCCTCAGCACCCTGGGGTGGTGCCTCAAGTCCCTGTACCTGCTTGGGTCATGGCCTCTGCAGCCTTCTTCTTCCCAAGGCTGGGACCTCTCACTCTCCCCTCCTCTCACACCTGAAGGTCTGTCCTATGCCCAGGTCTAGTTTTAGGGATGGGAGATCTTAGCTGTTCTACCCTGGTGTTCTGGATTACCCCATCATGGTCCCCAGTGCTGGTCTAGGGGGTGCTGGGACTCACAACATAGTGTCTACATTATTGCCTATCTTGCTGACCTTCCCAAAACCCTGGTCTTACAAGGCCTGGGCCTCTGCCCTGCTAGTCTCAGATCCACTCTCCAGGGGGGTCTGAGAATCTTGCCATTAGTACCAGACCCCCCCTCCCCGCCACCTCTGAGGCTGCCTGCTGTCCCCTCTATCATTCTACCCACCTGTCAGGGTACTTGCTACTGCATCTTGGATGCTACCCCAAAAGCTTTGCCCCCGCCCCCTCATCCTAACCCTGCTCTACTGTCTGGTCCAGCTGCAGAGGATACTGTCCTAGAATCCAGCCCTTTTGGCACCCAGCAGCATCTTCTCCTTCGCAGTTCAGGTGGTCTGAAGACATTGCTAAGTGTGAGTTTCCCGCCCAAGTGGGAGGGTGGATGGGGGAGAAGGACCATGAGACCCTGACCTGGGACGGGGGGCTCCCCTTCTTTGCACATATTCGCATGAGTTCACACTTGGTGTCCTTCACTGTGAGTCAGATTCTTCACTCCCCTTCTAGGATACGTGGCGCTGAAGCCAACCTGCTCAGCTCTCAGCCCCTCAACCAAGAAGACATGAGTTATCTTTGGATAGACTGCTCTGTTTTTCTCTGTGCCTTTATCTTCCTCCTTGACTTCCATGCCTTCAACAGTTTTAGGTCTGTCCTAGCTCCCTGTGGAATAAGAGGTCCCTGTCTCCCTGTACCTCTGGCTTCATAATCCAGGACGAAATAAGTCCAGCTCAAGCCCGTGCTTGCCAGTTTCCGCACCTCCATCTGACTCTGATCCCAGCTTCCTCTGTGTGCTTCGTTGTCTCTCTCAGACTCCCCGTATGTCTCTTTCTCTGCTCCTCCCCATCTCTGTCTCCCTCCCTCCCTCCCTCTCCCCTAAGTTGCTGTGTTGTCAAGTATTTCCACCGTCAGCACTTGCCGAGTTGAAAGTTCTTCCACTTGTGCAGCGAGCCGCGTGGGCAGGCTGGGTAATGTCTGTTTTACCCTCTCTGTAATGAATCCCATCTTCTTCTCTTCTCTGTGATGGTTATTGATTCTGTCTTGACACCTTGGTTTGTTTTCTGCCAGTGCCTGCCTTCCCTTCATCTTGCTGTGGCCATTTCTCCACTCTTATCTATAATTTCCTCTCTTGTTACAGCTGCCTCCCTCCTGGGCTGGTGTAGCACCGAGGCCGGGATTTTATATTAACTCGGCAGTGCAGCTCCATCAGCCCTTCTGTGATGGGGTAAGTTTGGGTGGTGGCCGAGAACAGGCACATAATGACAGCAGGAGGAGGGGAGAAGAGAGCTGGAGCCAGGCCCTCCTCATACTGGGTGTGCTAAAGCAGAGCTGGGACTGTGCTACGTTCCCCTTCTTAGACACTTCCCGTGGTTCCCCTTGACTCCCCAACACAGGATATGAAGCTCATCTGGGGAAGAGTCCTTCACAGCCTCGCTCCAATCTGCCTCATCCCCAGCCTACTCTCTTAGAACCACAAAATTCCCACTGCAGATGCACAGGACTGGCTATTAATGGTTTCCTTCCACACCCCTAGGCCCTTGCTCTGCTTATGCTGTTCTCCCTGCCCAGTCCCCACCTCTCACTCTATTTTCCACCTGGAAAACTCCTATTCATCCTTCAAGGACCAACTCCAATATCATCCCTTCTGGGATGACGTCCCCTGGTAGGCCCCATGCCTGCACTAGCTTGGAGCACAGCTAACTCTTGTCTTCACTGAGCTCCCACAATTCTTTGTACCAAATGGTAATTACTTGCATCCCTGGCTTCTGCAAGAACAGGCTAGGTCTTATTCACCAGGGAGGAACTCAGGAAAAGTATGTCAAGTAGACTTGAATGGAGCCTTCTGGGTTACTACAAATACTCTCCCAAAGACGTGAGTCAGAATTGCAGCGGTTCTGGCATGCACTAACATTGCTGAGGCATTGATGTGGACCACTGGAACTTGGATGAGTCTAGAGCAAGGGTCCGGGTGCACACTAAGCTGCCTTGATGTAGAGGTCCCCCAGAAACCAGCAGCTCTCTGCAAAGGCTGGCATCATTTGTGACTGGGCCCTGGAGCTAGGATCAGTGAATGATCAGTGCCCAGAACTCTGCACCTTCCGCAGAGCCTAG
Organism: Mandrillus leucophaeus; assembly: GCF_000951045.1. Lineage (NCBI taxonomy): Eukaryota > Metazoa > Chordata > Mammalia > Primates > Cercopithecidae > Mandrillus > Mandrillus leucophaeus. The sequence goes on along the minus strand of NW_012107697.1, from coordinate 2,875,273 downwards.
GGCACAGGGTACTGAATGGATGGGCTAAAGGAAGGACTAGAGCCCGGGGTCCCTGAAATCAAAGCCCATGGACTTCCTTCTACCTCTGCTGCCTGGCACAAGCTTAGGCCCTGGGGCCTGGAGTCTGCCCTCTCCACTCTTTCCCACCTCCTTCCCTTGCCCTTTCCTCTCCCTGCAACCCCTGCAGCCTGCAGTGCCCTCACTTGGGGCTGACTGCCTGGCAGCTTCTTCCAGGAATATGTAAGCAGCTGCTTCTGCGGCATTAGCATTCATTCCATGGATTAACCAGGGCTGCATGGTGGAGAAGGGGCCTGAGATCACCTGGGGTGGGGGGCTCACCTAACAGGCAAAGGAGAAAGAAATTGGGGTTCATCTTAAGGCATTTTGACCATACCAGGAGAGGAAGAAGACATATCTCCTCTGCCCCCAGCCCCTGGGACTCCACGGAGCTTTCCTGGGGAGGTGCCAGGAACCTTTTATGAATCCCCTGGCCCCGGTCAGTCATCCCAGAAGGTGGATGACAGGTGACCAAAAAGCTCGTGGGGTTCATCTTGGCATGGGGAGGATAGGACCCTGGAAAGAAGGGGTGATCACTTGAGGTTGACCATGCTTTTAACACCCTCAGTCAAGCCTTGGGCAGGTATAAAATTCAGGAATCACATCCTTTTAGCAGATATGGAAGTGGGGGCTAAGACAGATCAGGTTATTTGCCCAAAGTCACACAGCTGGTAAGTGACTCAGTTTCAATCCCAGGTCTCTCAGACTCTTAAGGTCGGTGCTCTTTCCATTACCCCTGTTCCCTGGAGTTCTCAATCCTGTGGCAAACCTCAATCTTGATGCCACCCCTACCTTAAGCATTTTGCCATGGTACCCACTTTCCAAGATGGCCCTCATTGATCCTTTTGGAATTCAGACCTGCGTAGTCCCCTCCCACATTGGATCAGGGATGGACTGTGTGACCCATAAAATACAGTGCACGTAATGGGGTATGACTTCCAAGGCTAGGTCATAGAAAGCATTGCAGCTTCTGCCTTGGCTTCTTGGATTGCTCACTCTGGGGAAAGCATCTACCATGTTAGGAGGGAACTCAAGCAGCCCTGCAGACAGCCCACATGAGAGGAACTGACTCGCCAGCCGTATGAATGCACCACCTTAGAATTGGACTCACTAGCCCCTGTCAGGCCTTCAGATAGCTTCAGCCCCAGCAAGATCTTGACTGCAACTTCCTGAGAAACCCTGAGTTGAATGCCTCAGCCATGCTGCTCCAGAGCACCAGACACTGTGAGAGATAACCAATGACTGTCGGAGTTTTAAGCACTACGTTTTGGAGTGATTTGTTACACGGCAATAGATAGTTAACAGATCTGCCCTCCCTGGGACACTGGGCACTCATGTTTTCACAGCCTCCTAGGTAGAGCCACCAGGCCAAGGGCTGGACAGTTCTTGGCTTCTTCTAAGGTTTCTTCATCTCCACGTAGGAAAAGCCCTGGAGACACTGAAACCAGAGAGCTTTTTTGTCCAGAGACTCTTCACTCCTGTTAGGGAGGGACAAGGACCCATCTCCCTCTGGGATCTCTGCAAAATACCCCACCCACTGTCCCAGCTTTGGAATGAGACAAGATGAAGGTGAAGGAATCCCACAGATCTCATCAGAAAAAGTGTCTCTTTCCCTCCCTAATGAAGATAAATCCCAGTATCTGAGGAGACACTAAATGGATACAAATGAACTGGCAGTGCAATCAGATGGAGGTGTTTTCTTGAGATCTACAGCTGATGGATTCCTGCCTCAGCTGACACCCAGCCTGCTGTCCCTGGAGAGGTCCCTGGAGACCCCTGAGTGACACCTCCCTGTTGGGGAACTCTGGTGTCACCTTAAAAAGGCTCTAGTCTCTCTTCCCTGGTCTTTCTCGTGTCTGGCTGAGGTCCTAAGGAATGTTTTGGAAACACTATGTTGGCCATCACAATGTCAAACTCAAAAGTTGCAGGATGGGCTGGCACTCAGACCCACACCCTGGCATGTTATTAAGTTCCCATAAACTCCACCAGGCAAAGAAGGCCCATGTCACTGTTTTGACTCCCTCTTGCTCTACAGTGGAGGGCAGAGGAAGACTTATTTTTAGGCTGGTACGTTTTGTACTTATTTGCAAGGCTGCCTTAGAAAGAAACATCTGATTGGTTGATTGGCTTCTGATTGGTTGAGTGCCTTCTTTATCCCCTGCCTTTAGATATTGAAGTTTGTGTTTGTCATGTGGTGGCTAGAGACCCTGTCTCTGCTTCCAAGAGGGGCACAGGCTATTTCTGGTTCTCGGGCTTTTCAGAACAAGGATCTGGGAGCTGTAGAGGCTGGTTCTCGGGCTTTTCAGAACAAGGATCTGGGAGCTGTAGGGGTTTGGGGAATGGTTCTAACCAGCCTCAGAGACCCCATCTTCCTTTGTCTCCAAGCAATGAGAAAGCATTAGAAAGTTGTCCCACCCCCTTTCATACCTGTCCTAGTTGATCACATGCCACCTTTTTCCACAGGCAAGTTTCCTTGCCCTGGCGCCCTCCTGCTGCAGCTTGGTCCCCTGGTACCTGCGCACAGCATCTGTCTGCTTATTTACTTTCACTTTCTCGGTTTGCCCGGCTGCACCAACCAACATGTTGTTTATCCTTGCTCAGGCCTGTCCCTACGGCATCTCTGGATCATGTTTGTCTCGCTAGCCCTTTGACCTTCTCAAAGAACACATCACAGCTGCCAGCGAGTTTGCTCTTCGACAACATTTTCCATCGCAGCACCTGTGTCTCTGCAACACTAGGGTCTTGGACCCACTGTCCTGGAGGGGGCAAAGGGAGTTGCCAGTCCTTTCTTCAAAGGTGTCTAGGGAAAGGCAGCCCCTTAGTCTTATCTGTTTACCCACTGTGGATCATTTATGCGAAGTCCTGCCATGTGGCAGGGTCTCTGAGACTAGCGGGGCAGAGACCCTGGGGACGAGTGGTCCTATCTGGCATTATATGGAATGAGCAGGGACCTGGCATCAGGGCAAACCCTGGCTTGGTTATTCCCAACTTTATTTATGTCTCTGCATCTCAATATCATCCTCCGGAAAGTGGATTTTATCTACTGCACAGAGGAGGGAAGGCAGGCATGGAAACAGCTAGTGCATAGTGGCTTTGTAGCGAAGAGTAACAGTGGTGGCAGTGACAGTGAGGCTGCTGCCAAGTCAGAGTAGCCCTGCCCACACTGAGAACCAGGGAGTTGAAGAAGCCACAACGTCCTCACCTTGCAAGCGCTGCTCAAAAAGCAGCTCACCTGAGTCAGACAAGGAGCAATCGATAGAACCGTCTCTCTAGGTGGGGTTTGGTCTCTTAGGCCACACATAATCCCAAGACCCCATGTTCCAACCCCTCATTTACCAGCAGACGGAATTGAGGGCAGCGACTGGCCCACATAGGGCAACGACTGGCCCACAGTCACCCTGTCCCCCGGTGGAACCTCAAGTCTCTGACACTCCATTGCCACCTAGCCACAGGCTGCGTTGGCTCCCACTCACAGGCCACAGAGGCAGAGCTGCTCCTCAGGGAGTGATGAGGGCTGTGTGGACCCACTCCCTGAGCCAGCCTGTCTCTCCAGATCACATTCCGGGGAATCCTCCAAGGCCCAAAGACTATTGCTCAAAGAGGGGTCGTTTAAGAAGAAATCATTAAGCCAGACATGGTGGTGCACACCTGCAGTCCCAGCTACTCAGGAGGCTGAGATGGGGGGTGGTTTGAACCCAGGAGGTCAATGCTGCAGTGAGCCCTGATTGTGCCCTGCACTCCAGCCTGGGCAACAGAGTGAGACCCTGTCTCTAAAACAAACAGAATCAAGAAAGAAGAAACCATTAGTATGTGGGAAGCCCCCCAGAAGAAAGCCATTCTTGCCTGATACAGAACCATCTACAGTTCCTAATGGGAGCCTCTCTGTGATGTAAAATCTATCTCCTCCCATCAAAGGAGAGAGGAGGAATGGGTGGGAGGTGGTGGGCAATGGGGCCAATAGAGGTGACCCTGGGAAGAGGGGGAATATGCCCCCACCAAGCTGCTCTGCAGGGCAGACCCCAGAAGTTCTCAGGTTGTGAGCCTAAGGGTCCGAAACTCTATTCCTCAGGTTCCAGGAAGGTGGTGACTCTTCTCCTAAATATACAGAACCCAGCCCTCCTCCCCCACCACAGTGCTGGATGTGCCAGCGCCAGGCAGCTTTGATCTGAGCTCTCAGAGATGCCCACGAATGGTCTCTTGCACATGAAGGAGACAGAAACTCTCAGCTGAAGCTGGGAATTGGACAGGGAGAGTGAAGAGGGAGATTGGCTGAGGCGTGAGAAATGCTACTCCAGGCCCTGGTTCTGCCCCAGGGCAGGGAAGGAGGACAGAAGCAGCTCAGGGGTCCAAAGCTGGAGCACTTGGAACCAGACCAAAGGTACTGAGGAACATAAAGTGATCCTGGCCCCCACCCCCAGGCAGATTCCTAAGATTTGCCTAATGGTGATCCAGGCCTAGGTACAGCGGTTCCTATGCCCTGGCACCAGCCCTCTGTCCTGTCGTGTGTGTGGGACAAGCACCATGTCTTATTTTGCAAATAAGGAAACCAAAGCCCAAGCTGATTAAACAGCTAGCCCAAGGTCACCTAGACATATATGTGTGTGCGCGCACACACACACACACACACACAAAAGAGAAAGAGAAAGAGAGAGAGACAGATATTTCTCTGTCATCTAGGGTAGAGTGCAGTGGCGCGATCTTGGCTCACTGCAGCCCTTTCCTCCTGGGCTCAAGTGATCATCCGGCCTCAGCCTCCCAAGTAGCTGGGACCACAGGTGCTCACCACCATGTCCGGTTGATTTTTTTCTATTTTTTGTAGAGACAGGTTCTCAGTATGTTGCCCATGCTGGTCTCAAACACCTGGACTCAAGTAATCCTCCCACCTCAGCCTCCGAAAGTGTCAGGATGACAGGAGTAAGTGACTGTACTCAGCCTAATTTGATTTAATTTAATTTAATTTTTTAGAGATAGGGCCTCGCTTTGTTGCCCAGGCTGGTCTCGAACCCCTGGCTTCAAGCAATTCTCATATTTCAGCTTCTAAAAGCGTTGGGATTACAGGCATGAGCCACTGAGCCTGGCCTTCTATTTATTAGTTATGTTTTCCTCTGATTCGCAAGCAATTTGGGGAAGCTTGTCTCAAAATGCTTTGAATTTATTCCTTCCATAGACATTTGGTGCTCTCTGTGTGCCTGGCATTGTCCTAGACTCCAAGGAGAAGGAGGACAGACAGAATCCCTGCTTCTGGAGAGCTTGTGGTCTGGCCTATTGTACTCTTGTGATAAGTTCTGTGCAGGAAAGTGAGTAAGTAACAGTACTAGCGAGCAGGGGAACCTGGCCTCAGGAGGTGGCATCTAAGCAGGCATGAAGGCCTGAGGCAAACCTGGGTTTGGTGTGTTCAAACTGCGAAGAGAAGTGCCCAGTGGCCCAGGTGCTATGCGAGGGGAGAACAGTGCAAGCTGAGAGAGCAGGGCAGGGCCCACTCTGGAGAGCTCAGTGGTGAGCAGTCAGAGTGTATACTTAGTAGGATGGGAGGTCTGAGGGGGCAACTGGCAGGATCTCAGGACATTTTAGAAGGACACTTCCTGCTGCCTGGAGGAGAATGGGCCATAGGGAAGCAAGAATGGAGGCAGTTTGGGCAACATGGCACACCTCGTCTCTTCAAAAATACAAAAATTAGGTGCAGCGGCGTGTGCCTGTGGTCCCAGCAACTTGGGAGGCTGAGGCAGGAGGATCATTTGAGCCCAGGAGGCAGAGTTACAGTAAGCTGAGATTGCACCACTGCACTCCAGTCTGGGTGATAGAGAGAGACCCTGTCTCAAAAAGAAAGAAAGATAAAGAGAGAGAGAGAGAGCAAGGGAGGGAGGGGGAGAGAGAGAGAAAGAGAGAAAGAGCAGGGGAGGGACGGAGGGAGGGAGGGAAGGAAGAATGAAGGTGGCTTCTGGCAGATGAGAGAGGATGGTGATTGAACTAGGGGAATAGCAGGGGAGCTGGAGAGAGAAACAAGAGGGCAGCCTCAGGGGCCTGCAGAGAAAGGGCTGGAGAAGAACATGAGGAGACCCTTCACACCAGCAGCCCCTGGACAGTCCTCAAGGGTGAGGACCGAGGGTGGAGGAAACCCTGTTGGAGTTAAGCCATCCAATAGGGCCAGCTAACTTAGAGCACCCTTGTGAGTGCTCCTAGAGAGACCCAGGCTTTCAATCACCTGTTGCTAAGGAATAATAACTCACTTTTTCATTACAGGAAGGACAAGGAAGCATGGTATAAGGCAAGGATGACATGCACACAGCACTTCCACAACCATACCCATGGCAGACATCACTAATCAATCACGCCATTCCTTTTGGTGAGCCCAGACTAAGCTTTTCTGCCTTTCCCAAAGTAGTTCTTCAGGCAGCCCTTCCCAATCACCTGATGATGGCACAGGGTTAACCTATTCGTCATTCCCAGTGCACAGAAATGAGCACTGAGGGTGGAGCCCAAAAGACTCAGGTTTAGCTCTGCTTCTGCCATTTAGTTGCTGTGTGTCTGTGGACAATTTATTTAGCCTCTTTGAGTTTCATTTTCCCATCTGTTAAAGTAAATCATTATTCCTTTGTCACATGTTTGATGTGAGGACTAAATGAGATAATACACAAAAGCACTTAGCTTAGTTCTGGTACAGGTAGGCACCAATAAATGTTTAAAAAAAATAGCCCCCCTTTGCCCCACCCACATTTATACCCCGAGATGTTCACAGACTAAACACTCCTACATGCTCTCTGACAGTGCACATTCAGGCACACACTTACACACAAGTGCACACACTCACACAGTGCATAAGAGGATAAAAAAACATTATCCTAACAGCTGGCAGTGGAATTGATCTTAGGGAAGGAAGTGTCTTTTGTTCAGGAAATTACCTTGATAAGCCTCTAAGGATATGGATTAGCAAAAGTCAAGGAAACAAAAAGATGGCTGAACTGCTCTGCATTAAAATTGAGACAAAACGTGGAGGCAGGGGAAAGAAAGAAAGAAAGAAAGCCCAGCAGGATGGGTGCTGCAAAGAACCAAGGGGGAAGAGAGAGGCAGAGGACTTTCTAAGGATGAGTGTGTTAAATATTCAACATGGAACTGCTTGCAGGTTTTGAGACATGAAACCTCTCTCAAAAAGACTGCACGATTCCCTTTGTATAGAAACATCTAGAAAACGCAAACCAATTCAGTGATCGATGGTTGCTCAGGGTGAGGGGAGGAGGAAACTTCTGGGGATGGTGCCCTTGTTGACACACACGCCTATCACCAAGCACCTGCAGCCTCTCCTCTTTGCATTGCACCCTAAAGTGAGGCCCTCCCACCTCTTGGGGCTGGGAGCCACGTGTCAGGGAAGAGGAACCTCTTGACTCAGGTTCGCAGGAATGTGTGTATATCTATATGTGTATATCTAAATAGAGATCTAGATCTAGATGTCAAAACTTGGCAAATGGAACACTTGAAATATGGACAGTTTTTTAAAATTATACCTTAATACGCTGTTAAGATGTTTTAAAAAGTGCTTTATATCGATTCAATCCAAATATTTTTGTCTCTCATGCTTTCATATGTGCTATTTTTCCCCACCTTTCAACAGATACTGACCCCCCAAAACAGTTTCTTCTGTCCCACACCACCCCTTCAGTCCAGTCTGACGCTGATGTTAATGCCTTATGGGAATGGTTTTGGGGTAGAATGTGAAGGAGAGATTGAATCCTACATCTAAGTCAAAACTGCAGCCGTGGACCAGTATGTGGGGCAGAGGAAATGTATCCACAACCTGAACAAATTCAGCACAAGCATGGGCTTGGAGCCAAGACCCTCATGAGAACTCAAGCTCACACCCCTCTCTGGAAATTCTTAGAAATCTCAGGATAAAACATTGAACTTCCTTAGGATGTGAAAAGGGAGTTCCAGCCAGCATTATAGGTCCTGGTTGACACCTGTGTTACTTACACAGACAGAAACACAGCCAGGCACTCAAAACACACATGCCCAGCAGCAAGCACCTGCAGCCACTCCTCACTGCACCTTAAAGCAAGGCCCTCCCACCTCTTAGGGGTATGAACCACATGGGTGGGGAGAGGACGTGGCTCTTGACTGAACTGTGTTTACTCTATAAAGAAACTTTTCAGAAATGCAAAGATCAGGGCAAAGATGGGAGGTCAGCCTCCTTGACAAACACATATATGCTGGGATACTTTCTCTTTTCTTTCTTTCTTGTTTAGTTTTGTTTTGTTTTTGAGACGAAGCCTTGCTCTGTCACCCAGGCTGGAGTACCGTGGCGTGATCTCGGCTCATCGCAACCTCCGCCTCCCAGGTTCAAGCGATTCTCCTGCCTCAACCTCCCAAGTAGCTGGGATTACAGGTGCCCACCGCACACCTGGCTAGTTTTTTTTGTATTTTTAGTAGAGACAGGGCTTCACCATCTTGGCCAGGCTGGTCTTGAACTTCTGACCTCGTGATCCACCCGTCTGGGTCTCCCAAAGTGCTGGGATTACAGGCGTGAGCCACCACACCCAGGCTTTCTCTTAGGATCATCAAGTCAGTCCATTCTAATCAACCTCATAACACACTTTGCAGCAATATTCCTTCAAGCCGGCACAATAATCATTGAAAAACACGAGGTCAGTTTGCTCCTGGCAATGCCTGGCATTGCTGAAGAAGTTCCTCAGCTCTGCAAGGTGTTGTGCTCCAGAAGGCAAACGTCGCCCCAGCCCCTCAGGCCTCTGCCTCTTCCCTCCCCCTCCCCTGCCTCCCAACACCACTCCCCGGAGCACCACGCGGAAACCAAATCAGCTGCTCCTTCCAAGGGGATAATCAAAGTGCAGGTCTCTGGAGAGGACCAGCTCCGTGGAGCAAGTCTTTAATTTCAAGCTGACAAGGTTGGGAGCATGAGCCATGGGCTCCTCCATAGGCAAGACGGCCGGCCGGATGGCCAGGGAGCGCAGCTGGTGAGCAGGAGAGGGGAGGGCAGATGGGGAGGGCTGGATAGGAGCCACAGGCAGCTTCCCAGGTGGGCAAAGGGCCTCTCTGTGCTATGGAGGTCTGTTTGCTCTCTGCAAATCTGAGCTGTAGGCATCTCCCAACATCACCCAGAGGGATGTCCACAGCTGCAGCTGTGGCCCTTGTCTGCCCAGAAGGCTCAGGAGCTGGAGGAAACACTGAAGGGCAAGCCTCCAGCCCAGGGTCACACATGCCTCTGAGAGGAGAGGTGGGGCCCTGAATACAGACCTGGGTGGAGCTTCAGGGCTCCTCAGGCTCCTGAGCCCAAATGGCAGGGCTGCTTGGAAGCAAGGCCTCACTGAGATGAGGAAACCAAGACTGCAGAAAAATTTCAAGTGCTCAGAAGCAGGTGTTACTGGCGCTCTTGTCATCATCCTGTCATCAAGAGACAACGGGCCCAGAGAGGGTAGAAATTCTGCTCCAGGTCACAAAGCAAGGCCATGAAGAAACCAAGAGTAAAATATATTCTCTTTGACATTCACGAGTAATACATCCCAAGACCTTGGTGAGGCCTCAATTTCCCAAATAAAAAATTGAACGGGTTGGGCAACACCATTGCCCCACTGGGCTGCAGTAGCTGGGCAGCCCCTGGACAGCTCAGATTCCCTGCACACACTGCTCAATGGTTCAAATCTAACCTCAGCAGAGGGACAGATTTATTACTGCATGGGCCTTCGGTGCACTACCAAAAAACTGAACTCACAAATAGCACTCCGGAAAACCAGCCATCTTTCCTACAGCCTTCTCCTCTCCTGGATCGGTGACCCAACCATTGGCTCTTGCCATGCTGCATTGGGCTGGGGATCAGGAGGGCCCCTATGGGCAGGTGAGTAAAATCAGGAGGGAGAGGCAGCCACCTGGGAGCACAGCCCCGACTCTGAGCCCAGAAATGTGCTGCCTCCCTTCCCCTCGCCTCATCCGCCAGTGCCGGGCCTGAACTTCATGCAACAGAACCAACAACTTGGATGCTGTCCCTTTGGGAAGCCTTCCCCCTTTTCCAGGTTCACAGATGTACTGTGTTCCCATTCCATATCATTTGGGCTCCTTGTACTTCTAGGATCTAAGCACCTGGCATGGTGTCTGGCCTTGGCGAGTGCTCAGGATTTGCTGACTAAATAAAGCTAAACATGTATGTGAATCAGGCTCCCTGCATCCTGACCCCTCTCTGAGCCTCACTTTCCTGCTGTGGAGGGTGGTTGGGGGCAGGGGTGTTACTTGCTATCACAAGGAATCAGTGCTGGCCTGCGGCTTGGGATCTAGTAGACAGCTAAGGACTGAATGGTTTCCCTCTCAAAATCCATCTGTTGAAGCCCTAACCTCCAATGTGATGGTATTTGCCTTTGGGAGGTGATTAGGTTTAGATGAGATCATGAGGGAGGGTGGGGCCCTCGTGATGGGATTAGTGCCCTTGTAAAAAGAGACCAGAGAGCTTGCTCGTGCTCTGTTTCTGCCATGAGAAGACGGCTGTCTGTATGCCAGGAGGTGGCCCCTCACCAGGAACTGAATCAGCGAGTGCTTTGATCTGGGACTGCCTGACCTCCAGAACTGTGAGAAATAAATGTTCGTTGTTTAAGCCACCTGGTATGGGATATTTTGCGATAGCAGCCCGGTCTTACCCCTGTAAGATACAGTGGTAACTTCCCCCTGACATATCCTAAAGCCATATTACCAGAGTCTTCGCCTTGTCTGTGAGCAGAACTGTGTCTACTGAGTCAAAAATGCACTGGTTCAAGAGCCAGTCCTACTGTTTATCAGCTCCATGACCTCAGGCAAGGGATGAAACCAGAGTGCACCAGAGATGACATCCACAAGACCTCAGTTTCCCCATCTTTTGCTCAAGAATACTGTGAGTGAGGCTCCCGTGGGACCATGTGCAGGCATGTGCCTGGAAAGCAGAACGCACTGTAGGAATGTGCGGGAAGCTGAGGTCCAGCCAGCATTCACAGCAGACCTGTTGGAGGAGGCTTCTCAGGCTGGCAGTGTACAGCTCTGAGCCCTGGAGCAGTTTTCTCTCTACCATTCCCCACCCAACCACATTCCGGACCTAGGAATCCACCCACTGTCTATAGCATGTTTGGGCCTGTCCACTTGCTTTGTTAGACACCTCTGGGAAACGCATCTTTTTTCTGGGCTGCACCAGACACCTCTAGAAGGCATGTTTGAGTCCATCTTTGTGTCTTCTGGAGTCAATTTGACTTGATCACCCTCTGCTCTCTGAAGTGACCCAGCCATGCCCCATTTGGAGAAGGGAGGTTCCTTTTGCTGCAGGAACCCCCTCCCCCCAACAAAGCCTGCCCTTGGCGTTTGGTATTGCTAACGGCAAACAGCCCTGTCTTCCCAGGATGGTGGGATCAATAGGGGATGGCTTGGAGTGGGTCCTCAGTGGCCTTTCCAGACCTGGCACACTCTGCTGCCACCTGTGCCCACAGGCCCGCACCACCCTACCCTCACCATCCATGCCACACTGTGGGATGCTCCTCCCTAGGTCCTGACTGATAGAAGATGTGACCCCCAATGCTAAATGACACGGGGCTGCTGGAGGCTGCATGGGCCCCCCAACTCAGGAACCCAGCTGCTCCATCCTGTGCCCAAGCGTCCCAGTCCCCAGGGAATCAAGGCAGGGGTGTGAGCTGGCCGCTCCTGTCTCTTGCCTTCTTCCCTGGTCTTCAATATTCATGAGCACTCCTAGCAGGGGAGCTAAAAATGTTCTGCTCCTAAATCTAACTGCTTTATGGAAGCCTAATTAAATTCTTTGGTGGAAGGGGAAAAAAGTGACCTTCAAAACTGCCAAAGCTATTTGGAGTGGTGTGTCCCAGAAACCCTTCCCCTTCTCTCCCCTCCTGCTGTGGGTGGCCTTTGCTCTGGTGATAAAATTCTCCACCTCCCCTCAGGCTAAGGGCCCAGGGAGTTCCCTGGGGGTGGAAAGTGTGTGACAAGATTACCTCCTATGGAAGAAACACAGCCAGGCAACGATCCTGACTGCTCAGGGGACCAGGCAAGCTCAGCCCTTGCTGGAAACTTGGGTCTCAGCTAGTGGATAGGGTTGGAGGGAAGAGAAAGGGCAGTGGGGGATGGGGTTGGCTCTGGTGGAGAGAGAATAACAGTGCCCCTTTCCTCCTAGGCAGGTGCTTCTGCAGTAGGGTGCCCTGAGAATTTCAGGCTTCCTCCTTCCCCGGGCCACCCTGTCCATGAATCCTGGAAAGACCCAAACAGGGGCCCGGGATAGAGAACAGCCCTTTGCAGACCCCTACCTGGGAGCCTGGAATTGGAGCTCACGCCCAGTTGCTTCTCCTATTCACTGGGGATAAGCAGTCATTTTCTCAGAGGTCGACGAAGAAACCTGCCCCTTTTTGAGGGCTGCCGACTAGCGGGAGTGAAGGGGTCTGAATCTCCCGCCCTCTTCCCTGTGACTTGGCCTCCCGAGAAGGTGGAAGGGATGAGAAGGGGGTGAGGACATGAGCCGCACAGCCCACCTGCGCAGTTAGAATTCACCTAGACGCAGGTGCGTTCCAGCAGGCTCAGTCAGGGACCCCACAGACCCTCCTCCATGAGAAGTTGGCGGCTGGTTAGAATCCCCCAGACAGGGAGTGGAAAGACAGCGAGAGGTTTAGATCTCCACAGCACAGCAGCATGGGTGCCTGGCACTCCTAGGACCTCAGTGGCTATGTGGATGTAAAGGCTCATGCCTGCCTGATAGGTGAGGACAGGGTGGGGCAGGGGCAGGAGGTGGAGCCAGGGGGTGGGTCTGAGTGACCAGAAGCTTTCTTTTCCATTTTGGGAGGAGGTCATTTTTATCCACTCCAAAGTTGCTTTCTGATTGGTCGCCCATGAGTCATCTCAGGCAGTGTCACAGCCCAGTGTGATGACTGGTTGCCAGTGACACCTGGCTCTCCATGGGCCTGCTCATTCTGGGATGCATATTCTTCAAAATCACTTTCTAGGTCATTTTGAGGCCCTCAGAACAGACCCTGCTTGGTGCGTGCCGCTTCTGGGTGAGCACATCCAATCCTAGTCCACGCCCAGACAGACTCGAGAAAGCAGTTCGCCAGGCAGTCTGCAGAGATCAAGGCTCTCGTCTGCTAGGCCAGCCAGGGAAGATGCTTCATCCTCCCCTCCTGGCCTCACCTGATCTATGGCCTCTTCCCACTTATTCCTGACTCCTACCTGGGCTGCCCTTTCCCCCTCCTCCTCCCCAAATCCTGCCTGCTGCTGTGTCCAGCTTCATGAAGGAGAATTTCCCAGGCCAGGCCAGCTGGCAGTGATCGCCCTCACCCCTGCCTCGACTCTCAGGCTGAGCGGCCCACTCACTTCACACCTCTGAGCCCCTCATGCCCAAGCCCATCCTAAACTCCCCAACCAGGTTTTAACCCCAAGGGGCAAATATTCATCCTCTAAATGCCTTTGGGAGCTGCCAGTGTGCCTTTAGAAGACTCAAGTGCTTCGTGAAAGAGTGAATGAATAGTTGAATGAATGAAAGTGGATGAATAAATGAGGAAATCCACTCATTTAAGAAATACTTCCTAAGTGTTGTATGCCAGGCGTGGGCTGAGTGATGAGGACTCAGGGGATTCCAACAGACCTGCCCCTGCTCTCATAGCCCCTTGTCATGCTGGGTCAAGTGAGTGAATAAAGAAGGGTGAGGGCACAGGGAAGATGAGAGTGAGCAGGGACCAGGCAGTGTTCGAACGCACAGGCCTTTGGTGACCCCAACAGTGTCCCACTGGTTGAGGGGGGACAGGCCTTGTCTAGACCACACCCAGCCCTGCTCTTCCTCTCCTGGCTCCCCTGGAGCTGGCTTTCACCAAGGTGTGCTCACATCCCTGCCCCTGCCTTCTCCACCAAACCACACATCTATTTTGGTGTCTGCACTAGGCCAGCTGATGCCTCCCCCTGCTCCCAGCTGCTTCCTCTTCCATTCTGCCTTCAGAGGCCTTGAATCAAATGGGAACGCCCAGTGCAGCCCTGTCACCGCCATCTTGGGCTGAGACTCAGCCTGCTCAGGCCTGCGCACAAGGGACCAGCAAACCCCTGTCAACGGCTGAGCAAGGGGACCTGAGCTGGCTGTCAACCATCCTAAACTCCCCAATCGCCCCTCAGGCCAGGTCATGGAGAGGGGGACCTGGAGCAGAAGGAATCAGGCCATGTGCCCCCATCAGTGGGACAAAAGGCCCTGGCAGCCTTCCGAGGGCACTGTCAAATGCCCTTGGAGATGGCCCAGCAAATACACGAATGTTAAAGCATGTTATTCTGAAGAATAACAGTAAATCCTGCTGTGGTGCACGAGCTAAGGCAAAGTAGTAAATACTTTTTATTAAGATACATTTAATATTGGAACAAAACTGAGTTTGGCAGACCTAGGCTTGTCCTACCATTGCTGCCACATCTTCATTTAATCTCTTTAGTCCCTTATTCCTGCGACTTTAGGCTTGGCCCTTCTAGCTTCCCTTTAACGTGGCATGTGTGAGTGTGTGTGTGTGTTTGGGTGAAGGATGGATGGATAGGGAACTAGTGTTTCAATTTGTATGCAAATGTTTCCGATATAATTATGTGGCTTTGAACCAGGAGAAAAGAATATAGGATTTGGAGCTGACCTAGGCTGAGATCTCAATTCTGCCCCATATGAATGCTGTGAGCTTAGACAAGTTCATCTCCGTACCTTCACTTCCATCCATAGGTGTCATAACCCAGCGGATGCTGTGGTCAGCCATGCAGATGCCTTCTCAGGTGCGTCCTGCAGCTGCCTGGCACTGCCTGCTGCTGGCTCGCAGTGGAGTCCTCTGCAGGAAGGTTTTGGCAGAAAGGAGCTGCCCTCCCCAGCGGTAGGCATCCTCCCTCAGGGTAGGTACCCAAAAGCAGCCTGTCCCAGAAGACTGGTCCACGTGAGAGACAGACGCTTGGCTCCGCTGCCTCTGTTTGACGGAAAGACTATCCCAGCCTCAGCACTGGGCTGGGCTAAGGCCTTTAACTACGCTTAATTACAACACAGCTCTGAACACAGTTCACCTGCTCTCTCTGTCCAATCTTGCGTCCCTCACTCCCGTACAGGTGTTGTTCTCTGGGAGGGCTCCCCAGAAATCTTCCTGCCCACAACACTCTATCTCAGAGTCTGTTTCCTGGGGGGACCCGACCTCAGAAAGTAGCCAGGTTGTAGTCAGTGAAACATGATAAGGCACGTATAAGGGCTTAGCGCAGCGCCCGAAGCACAGGAGGACTCAATTGATGACAGCTGCTGGGATTCTCCTTGGAGGTCACTGTTTCCTAGCCCTGATGAACATTGAAATCAGCTGTGAAGCTTTTTTAAAAAGGCCATTTTTTTCAAGAGATTCTGATTCAGTAGGGCTGAAATCAGACCCAGTATTCTGTATTTTAGAAACTCCACAGGTGTTTCTGATGGACAGCCAGGGCTGACAGCCAATGACCTGGGTCATTTTTCTATACCACCATCACCCCTATAATTTACAGGCAAGAACCACAAATGCATGCAGGGCAAAGTGACCTGTTCAAGGGCAGACAGGTACTTAGATGCCCAGAGAGGGTTCAACTCATTAATCCTCACTCTGTCAGGGTCAATGCTTGGGTTGTGTGTGTGGTGGGGGTGCTAAAAAAGCCCCTGATCCCAACTCTCTCCAACATAAGCACAGGCAGCTGCATTTATTAAGCAGATCCCGGAACATTTGGCCTGACCAGCAATACAAGCAGTATGTGATCCACCATTGCTTTCACTAGTGCAGGCTGTGAGCTCCCAGAGGAGGAGTCCTCATTGTGGCTGTGGTGGTCAGGGAGGTCTTCAAGGAGGAGGTGAGCCCTGAACCAGATTTTAGAGAATAGTGAGGCTTCAAATAGGGAGCAAACAGTAAGGGTGCCCGACCCCAGGACTGGTCACCTCATTCTGTGTTCAGTCCGTTTCTAAGGACACCAATCCTGATCTGTATTCTCATCATCCTTCTGGCAAGACCAGGGATTTCAGGAGCACTCAGACTCATGGACCACTGGGCAATGATTTCCCAGTTTTTACAAGAACGTATTTTGTTCTAAAGATTAAAACTTAGGTAAGGGTTTGCTTGAAGTTTGATTAATCTGCACTTCATTAGCTCCATTTCTCTTAAGCACTGGCGTCACACAGTCATGTGATCACATGGTACGGTGGAGGTGGAGCTCAGGTTCTACCATTTATAAGCTGTGTGACCTTGGTCAAGTTACTTAACTTCTCTGAGCCTCTGTTTGTTCAACCTTAAAATGGGAACAGTGATACTTACCTTTTTCCCTCTCTGGATTGTTAAGAGGATCAAATGGGGTCATGATCTCAAAAAAAAAAAAAAAAAAAGCACTTCTGTAAATGTCAAAGCACACTACAATTGTGAGCTGCTAGTATGTTCCACATTTCTCTTTTTAAACTCGGGATGCAGAAGCCCAGGGAGGTGTCTGCCATTGCTCAGCACCCTACAGTAAGCTATTTGGGGAGCAGAGGCAAGACCAAAGTCCCCCAAATCCTACTCTAATGCTTTTTCCAATACAGCAGCATATCTATTCCTCAAATCTTTCTTCTCTCTCTAATTTCTTAGGCACTACAGGGAATTGTGCATTCTCACCTTGCCCTAAATTTGTAGTCTTTGATGCCTCGTAATCTTTTGATCCCTTCTGCAGCAGCCTGCTAGCCTGTGCCCTTCCCGCCTCCGTATCATCTCCAGGGGCTTTCTGTCTATACTCTCTTTACTTTGGACATCCTAAATTCAGCCTGGAACCAGCCCCCCCCCAGATGATGATAACCCCCTCCTCCGCGGGACTCTTTCCTCTCATTTATAACACTGGTGCAATGTTACCTTCTGATTCATTCACAGCAAGGCACTTAGGATCTTGGGAAACAGAGTCAAAAAGTAGTCTGTAAAAGGGCCCTTGAGGGCTCAGCACCAGCCTTTGCTGGGCAGCATGATGAGGCTACAATGGAGCGGGGCAAGGCGTCTCCTGGAAGCTGGGGCTGGAGGGCTGTACTCTGATCCCCAACCTCTGCTATTTCTCTGTCCCGATATCTCCGCGTGATCCACTAAATCCTCAGCTGCAGAAACCTCCTGCTGCTCTGTGCCAGCCTCTGGGTCTCTGGTGCCAAACCCTTGGCAGCCCCTTGGCTCCCCACTCCATTCTTCCACCAGCCCTGCACCCCCTCTCCCCACGGAGACCCCTCCAAGTCCAAGGCCCAGCTCAGGCTCTCGATTCCAGGAGACAGGTCACGTCCACCACCCCGGGGTGCAGTGCGAGCCAAACTAATCAATGGCAGAGCGGTAGATTAAGGGGCCCGGCTAGAAGCCATCCATCACTGTCGTTTACCCGGGCCTGTCAGCCTGCAAATGGAAAAGGAGATGATGTGAAACAACCCATCTGCAGGTTTTTAACGCTCTTTACAAATTGCCGTGGTGAATAACTTGTTGCCTGTATTTATCCCTTTTCAAATTGTCTCTTAGCTACAGTCATCCGTCTTCATTCTACACCCTGATGGTGCGTGCACCGCCAGTTGGGCAACCTCATTATTTCCCTGCTGCTGCTGCCTGGAGGAGGCAGGGGAGGAAGAAAGAGAAGGAGAAGGAATGGAGGAGAGAGAAAGAACAGAAAGAAGGTAGAGGGAGAGAGAAAGAAAGACAGGGAGTGAGGTGGGGATGGGAGGGCGGTGGGAGAGGAGAGACTCCGGCCAGTGGAACCATCTTGGGCAAGAACCTACTCAGCTAGGGTTCTTCCTCGGAGGTCCCCACTTCCCTGAGCTCATGGTGAGAGAAGAACCTGTGCCCTCTGCCAGGAAGTTTGGAAGCGGGGACTATCCTCCCCAGAAGGTACCGGATCAGTGGTCAGAATTTCCAGTCCCAGGTTGTGGTCCCAGGCTGTGGTCCTTCATCATTCCCACCTCCAAGGAAGAAAGCCTATCTGTCAGACCAGTTGTAAAGCTTCATCATGCAGAGCCATCTTTCACGTGTCCCATTCCTCTTCCCACGTGCCATGATGTGCTACTTCTAGCTCTCCAATGAGACCCTTCCCTGTGCTTTGGTTTCCACTGCCCTGGGTCTGGCTGACATTCCTTCCTCCTCAGCTTGGGGCTGTAGCCTCCTGCAATGGACTGAATGTTTATTTCCCCCACAAAATTCATATGATGGCATCCTTACCCACAAGGTGATGGTATTAGGAGGTGCGGGTGATTAGGTTACGAGGGTGGAGGCCACATTGATGGGATTAGTGCTCTTATAAAAGAGACCTCAGAGAGCTCCCTTGCCCCTTCCCGCACGTGAGGGCACAGAAGTCACTGTCCATGAACCAAGAAGTAGGCAAGTGTCAGACCCTGAATCTGCTGGCACCTTAATCTTGGACTTCCTGGCCTCCAGGACCATGAGAAATAAATTGTTGTTTATAAGTTGCCCAGCCCAAACAGACTAGGACACCTCCTAATTGGCCAGTCTCTCTGCCAGCCCACCTCCTCACTCTCAAGAACAAATGGAAAACTTCTCATAAAGGCCATGTTATTTCTTTACTCTGTCAGTGTCTTCCAGTGATCCGTGAGCCTCCTGTGTTAGAATCACCGGGCCACCCTGCCCCAGGACTGCTGATGTAGTGAAGCCAGGGTTGTGTGTTACATGTTTCCTAGCTGGTTAGTGTGCACTGCAAAGGTCGAGGGTCACACCCCAGAAATTTGTTTTGACACACAAGAAACTGGACACACAGAAAGATGCAATAATTTGCCCAAGGTCACACAGCTAATTAGCAGCTGAACAGGAACCAGTAAACAGGCCTCTTTTCCTACAATCAAGTGCCCTTCCTCTTATAAACAGTTAGATCCTTGTATGAATAACAGTTGTTTGTTTATCCAACTCTGACTCAAACAGAAGCTCCTTGAGGTCAGGGTCCCATGCACCACTGTACCCCTCCATCCTCCTCCAGGCTCAGCACAGGATTTATTGGTTTACTTTTGGTAAGACAGAAAACTGTAGAACAGGATGCATCAGGCCAAGACCACATGGAATTTTTTCTCCAGGGCTCTTACAGGGCTCAGAGTCTCCCACTTCTTGTTGGGGTACTATGGACCAAGCCAAAATCCGCCTGGCTGTCAAGTGCTGAGTTTCTAACACTGCATCCAATATTTCCACTCAGTCTTCCACGGCAGACCTTTAAATATTTGAAAACAGCTGTCAGGATCCACTTCCGTGTTCTCTCTTCCAGTTTAAAGTCCCAAGCTCCCTCAACCACTCCTTGTCTGGCATGGCAGCAAGACTCTGGGGCATCCCAGGACCCTTACTCCGAATGCCATACCATTTGTCAATGTCCTTGCTCAATTGTGGCTCCCAGAATGAAATGCAAGTCTCTAGATGTGGTCTGACCACTGCCAAGACAGAGGGCCATGCCATTATCTCCCCTCTTCTGCGCTCTGTGCTTCGATTAATATAGTCCAAGATTGCATTGCTTTCCTGGCAGCCTCACCCTACTGTTGGCTCATATTGCTCTTGGTCTGCTAATCCATCTAACTCTATTATTGTCTAATCCACAATTCTCCATCTCCTCCCTGAGGATTACGTCAAAGTCCTTACAAAATGCCTTGCTGAAATCCATATATGCCATGTTCATTGTGCCCTACATGTCTACCAGTCTAGAAAACCCAGCGGCCAGAGAAAGGAGTTTGTTGTGGTGGGACTTGCACTTGGTGAACCCAAGATGCTTCCTAGTGATCGCTGCTTTTCTTCCTGCGGTTTCATGAACCATCCACTCAATAATCTTTCTTTTTTCTTTTTTTTAATATACTTGAAGTTCTAGGGGACATGTGTACAACATGTAGGCTCATTACACAAGTATACTTGTGCCATGCTGGCCCACTGCATCCATAAACCCGTCATTTACATTAGGTACTTCTCCCAGTGCTATCTCTTCCCCCACCCCCCACCTCACAACAGGCCCTGGTGTGTGATGTTACCCACCTTGTGACCAAGTGTTCTCATTGTTCAATTCCCACCTATGAGTGAGAACATGCAGTGTTTGGTTTTCTGTCCTTGTGATGGTTTGCTCAGAATGATGGTTTCCAGCTTCTTTAAAGTTCATATGGAACCAAAAAAGAGCCTACATTGCCAAGTGAATCCTAAGCAAAAAGAACAAAGCTGGTGGCATCACACTACCTGACTTCAAACTATACTACAAGGCTACAGTAACCAAAACAGCATGGTGCTGGTACCAAAACAGAGATGTAGGCCAATGGAACAGAACAGAGGCCTTAGAAATAACACCACACATCTACAACTATCTGATCTTTGACAAACCTGACAAAAACAAGAAATGGGGAAAAGATTCCCTATTTAATAAATGGTGCTAGGAAAACTGGCTAGTCACATGTAGAAAGCTGAAACTGGATCCCTTCCTTACACCTTATACAAAAATTAATTCAAGATGGATTAAAGACTTAAATGTCAGAAATAATCTTTCTTTAGTGCCCTCTCCGGAACTCTTCTCACCCAAGGTGCTTGCTCAGTGTCTGGACTGAGCAACGATGACAGGCCACCTGATTGATCATGCCACTTGTGAGGTTTATGCTGGTCAACAGGGGCTGCCTGGGGAAAAGCAGAGAGGGGAGTAAGTCCAAAAACCACAAACTCAAATGCTCATGGAAGTTGTAAATAGCTTGATAGAGGGACGATGAGTCTCTAGGTTAGAAAATTTATTAACAATGCCAAATGTATTTCACTCTTCCTGCATGATGTTTGATTCAAAGAAAATATGAAAACATTACTGGAATCCCAATTCTACCAAACCATTTCCTTTCTCCTATAATTAGGTACTCTGAATTTTAGTATCATTTTGTGTGTGTGTTTGTTTCTTCTGATTTCCACAGACTATTTTTAGACCAATCATGACTCATTTTTTGAAAGGCGTTAGGAAAAAATGAAGTATTTTTCCCCAGCAATCAAATGTTCCTGTCCTCTGGGTTTAACACATTTAGGTATGTCATAGCTAGGTGACAGACGCTGGGGCAGGGGGAGGAGAGCCCACAGGAGAAAGTCTCCTGATCTTGGGGGAGGACACAATGAGGGGAGGCTCCACACAGGAACCTTCAGCCCCCAGCCAGACCCACTGATTCATCCCACCCTGTCCTCCAAAGAGGGAGATGGATCCAGGATCCAGGAGGGCCCAGCCACAGGAAGTGCAGGTCGCACCAGGACGATGCCAGAGAGGCATCACAGCCTTGAAGAGTTGCCCCTGGGAGAGCCATCAGGCTCATTATTCTTCAGTCAGAAGCAGGAGGGACATGAATAAGTACATGAATAAGGACATGAAATTCTTTTTCTGGCTCAGAAAAAGAAAGAGCTAACAATGAAAAATATTCAACTGTGGGATGAGCTACTGGACAAAGTAGTGAGCTCCCCAACTCTGGGAGTGTTCAAACTAAGCTGGTTCTTTCCAAACCTCGGTGTCTAAGGCCCCTTCCAATGCTGACTATGTGGTATCTGCCAAGGAGGCTGCTGGAAGAATTCCTGCTATAAAAGAGAAACTGAGTCACAATGTCCAAAGTATCGTCCAACATCAGGACTCTGGGAAGAATGAGACCCCTGCATCTACGTCTGCACTTGTTCCCCAAAGCAGAGACAACATGGGGAGGACTGGGGGGAGTTTCACCTCCTCCATTCGGCCTTCCTGCTGTGATCCATCTGGAGGGGGAAGTCTTTGAATGCTCTCCCCCAGCCTCTGCCACAGTAACACACACACTTCCCACCTCCCACATGAAAAGGGCTTTACACACAATTTACTAGCTAGTCATGGATTCATTTTCCAACTCCATTTAAGCGCTCAGACCTTTCACAGAGACTCTTGTAGACCCACTTCCTTCTTTCTGGGAGTTTATACTCTAAGATAGATATGCTGAATTAACATGTAAAACACACTGTCAACAACAGCAACACAAACCTGTATCAATTCAATGTCCCTGGATGTGAGAGACAGAAAAAAGAAGAGAGAGAGCATGTATGCAGGGGAGGGGAAAGTATCAAATTTACTCTGGGCTGTCTCTAAACTACACACGCCCTGTCCTTGCCCACTGAGAGTCTGCCATGCTCCCCCGCCCCACCACACAACATTTAAGAACCCACCCACATGGAGGGCCAATGTTACATGAGAGGGGCCTCAGAAAGGTGGAGAACACTGGAACTTTACAGTTTGCAAATCCCTTTCTCATCCATTACGCTTGGATTGTCCATTCATTCACCAAAGATTTATGCAGTACCTGCTGTCTTCGGGGCACTGAGAGTACAAGAGTGACTCAAAACAGACAAGTTTCCTAGAAGCGCACATGAAGCTCACAGCCTGGTAGAGAAGGCAGACACTTGTAAACAATCATCTAGGTGTAAGTGTAAGGTGTAGGTGTAAGTGTGCACCTACAATACTCTCGGGTGAGTCCAGCAATGGAAAGTCATTTAGTGCTGTGGAGTGTGTAACCCAGGGAGCTGACTTAACCCTGGGCTCACGGAGGACTTCCTGGAGGAGGTGACATTTGAGTTGGGATCCGAAGGATGAAGGATGGGTAATCAGGTGACAAGACCAAGCCTGCACTTTGGAGGTCTGAAAGATACAATCACCCTGTGAAGGGCATGCGGGGCACTGGAGACACGTGGTGTCCCAGATAGACAGCCCAGCCCTCCTGATCCTTCAGTCTTCAGTCTAGAAAGGGAGGCAGACAGCTAGAAATGTCAGGAAACTTCAGGATGGTCAGTAAAGTGCTCGTGAGGAAAATTGCAGGGTGTAGACAAAATAGATGGCCCCACCTGGGCCATCCTTAGGAATGAGAATGACGAGACTTGATGGCTAGTTGAATGCGGTGGGGACCAAGGGTAACTGGGGAGGGTGAATGAGAAGTATGGAGTTTCTACTTTGGATGCCAGGTACATGGGGAAGCTGTTCACCGAGGTGGGGAATGTAGGAGCCGGCGCACTTTGGAGCGCAATCCATGAGTATGATTTGGGCATATCCAGCCTGTCCCAGGTCTGAGTTCTCCCGAGGACAGGATGAAGAGGAACTAAGGAAGGATTCTAAGAAGAGATACTCATTTGGCTTGTTCTTGAGTGGCAAATAGCATGGAAGGGTGAGGAAGAAGTAGAGTCGAGAATTCCACGGAAGGGCCACAGCTTAGGCAGAGGCCTGTAGCATGAAGGAGCAAGGTTTGTTTACAGAACTGCAAGTGGCCGAGCTTGGCTAGGGTAGAATGGCACACAAGTGTGAGGAAGATAAGGATGGAGTCAGGCAGGGGGTGGGAATGCTAAGAAATTTTGACTGACCTAAAGGTAACGGGAGTCACCAAAGTGTTTTGTGAAGGAAAATGACATGGTCAGATTTGTGCTCTGAAAATTCATCCCTGAGTCTGGTCAGCTAACCAAGGGGAGCACAGCGGAGCGAGGAGCCGCGGGAACCCAGAGACACTGCAGGCCCCACTGGCGAGGATGGGCCTCCCATGGGCCTGGGCCCTCCACTCTTCCCTACAGGATCCCCTGTCCCCAGACCTCCTCTGTCTGTCTGTCTTGCCCGCCAGAGATGGGGAGAATCGTGGGCTATTCCCCAATAGCCAGGCCCCATCCTTTTCCAGGATTCCCAATCCCGGGGCTCTGCAAGGTCTATTTAGGGGGTCCCTGTGCTCCCTGGAAACCCCAGGCTGTGGCCTCAGCTCCCACCCACCCCACATGAAGCACCACCACTGTGCTGCCGGAGCTCCCCACGCCCACTGTCCTTGGCCAGCTCACTGGCAGCGCTGCTCCTGTCTCCATCCCCATCCCTGCCCCTCCAGTCTGAGAATCCTCTTCCTGGTACGCTTTCCTCTGCCCTCGTGAACTGGAGTCCATTTGCTTTCACTCAGCCTGGGTCCAGATGCTTTCAATGAAAGAGAACTTCTGGTCCTGCGGTTTTGATTCCAATCTGGAACATTTTCTTTCAAAGCAGGAGGAAGGAAACAGCTGATACCTGCCTTTCTCTTTGTCTACCCTCACAGATCCCTCCAAATGCTATCTATTCCCCCACTCAGGTCTCTCCTGGGTCCCCAGCCTTTCCAGGGATCCCCAGCCCCATGCTGCCTGACTGCAGGTTTTATTACCCATGCTGCCCTTTGCTCCCGCTTAGGCTAATTGAGCCTGGCACACGAGTAGGGGCCGCTAATGGGCTTCCTCTGCACAGGCTCTCAGCCGGCAGATGGAAGGGACATGATTGCCTCCTTTCCCGACCATTAAGCGGAGCAGCCAACACCACACACAGCTCCTGGCTGAGCAGCAGGGCATATGGACCAGCAGGGGACGTGGGGGCTGGGAGTTCTCCTACCCCAATCCTGCTCAGTTAGCAAAGGCATCAGGGGCTGTGGCTGCCTGAGAGGCCAGGGACAACCAACTGTCAGACTTCCTGCCAGAGGCTCAGCCCAGGCTGTCTTCACATCTACCCCTTCCAGCAGACCTCCAGGGCCTCTGGGAAGAGACCCCTTGCTCCTGGCCCTGGACAGGAGATGGGGAGATTGGCTAGGGCAGCCCAGCCCAGGGACTCTGGAGGGGTTCTCATATAGGATAAAGAAGCAAGGGTCACCCACTCCTGGAACACTGCCCTCCCTCTGCACTCCCATGAACCCCTATACATATACATCTTCCAGAATTTGTCTTAAACTTCTCCTCCTCTGGGCAGCCCTGAGGTACCAAATGAGGTCAGATGTCCCAATACATATTCTCACAACATCTGGAGTGTCTCTTTCTTATCACTCATCGAAATTACAATTACTGCAATAAGGGACGGAATTTACACACAATAACTCGGATGGGTAAGACAAAGTTACTTTATTTTCCATTGCTGATGACTTAATGATCCAGGTTTTCCATCCCTGCTGACAGTTTGGTGGGTGTGGGGGTCTTAAGGGATGGAGGGGATGGTGATCAACTCACCACTGAACAGTAATTCCATTTAAAAGTCCCTTTTAGCACCATTTCTTCCATCCTCCTTCCTTGGATGGCCTCAGGGTGGGGGAAGTTTGTGTCTCCTTGTGGTGCCTGGAACAGGGCCCCTAGCCCACCTGCTGTCCTCTGGGTTATTGTCGGCCTCCATGAGATATTCCCCTGGGCCACCTGTCTCTGGGTGTCCAACCCGTTGCCTTCTGGCTGCACCTGATCTTTTCTGACATCAGATAGCATTCCCGGAGGAAATCCCAGCTGCTCCCACCACCTGCCCTCACGTGACCTCCTCATCCTAACTCCAGGCCTCTCTGTCCACAATTCTTTCACACTTCTGTGATCTCCCCTCTGGGACACGTGGAACTCCCAGATCCTCTCCTGTGTTGGATACAGGGCATTGGCACCAGGAACACTGATTAAGAACCGCCCCGCACAGCTCCCTCAACCAGGGCTGCACCACGTCTGACCTAGGGCTACGCCAAACCCGGACCTTCTCTGGGAGGTTTGTCTTCATCTCAGGCCACACATAGGAGGCAGTCCACACACCCCAATATTCTCAGGTTCCCCACACCTACCTGGGAACATTTATTTCTCATCTGTCCCTGCTCTGACCCAGTAAGGGTGACATCGAGGAATAAGGAGGCTCACAGCCTCCCCTACCTCCCAAGAAGCCAGGAAGAGCTTCCCCCTTCCTGCTGTTGGGGTTCCCTTTGGGTTCCCCAAAATGCTTCCTGTACAGCCTGCAGAACCCTGAGCCCAAATAAACTTCCTTTTTAAATAAATTACCCAGCCTCAGGTATCACTTTATAACAATGCAAACGGACAAACACGAAGCCCTAGCTTAAAGCTATGCCCAGGCCTCCAAGCTTCGCTCTGCTGATGCAAAGAGTTGTTTCATAAATGTAACAAAAAGCATTTTATCTCTACAAATTAAGCTGTCAAGACCATGGTTTCACGAAGGCCTTTTAAAAGCCACGCAATGACCTCTTTGTTCCAGAATCATTCAGTTTCTTTTATGCTTTCTTGAATATAAAAGAAAGGTGAGGGGTGACAGCTTTCAAACTCAGTTTCTAAAATAACCTTAGGAGCTCACTGCAAAGGTGGACCATTGCTGACGTGCAACTCGTGAAGAACAGGTGGTGAATCCCTGAATCCGGTGATCTCCCAAGGCCCTCCCAGCCCTGCCAGTCAGTGGTGGTTATGACCCAGCAAAGGAGCAAGATCAATATACAAATAACTGCAGCATCAGGCAGGGCCCAGAGAGTGCTACAGGAAGGGGCAAGGGCCCTTAGAAGGTCGAACAGAGAAGGGGATTCATCAATTAGAGTGTGAGTTCTCAACATTTGTTTTAGCCTATGACCCCAGTAATGCTTTCCCTCGCTGTCTGAAGTATAATTCCATTAATCCAGAACAGTTGTTAACCTAACTTTTGGCAGTTTATGGACAAAAACAATAGACATGTTGATTATGACTTTTCAAACTACACATTTTCTCTTGCTACCTACCCAGCCATACTTCACACAGATTCAGATGAAGCCCCCGCAGGAGGAAGAGGGTGTTAGGTGGGTTATTAAAGTCAGGGGAGGCTTCAGGGGTGGCGTTGAGGCAGGGCTTGAGACATGAGTGACATCCAAACAGATAGCAGTAAGAGTTTCCAGGCAAAGGGACCCCCAGTGGCAGATGTGCAGGGGAGGAGAGGGGTGGTGTGCTTTGAGTCTGGCTGGCAGTGGAGTACACAGAGGGGAGAAGTGGAACATGAGGCCAGGAGGGTTGGTCTTGGATCCCAGGCTGGGGAAACTGTACCTGGAGCTGAAAAGTGCTCTGAAGACTGACTCAGGGCTGAGCAGGGAGAGTTTGCCCAGCTGAGTGAAAAGGACCTGGCCTTCCAGGGTGTGGAATCTCTGGCCTTTTACTCCTCCCTCCTTCCCTTCCCCTACCAGCCTGACCCTGGGGACTAAGTTAAGCTTCTGGGAGAGCAATTCATCTGAAGCACAGTCTTCCCCTGGAACCCTGCCCAACGCAAGCCTGCAGATACAATCTGCAGAAGCTTTCATGAGGCCTGTAGCTCAAAGAACAGAAGGAATCAAATGTAAAGATATTATACTGTCCACTGTACATAACAGAAAATCAAACTCAAAATTACTTGAACAATAGGAAATCTACTGACTCATGAAATTGGAATCCCTAGGGGAAATGTCGGCTTCAGGAGGGGTTTCACCCAGAGGTTGGTAATGTCTCATAAACCTTGGCTACATTTCTTTGTGATTCTCTCCACTCTCCTTTTCTAACGTATCAGGCCCATTCTCAGATTGAATTCCCTCACAATAGCAAAATGTGTGCTAGCACCTCCGGGGTCACATGCTTCCTTTTTCATAACCAGGGAGGTTTAAAAGGCTTTTCTTACTCCCAGCTTTTACCACAAATCCCAGTTTTCTCTCTGATTGGACCAACTAACATCACAAGGTAGCTCTCAAGCCAATCACCATGGCCAAGAGAATCCTATGCATTGATTGGCTTGGTGCTGGGTTATATGCCTTTTCCTTACCCAATCACTGGGGCCAGGAAAGGTAAGAATACTGTCATTGGCTTAGCCCATTAGGGACCAACCCAGAAGTTGAGTCCTGCTCGGGTGACAGGGCTGCTACGCAGTGAGAGAGGAGTGAATGGACGCTGACGAAGCAGACAACACTGCAGTCCAACACAGATGTCTATTTTGCTTTTCTCATGAAAGGCTGGGTGAGTGAGAGAAGAAATTATAATTAGACTTAGAACTTCCAGAGTAATTTGAAGATCACTCATAGACTTAACTCGCCCATATCCCCAAGGTCACACAAAATTGGGGGCTGGCTATAATATATTCTTTCATCTTTCCTTGTCTTTCCTTTTCCTCTTCAAGCTCTCTTTTCCTTCCCTTTTCCCCCTCTAGTGTTGCCTTATCCCCTGGCTTGCCTGACTTCTTTTCTTTTTTCCATTCCTTCCCATCTCTCTGTCATCACAGTGCTGTATTGCCCCCCAACCCTGAATCTCTCCACCACCTGGGTCTTTTATCTCAAACTCATCCTTCCTTCCCTGTGCACATCTCCAGCCACCCTCTCCCAATGCCTCTGAGTTCAATTTCATCTCCAAATTGCTTTATTGGTTCTGCAGAAAAACAAGGCTAGCTAGAGCCATTATGGGTGCATACGGTGTGCATTAGACTCAAAAAATATTTAAGGAAAATACTGTGGCAAATGGAATCAATAAACTCCACATCAAACTTCACCGGGAAGAGGGAGAAGGCTACCTCCAGCTAAGTGTACCGGGAAACTGCTCAACATTCAGCAGCAAGAGCTGGAGGCTGCTTGACTGCCTCTCCCACAGTGCACATTGGTCTGAGCAAGCCATGGACTCCACGTACTCCAGCCTCCCTCTTTCCCAGCTGCACCTGGCTCTGACCACACCTCGCCTCTCCCCTCCCCATCCTCACTTCTCCTGTCTGCTGCTGAAGATCCCAATGGCTTCCACACGAACCCCCTTCCCCCAGAGTGTAGTCGATTAGTGGTGCTGATGAAGAAAGGGAACACGATGATGGAGAGAGAGGGAAGAGGACTGGGGGAACAGAGGCATTTGCATTGTGTTATTTTTAGACCCAAAGGTGAAATCTTTCATAATTATAATTTTTTCTTGAAAAAAAAATGAGAGTCTGGTGGGTGGTGCTTGTGCCCCTACCTCCTCTTTGTCCTCTCCCTGCAACAGACAGGGAAGAGAAGAGGAAAGAGCAACACAGAAAAGAGAGGAGAGCAAATCAGAGGGGAATCTGTCCTACAAAACTGGGGTCTCCAAGAGCCTTCCACCTGCCCCCAAAGCTTTAGTATGGTGAATTTCAGGAAGGATGAACCAAGGCTAAGGTCACACTGGGAATCTGAGCTGTCTCCCAAGCACTGGGTCGCCCTGGAGACTTGTTTGCTATGAGAGAGGGAAGAACATGACTATAGGAATCAGCTTCCTTTAACAACACTTTTATCACATCCCTAGTCTATCCAAGTGCTTTCGCATACTCTCCAGGGCCTTTTGGATTAAAAAGCAGCTAGTACTCCCAGGTCCCGCAGGAGAAGGATCCCTTCCTCCAGAAGGGTATCCCCTCCTGGACCCTCCACCTATTATTATTCCCCCAAAACCTCACAGGAACCTTATTCTACCCCATGCAACTTGATGAGCTGACCTTCCTCCACACCATGTCCTGTGAGAGTGCTGCCGCACACAAAACACAGCAGCACCACCCCTTCAGGGAGAGCTCCAGGGGGAGAGTAGAGGAGCGAGTGGGAGAAGCAGCAAACCAGAGGCCTAGCTCTACCAGAAACAGAGCTCTAGCTCTACCACCAACTGCATGAATTTAAACAACCACTACCAATGAAGACCTCAGTTTTCCCAAATTACAATAAAGGGGTGAATAGATTGAAGGATTTGAGGCTAGGATTCAGGGATCCCCTGAATTTGCACTGTTGTTTGTAAGTGTGCTTTTCTGGTAACAGGCTTCATCACAACCTCAAAGGGGTCTAAGAGCCCGAAAAGTTGAGAGAGAGCCATAGAGGGTGCCAGTGGCCAAGTTTACATGTGGCTCAAGTGTTCTAAGCCTCCCCAAGCCACCAGGTGGGATAGCTGCTCAGAGTCCTGGCTTTGTCCCCTGAAGATGTACCTTGGAGTGCCCTCCCGAATGCCCACATGTTGCCTTTACAGGACTGCTGTGTCACCTTTCTCTGTAACTGATACCAGCATACTCTTCCTTTTAGTATAGTTTAGGCAGGCTCCTTGTATTACAATAAATCTTATTGAAAATGAATAAAATGAAAATAACATTAAGTTGGTCAGGTTCTCAAAAATCCTACCAATTCCACTCAAAGTAGCAAAGCTGCTTATTTGGAGTCCAAATTACCTGTTCCTAGAGTTACTGCTATCTTCACAGATGGGCCAACATCTTCATAGACACTAATTTTGATCATTTCCCATCAAACTACCTTTGTCCCCAAACCAGCCTCTAATTCCCATCATCATAGGCTCCAGGTGCCATGTTGCCTCTGGGCACCTAGACACTAAACTCCCTAAACATCTTGGCTCATTCAAGGACAAACACCTTCTTTAAAACTAAGACTTTCACCTGGGTACAGTGGTGCATGCCTGTAATCCCAGCTACTTGAGACTATGGGGTGGAAGGATAGCTTGAGCCCAAGAGGTCAAGACCAGCCTGAGCAATATAGCAAGACCCGTCTCTAAAAATTAAAAAAAAAAAAAAAAATGAAGACTCTTCATTTTCTGATCAAATGCCAATTATAGTGACTCAAGCCTCTTAGGTGCTCAAATAATAGACATTGAATTGGTAAGTAAGTGAACTAATGAATCAATTAGTAAATTAGCGAAGTAAATGAATGAAAGTTTCACTTCTATTACTCCCTCAACTCCCATTTCTCCTAAGCTAGAGACCTCTGGCTCAATTCCCATATAAGCTCAGTGATTTGCAAGTCATTTCTGACCCCTCTGAGCCAGTGAATGGCTGAGCCCTCCTGTGTCTGGTACAGATCAATCCACCACTGAACCCTTCTTGAACAATAGACTGATGTCTTTCCTCTGTAATAGAAAATTTAAATATTTCTTCCACCTGGTTTTCTCTCACTCTTCTTTCTCCTGAGACTTCAATTAAATATATGCTAGGCTTTCTCATTTTGTCCTCCTTGTCTTTTACTCTCTTTTCTGTATTTTCCATCTATTTTTCTCTCAGTGCTACACTCTGAACAGTTTCTTCTGACCTTAATTCCAATTCAGTAATTTTCCCTTTAGCTGTGTCTAATCTGTTTTAAAACTCACCCATCAAGTTCTTAATTTTGGCTATTGCATTTTAGTTCTAGAATTCCTTTTTTAAAAATTTGTTATGTATTTAATAGTTTTCAGTTCCGTGCTGAAGTTTTCAAGCTGGTGTTTTTTATTTCTTTGAACATAGTAAGCATAGTTATTTTATAGTCTATGTCTAATAATTCCAATATCTGAAGCCTGCATGACTCTGTTTCTATTGTCTATTGTTTCTACTGGTACTTGGTCATAGTGTCTTGTTCCCTTATGTGTTGGTCATCTTAGAATGTGTGTATGACATTCACCTCACCCCAGCTACTGTGTCTCTAATCTCCTCAGAGAACTTTGAGGGTGGAGGACATAAATTCAAGGGGCTGCTATTCCTGTCAGAATGCCATTTCACATTGTTGTTCAAAGTTCATTTGGAAAACTACTCAAAGAGGTCTGAAATTGGGACCCACTCTTGTCAATACCTGCCTCACTCTTGGAAAGTACTGAAGTGTGCTTGAGGGTTGTGGGGGCAGTGGGGATGGGGGAGTGATAAGGGAAGAGACTTCTGGGAGACTTCTTCCCACTTCATCACAAACACCAAACCATGGTCCTGCCCAAAGGCATCAGCATCACCTCCTGAGCAACCACAGAAGAGGAGACTTTCAACCAAGCTTGCCTGGACAAGGCAGAGATGAAATCAGGCTTCAGAGGTTGCAAAACTGTCACCTGGCAGAGCAGCATTCAGTCTGTTAATGTATTTTATTCAAGTATTCATTTGCTGTTTTAAAGTACTGCTCAGAACCAGCAGATTTAGACCAACTTTTAAAAATCAGGAAATTTAGCTTCTCTTGAAAGATCAGAGGTTCTGATAACACTGAGCCCTGATACCAGGAGGTAACAATTGGCTGGAGTTGGGAAGCAGCCATCCCTGAGAAGCAAGTGCTCTTCAGGAGCTGCATTTACCACCACTCAGGCAACAAACGAATTTGCACTTATTCTGCCCACTTCACTTAATTACTGCCTGACCCTGTAAGAATTTAATTTTTCAGTCCTTGACCTAGAGAAAAGACAGTGTGTAATTCCGATCCCTAGGAGTTTCCAAGACAGACAGCACACAGTCAGTAGAGCAAGAGATCAGAGAGGCAGGGGACCTGTCGGAGGCTCCTGTTGACCCTGGAGGAATGTGCCACAGGGTCCGCCCTGCCCCTCCCCAGGTTCCTGGCAAGGCCTCCCTGCCTAGGCCAGGTGACTGTGTCTAATGCAACCTGGCCATTTCCTGTCAGACCAACCTCAGGCAAATCATTTAACATCTCTAAGCCTCTATTTGCTCATCCGTAAAATGAGAATGGTCATAGTTCCAGATCCATAGGATTGTTGTGAAGTTAAATGAAGTAATGGATGAAAAAGCCCTAGCGTAACATCCCGTAGATAGCAGGGGTGTCTGCTGCTTCTCCCTGTCCTGTCTACTCTCACCCTCCCTGGGTGCCCTTAGTACCAGAGACTGCAAGGGCCAGAGTCACCATCATACTCTGAAGAACAGATGATGAAACCAAGGCCCAGAGAGAGGGAGTTTCCCCTAGTTGCTGCAGTGTGAGCATCCACCCTTGGTCCAATGACACAAATCTGTCCAGGCCAACTTAGGCTCAAAGAAGGGACCAATCATAGCCAGGACTGAGGTGAGGTAGGAGGGAAGGCTTCCTGGAGGTGGCAAACTCTAAGCAGGATTTGAAAGGAAATGTGGAATTCAGATTGGCAAGGAAAGGGGTTTTCTTGTATGCTGCTCCCCATAACCCACACTTTGAGACCCCAAAACTGAAAGCATTTTACTGTCTTTGAGCTCCAAACAATAGTCCCTAACCCCATCCTTACCCAACTGCCCTGTCCCAACAAATGGACTCAAAATACCCTTACCTGCCCTGCTAGTTCTAATTAGAACTAGGAGACAGACAGACAGACAGACACACACACACACACACACACAGAGAGAGAGAGATGTTTGTCTTCTCCTCTTGTGGGGTCCTTACACCACCAGCTCATTTTTACCGTGGAGAATCCTCAAACTGATACAAACTCAAGACATTCCATATCAGAATTAAGTTTTCTCTAAGGCAGTGATCAAAGCGATCTTATTTACCAAGGAAATTAAGAAGGCTCCAGGAGGAATTGCCGTCTAGAACCAAACTCATCAAACTCAGGTGCTTTCCTTTGTTTTTTTCTAATGAGTTTTAAGCTGGGCTCCCCTTGGGACACGAGTAAAGCCTGCCGCTTCCTGAAGTTCCTTCCTTCCCACTTCCTACCACTCCTCGGCCAGGCTCTCAGGACCCTGTCAGTCAACCCACCCTCTCCCTGCACCTCCCAGAGCGTACTCCTCACCTTCCCGAATTCTCCTTGGGCTGCTGTCTCCTTACCATCTCCTCGACTGCTGCAGCTGCTACCACCAACATGCACACACACACGTGCACACACATGCACACACACGTGTACACACACGTGCACGCACACATACACACACATGCACACACGTACGTGCACACATGCACACACGTGCACACACACGTGCACACACACATGCACACACACGTGCATGCACACACACTGCTGTCGCCACTTGTGGGATTCTCTCTCTGCCTTTGTGGCAATATGGCTTCCCTCTTCCCTTCCACTGGAACCACTGTGGCCCAAGCCATGGTCACTTCTCTGTCCTCATCTTCTCTGACCTCTCAGTGGCCTTTGACCCAAGAGAACCCCCTTCCTTCTGGAAACACTCTCTCCTCTGGGCTTCCCTAACCTCTACTGCCCTGGTTCTCCCCTCTCCAACTCCTTCTCAGTCCCGTTGTCAGACATCTTTCCCTGACTTCAAAATGCTGGAACAGGAGGTTCTCGGGCTAAAAGTGCAGTTTCACCACATCGTCACCAACACTGCGTCTTATTTTTATTTTAAAAAATCTTTGCTAATCTGAAGGCAAAAAACTGTTTCGTTGTTTAAATTTCTATTTCTTTCCTGTAAGACGACTCGCTAGGGCCTTGTCGTAGGCCATGGTAAAAAGTTTGGGCTTTCTTCAAAACTCCAACAGAGGAGTAGCGTAATTCAATTTTCACCTTCACAACTCCCTCTGGCTGGCGAGAGGAGGCTGAAATGAAAGGAGACAAGGACAGCAGTGCCAGCAAGAGAGGACAGTCGCGTTGGCTGGGGAGGCAGTGCAGGGCTGAGAAACGGAGAGACCTGCATGGGCTGGTGGCAAGGGTGCTGGAATGAGGGGAGGGGGAATCAGGGATGACCCTTGGGTTTTCAACCTGAGTAACTGGAAGAGTAGTAACAGCTACCATTTACAGGGGATGGCCGTGCATCAGATGCTGCTGCACAGGTTATGCATGTTTTCATCCGCTTCTCCTTCACTCTGGGGAATAGGTGCTGTTGGCTTCCCATGCCATGGTCGGTTCTCTAAATACATGCCCAGTGTCAAGGTTGTTGTGTTTTTCGGCAGTCTGTCTATCAAGAAGGATGAAGAGGTGCTGAAGAAGAACTGCCTACATATCATCGTGGGGACTCCAGGCCGTATCCTAGCCCTGGCTCAAAATAAGAGCCTCAACCTCAAACACATTAAACACTTTATTTCGAATGAATGTGATAAGATGTTTGAACAGCTCAACATGTGTTGGGATGTCCAGGAAATTTTTTGCATGACTGCACAATGAGAAGCCAGTCATGATGTTCAGGGCTACCTGGAGCAAAGAGATCTGTCCAGTCTGCCACAAGTTCATGCGAGATCCAATGGAGATCTTTGTGGATAATGAGATGAAGTTGATGCTGCATGGGTTGCAGCAGTACTTCGTGAAACTGAAGTACAACCAGAAGAACTGGAAGCTCTTTGACCTTCTGAACGTCCTTGAGTTCAACCAGCTGAGGATCTTTGTGAAGTCTGTGCAGCAGCACATTGCTTTGGCCCAGCTACTGGTGGAGCAGAACTTCCCAGCCATTGCCATCCGCCGTGGGATGCCCCAGGGGCAGAGGCTTTATCAGTATCAGCAGTTTAAATATTTTCAGTGGTGAATTCTTGTGGCTACCAACCTACTTGGCCGAGGAATGGACATTGAGCAGGTGAACATTGCTTTTAATGAAGACATGCCTGAGGATTCTGACAGCTACCTGCATTGGGTGGCCAGAGCCGGCTGGTTTGGCACCAAGGGCTTGGCTATCACATTTGTGTCCGATGAGAATGATGCCAAGATCCTCAGTGACATGCAGGCTCACTTTGAGGTCAATCGCAGTGAGTTGACTGATGAGAGAGACATCTCCTCCTACTTTGAACGACATGGTAGAGGACTCCCCCACTGCAAAATGTGACCATCTGTCCTTCAGGAGAGGACACATCAGGGTAGGAGTAAAGGAGACACCAGTGGCCCCACCCCTGACAGCTCCCACCCCATGGCTTCCTTCTTTTGCCTCACCACCACCCCTGAACCCTCATTTCTGATTTGTCAGAAATTTTTTTATCAAAACTAAAGACAAAATATATACGTATATATATTATATATTATACTTATTTATTATATACTGTATAATATACATATATATTTACTCTACTCATATTACATACTGTAAATATACCATAGTTGAGGGCACTGAGCCCAGCAAGGCCATGCCAGAGCCAGAATTCCAACCCCGGCGGTCTGGCTCCAGAATCCACAATCCAGTAGCCACGCTCACGGCCTCTATTGAGAGAGTTGAGCACTTAGTGAGATGGAGAAGACTAGGGGTGGAGGGGGGTGGTCCCAGGGTGGGAGCCCCCAGGGTTGGCGCCCAGGCATCTGCATTCTTCAGCCTCCCAGTGGCCTGACCATAGGCAGGCTGTGCATAATACTCCTACTATTGAAGCCTTCCAGAAACATGCAAAGAAGCAGGGGAACAGAGGAGGAAGACCTGAGCTGGTTTTAGGAAGCTTCTTCAAGGGCAGGAGGGTCTTAAACTGAGACGGGGCGCTCTGTCTACAAGGAGATGCAGATTTAACACTCACTTTGTCTAACCCTTTCCTCCTCCACACGCCTTCCTTTCCCACTCACGCACCTGACCCTTGCCTCTTTGAGACAGATTTACTTTATTAATTAAAAAATAACTATGCTGTTTAAAATTTTTTTGACGGAGCCTCACTCTGTCGCCCAGGCTGGAGTGCAGTAGTGTGATCTCAGCTCACTGTAACCTCTGCCTCCCAGGTTCAAGTGATTCTCCTACCTCAACCTCCCGAGTAGCTGAGATGACAGGCGTAAAAAATAACTGTTTTCTTAATTATAAAAGTAGATATTTGTAGACATTTGAGAAACACTGAAATGTAGGAAAAAATTCAAATAACCCATAGGTCACCCAGAGAGTTGCCACTGACATTTCTGTGTTTATTTTAGATAGAAAAACATCATTTTTTTCAACCAGAATCATAATATACATTGAGTTTGTGTCCTGATTTTTTTCACTTAAGATACAATGTAAACATCTTCTTGTGTTGTTCAATATTCTTCTAAACCAACAATTCCCATAACTACATGGCAGCCCTTGTCTGTGGGCGCCATCATTTAACCAACCCTCTCGCGGTGAATATTTCTGTTGTTTCCAGGGTTTTGTCTCTATAACTAAGCCCGTAATGAATTCCGTGTGTATGTAAACTGCTGCATGCATCTGATTATCTCCTGGAGTGGCCTTGCTCATCCTGAGTTTTGTAAGGTGTTTGATGCACGTCCCTTGCCAAAGCCCTCATCCCAGCCCCTGTCACCTCTCACCTTTCCTGCTGCCATAGGCGCCTACCTGTCCTTCCTGCTTACTCTATTAACTGCCCCTGGCAAGCCATAGCAAGAGGATTGCTTGAGCTCAGGAAGTTCAAGACTAGCCTGAGCAACATGGCAAAACCCTGTCTCTACAAAAAGTACAAAAACTAGCCAAGCATGGTGGCACACACCTATTGTCCCAGCTACTTGGGAAGCTGAGGTAGGAGGATCGCTTGAGCACAGAAGGCAGAGGTTGCAGTGAGCTGAGATTGCACCACTACATTCCTGGGCGACAGAGTGAGACTCTGTCTCAAAAAAGAAATGGTGGGGGTCAGGTGAGAGCATTAGGGAAAAGAGCTAATGCATGCTGGGCTTAATACCTAAGTGATGGGTTGATAGGTGCAGCAAACCACCACGGCACACGTTTACCTATGCAATGAACCTGCACATCCTGCACATGTACTCTGGAACTTAAAAAAATAATTTTTTAAAAAGATGAAAAGATTCTAGAGATCTACTGTACAACATTGTGCATGTTAACAATACTATACTGTATACTTAATATTTTTAAAGAGGGTAGATCTCATGTTATATGTTTTTAAAATAACAGTAAATAATAATTTTACAAAACGGCGGCAGTTTAAAAAAAATTTAAAAAAAAGCAGTAAGGGCAGACTGTGTGTCCTGCCTCTGCCGAAAACCTAGGAGGGCCCCCAGCACCCCAGGCGGGTCAGCATTTGCAATGCATCGCCCACCCGCCAATTTCTCCTGCTGCTTCCCGCCATGCTCCCCTCACCCACTCTGCCTCTCTGGCCTCTTCTCAGCTCACCAAAAATCTCTGCCACTGCAGGACCCTTGCACATGCTGTTACATCTGCCAGTGCCATCTTGTTCTCTTCCTGTGGCTTGTTTCCTCTCTAGCATTTGTGACTCAGCTCAAAGCCACCTTCTTGGAAAAGCCTTCACTGACCTCCCTTCACTCACCCTCTCCCCTCAGCTCTGTGTGTGTGTGTGTGTTTAAGGCTTTTTTTTTTTTTTTTTTTTGAGATGGAGTCTTGCTCTGTCGCCCAGCCTGGAGTGCAGTGGCATAACCTCTACC
Organism: Mandrillus leucophaeus; assembly: GCF_000951045.1. Classification (NCBI taxonomy): domain Eukaryota; kingdom Metazoa; phylum Chordata; class Mammalia; order Primates; family Cercopithecidae; genus Mandrillus; species Mandrillus leucophaeus. The sequence continues at coordinate 2,837,618 of NW_012107697.1, read as the reverse complement.
TCCCGGGTTCAAGCAATTTTCCTGCCTCAACCTCCTGAGTGGCTGGGACTACAGGTGTGCACCACCAGGCCCAGCTAATTTTTGTATTTGTAATAGAGACAGAGTTTTGTCACATTGGCCAGGCTGGTCTCGAACTCCTGACATCAGACGATCTGCCTGCCTTGACCTCCCAAAGCGCTGGGATTACAGGCGTGAGCCCCCACACCCGGATCCTTTCTAACGCTCTTTACATTTTGTAAATATTTAGTTGCATTTTGATGTGTTCATTTCAAGTTTCCCCTGATAAATGGCACTCTCTGTGGGGGCAAGGACTTAGTTTCAGTCAATGCTATCCTCCCAGGTTCTAACCTAGTGCTTGTCAAAAAGTAGGTTCTCGGAACATATCATCCAATTGTCTTCCAAAAAGCTTGCACTCACCTCCCCTTCTGCCAGCAATGCATGAGAATGCAGTTTCACTAAATCCTCACCAGCACCAGGCATGATGCTTTAAAAACAATGTTTGCTAATCTGATGGCAAAAATACTAGTTGATTATTGAGATTTGCATTATTTTGACTGTTAGTGAGGTTGAACATTTTGAATGTTTACCAGTCTTCTTTTGTGATCAATAATAAAAAGGCCTGTTCGTGACCTCATCCATAAAGCTGTTCCAGAAAAGGGCCTCAGCTTCTGAACTCTTCTAGAAGTCAGCATTTATTCCTGAAGTCTAACCTCAATCCTTCCTGCTGTTGTTTCCTTTTTTCGCTTCCTCTTAATGAGCTCCTTGTGGGGCTGGCGAGAAAGCATATAAGTGCCCTGTCACTGGGCATCCCTTTCCTGCCTCTTCTGCCCAGTGTTGGGGAGCAAAGCATGCATGTGTCCCCCTCCCTATGCCCCCAAGCTCTGAGCGGCAAATTAAATGATTCGATTCGAGAAGACAGGCTGCTCTGGTGAGATGCAATCATCTCTGACTAAAATCTCTTTCTCAGATATATAATGGTCTAATCAATATTAATAGAGAGGCTTATCTGTTTTCCTCATCTCCCATGTCCTTAAGAGTAGATAAAATGCTTGTTAGATAGGGTCCTATTCAGCATATACTGATTGCTTCCAAAACGCGTTTTCTCAAGATCTGTCATCAAGTGAGAGTCATTACTGAGCAGCTAGGCCCAGCACCACCGTTGACAAATTTGGGGAAGATTCTTTGATTATTTGGCCCAACATGTGATTTAAGGGCTGCAACTTCTTTGGCTTCCAAATTTGTTCTTGTCTGTCCTACAGGGGGATCTTGGAAGCTGGTGGAGTTTTAGATAAATGCCGGTTGAGAGGAGGGGAGGCTGAGGGGTAGGCTTTGGAACTGATGTGCCATCTTGCCTTCTTGAGAGGAGACCACAGAGCCTTGGGAGGTGAGTAAGTGCGCTGTCCCTGGCGGTAAGGAAGGAGCAGTGAGCAGACACCCCTGGCATCCCATATCGGAGGCCCATCTCCACGGGGAGGAGAAGCCAGAAGAGGACAGGGAAGCTTCAGAATGTGGGCGGCTGGGAAGGTCAGCTGGGCCCTAGGCAGGGATATGTTGAGAGCAGAGGCCTGGACTTGGCATCCCAAGGCACGTGTCATGATCGGCTTTGCCACTAACTAACTGTGTGAGCCTGGGTAAGTCACCCAGACTCTTTGAGCCATTTTGTTTTCCTAATCTAGGAAGAGCCCAGTGCCTTCCAGACTCAAGTTCTTATCCCCCATCCACCCCAATTTTCATAACGGTGCAACCCAGCAAGTGGTTCACACAGTGTGCATAAAAATCATCAGGGTAACAAAACAGAAAATTTGAACCAACTTTAAAATCCACAAATGACTAAGCAAGCTGCAAACATGTGGCAGACCACTGGGTCAGACCCAGTGTATCACATATGACATGCATAACATGTAATCCAGTGCAACCATTTACATGGAGGTCTATATGTACTGACACAAAAAGTCTACCAAGTCATATTGCTGGGTGAAAAAGCAAGTTGCAGAATGACTCATACACTGTGAGGGGTGGGGAGAAACAGAACACGGTGCATGCATGTCTGCAAATGCTTAAAGAAAGTCCGAAAGGATGTAAAAAGCTGATAACAGTGGTTACTTCTGAGTTACCCCCTGCAGGGAGGGGTATATGATCAAGATGGGCAGAGAGAGTCAAGGGGATTTTTAGCATTCTCTGTAATCATTTGAATTTTTGAAAGGGGAAAGTCATTCATCCATTTATTGTATAAATAATAATTGTTAATAAAGACACTTAGGTCAATTGAATTTCCACATGGAAAGAAGTTTATCTTCATCCCCTATTCCACATTATCACAACCACAAAAAATCCCAGATGGATCACAGACCTAAGTGTCAAAGTCCTAATAATGAAGCTTTTACAAGGAAACATAGAATATTTTCAAGAGATGGTGGTAGGAAAAAAAAATTTGAACAGTACATAAAAGGCATTCACTAGAAAGAAAAAAAGCCAATGGGTTAGATTATGTTAAAATTAAGAAATCTTCAAAGAGAAGGTTCCTGCTCCCAGTGTAAAGCTGATGGCCAACTGGCAACCATGGGAGGAGAGCCAGAGTTGGAAAAAATCATCGTTCTGGAACGATCGCAGTAAAGATCGGTTCAGGCAAGAATCATCAGTGGATGCTAAATCCAGAGGACGTTTTGCTGAGAAGCAGAATATTTGCATGGTCTCAACCTGCACATCCCCACTGGTTGCTTATTAGTTTCAAGGGAAAAAATTGTAACTCTACAATGGATAAATGGGACACCACCTTGACAGGATGATTAAAATTAACATCAGTCATGAGGGATATCGTGTGGATCCAGGTGTCCAACCCTAAGAAGGACATATCATTTATATATTATTCCATTCAGCAATGCAGTATTACCTCTAATCATAATAAAATATCAGACAAACAAAATGAGGAATGTTCTATTTAAAAGGGAAGTGGGGGAGAGATTGCATTCTTCAAAATGTCAATGTCATAAAAGACAAAGAAAGGCTATGACGTGTTCCCAATTAAAGGAGACTAAGGAGGCATGACAACTAAGTCCAATACCTGATCCTAGATGGGATTCTGTATTGGAAGGGAAAATGATAAAGTACATTATTAAATCAACTGAAAAAAATTGGAACGCAGGAGATCAGATCAAAGTATTGTATCAATGTGAAATTGACTGAAGCTGATAACTGTAGTATGGTCACATAAGAGAATATTCCTAAGAAATGTATATTTATATACTGACCTATTTGGGAGTGAAGAGTTGCCATGTATGCAACTTACTCTGCAATGGCTCAGAAAACTTGTGTGTGTGTGTGTGTGTGTGTGTTTGTGTGTATGTGTAGAGAGAGAGAGAAAGGTGTGGAAAGAGGGTGCAAATAATAAAGAAAATGGTATAAAATGGTAACAAAAGGTGAATCTGAGTAAAGGCTATAATAGAACTCTTGTACTACTTTTATTCTCATAACTTTTCAGTGAATTTGAAAATATTCCAAAATAACTTTAAAAATAGAGAGTGAAACAGCATGCTACAAAACGGAATAAAATATTTGCAATACAGATGTCCAACAAGGAATTCATAATCAGAATATAAAAAGAATTCCTGCAAGCAAGAAAAAGATAAATTACCCACTAAAAAAATGGGCAAAAGACTTGAAGGAACACTTCACCAAAGAGGATGTTTGAATGGCTAATTAACACAAGGTGCTCAACTTCATTAGCCATCAAAGAAAGGCAAATGAAAACCAAGACACAATATTGCCATACACCCATCATAATGGTTAAAATTAAAAAGGCAGGCAATTCCATGTGTGGCCAAATAAATAGAGAAATTGGAACTTGTCATTTCTGGTGGGGCTATGAATTAGAACAAGCCATTCGGAAGAGTCTATGGGCTGGACACAGTGGTTCACACTTGTAATCCCAGCACTTTGGGAGGCCAAGGCAAGAGGATTGCTTGAGCCCAGTTTGAGATCAGCCTAGGCAACATAGTGAAACCCTGTCTCTACTAAACATAAAACAACAAAAATAGCCAGGCATGGTGGTGCACACACCTGTGGTCTCAGCTACTCAGGAGGCTGAGGTGGGAGGATCACTTGAGCCCAGGAGGTCAAGGCTGCAGTGGGCTGTGATTGCACCACTGCACTCCAGCCTGGGCAACAGTGAGACCCCCATCTCAAAAAAAAAAAAAAAAATAGTTTGGCTGTATATTAGTTATCTATTGCCATGTACCAAATGACCACAAAACTGAGTGGCTCAAAACAAAAACACCTATTATCTCACAGTTGCTGTGGGTGAGGAATGCAGCAGGCCAAGCATGGTACCTCTGGTTTGAAGTTTCTCATGAGGTTGCTGTCAAAACTGTGAGCCAGAACTGTGGTCTCATCTGAAGGCACAACTGGGGAAAGGTCAGCTTCTAAGTTCACTCACATAGTTGGTGGCAGTATTCAGTTCCTCTTAAGCTGTTAGCTGGAGGTCTCCCTCAGTTCCTTACTATGTGGGCATCTCTCTTCATGGGGCAGCTCCCAATATAGGAGCTGGCTTTCTTCAGAGTGGGCAAGCAAGAGACAGCACACAAGACAGAAGCCACAGCATTTTCCTAATCTAATTTCAGAAGTGACGTCCCATTACTTCTGCCATATCCTATTGTCAGAGGTGAGTCAGTAAGTCCAGCCTACACTTGAGGGGAGGAGATTACACAAAGATGTGAAGACAAAAAGGAGGGGAGCACTGGGGGCCATCATAGAGGCTGCTACCACAGACAACATCTTTGAAGCTGAACACAAGCATATACTCTGACCTAGCAATCCCACTTCGGCAGAACTGCATGCATATGAGCACCAAAATATTATACAAGAATGTTCATGGCAGCACTATTCATAATAGCCCAACTGGAAACAGTCCAAATACCCATCAACAGAAGAATGGAAAAATAAATTGTGTATAGTCATACAAAGGAATACTACACGTCCATGAGAACAAACAAACTACAAGTACATGCAATATAAATAAATCTCAAAAACAGTGCTGAGGGAAATTTTGCCAGACACAAATGGCTACATAGTGTATAGTTTCACTTATATAAAGTTTTTAAAAAGGGGGACAAAATGAAGTTAGAAGTCATGATGGCGGCTGCCCTTGGTGGAGGAGGGGGAAAGCCTGGAAGAAGGCAAAGGGAACTTCTGGGATCTCGAGATGTTTCTGTTTCTGGATCAGATGCTGATTTTCCAGGTGTGCTCATCTTGCAACAATCCATTCAGTTGCACATTTATAAATATGCACCTTCATGTACATAGCCTTCAATTAAAAGCTTCCATTAACAAGAATAATCTGGAGACTTGTTGTTAAGTTCAGATTCTAGAATCACTTATGGCCCCTCTCAAAATTTCAAATCAGTGAGTGAAGGTGGGGTGAGTAGAGGTGAGTTGTCCCAAAGTCTACCTTTGGAACAAGCTACCAGGTGAGTCTCCTTGTTCTGGGTCACACTTGGAGAAACACTGGCAACCAATTTCCGTTTTAATAACACGGCAATTCTGAACCCAGGAGGCAGAGCTTGCAGTGAGCCAAGATTGCACTACTGCCCTCCAGGCTGGGTGACAGAGGGAGACTCTGTCTCAAAAAACAAAAACAAAAACAAAACAAACAAACAAAAATAACAATGCAATTCATGTGTATGTAGTGACAGCATGGGAGAGAGGGAATATTGTAGTACAACCATCGTTTCAAAATCTCCCTTTGCCTCTGCCTGAGGGTATATAATGTGGGTCCCGAAATCTGTCCACCGAAAGCACCTTTCTTTGGCTCTTTAAAGAAAGTTTTTAAGAGTCAGGTTCCTACTAGAATAGTAGGAATACCATGGGTAAGGAACTTGCCTGTCTTGCTCACTACTGTACCCCACCCAGCAGAGTGTCTCGCTTACAACAGGTAAATGAATTAGCTGACTCATTGAATGAAACATGAATGGCTGAAAGATTGAAATATGGTTTATCACACATACACACACACACGCATACACACACATCACATGCACGTACACA
>NW_012107697.1:2793956-2831529 GCF_000951045.1 Mandrillus leucophaeus | reverse complement strand
CACTATTCATAATAGCCCAACTGGAAACAGTCCAAATACCCATCAACAGAAGAATGGAAAAATAAATTGTGTATAGTCATACAAAGGAATACTACACGTCCATGAGAACAAACAAACTACAAGTACATGCAATATAAATAAATCTCAAAAACAGTGCTGAGGGAAATTTTGCCAGACACAAATGGCTACATAGTGTATAGTTTCATTTATATAAAGTTTTTAAAAAGGGGGACAAAATGAAGTTAGAAGTCATGATGGCGGCTGCCCTTGGTGGAGGAGGGGGAAAGCCTGGAAGAAGGCAAAGGGAACTTCTGGGATCTCGAGATGTTTCTGTTTCTGGATCAGATGCTGATTTTCCAGGCGTGCTCACCTTGCAAAAATCCATTCAGTTGCACATTTGTAAATATGCACCTTCATGTACATAGCCTTCAATTAAAAGCTTCCATTAACAAGAATAATCTGGAGACTTGTTGTTAAGTTCAGATTCTAGAATCACTTATGGCCCCTCTCAAAATTTCAAATCAGTGAGTGAAGGTGGGGTGAGTAGAGGTGAGTTGTCCCAAAGTCTACCTTTGGAACAAGCTACCAGGTGAGTCTCCTTGTTCTGGGTCACACTTGGAGAAACACTGGCAACCAATTTCCGTTTTAATAACAAGGCAATTCTGAACCCAGGAGGCAGAGCTTGCAGTGAGCCAAGATTGCACTACTGCCCTCCAGGCTGGGTGACAGAGGGAGACTCCGTCTCAAAAAACAAAAACAAAAACAAAACAAACACACAAAAATAACAGTGCAATTCATGTGTATGTAGTGACAGCATGGGAGAGAGGGAATATTGTAGTACAATCATCGTTTCAAAATCTCCCTTTGCCTCTGCCTGAGGGTATATAATGTGGGTCCCGAAATCTGTCCACCGAAAGCACCTTTCTTTGGCTCTTTAAAGAAAGTTTTTAAGAGTCAGGTTCCTACTAGAATAGTAGGAATACCATGGGTAAGGAACTTGCCTGTCTTGCTCACTACTGTACCCCACCCAGCAGAGTGTCTCGCTTACAACAGGTAAAGGAATTAGCTGACTCATTGAATGAAACATGAATGGCTGAAAGATTGAAATATGGTTTATCACACATACACACACACACGCATACACACACATCACATGCACGTACACATACACACACACACACACACACACAAAGCATGATGCAGAGGATTGTCAAATCCCATGCAGGGAGGACCTGAAGAAAGGATCTTCAGTCAGAAGGTTTCAACCCCTCTAGGAGTCTTTCTCCATTTCTTCCCAGGGATGTCCCTAGTCTCCTGGTTGTATGATGATCCCCAAGTATCTCAACCTCTCCACCTCTCCTGAATACCTGTGCTGCTCATCACCTCCACCAGATAATATGGTTTTGGTTTCAACTCCCGAGGGTTCAAACTGCCTTCCCATCACCATCAGACTCTGGGGCGGTGGTTATTGCGATGGAGGAGCTATCTCTCAACATCTTCAGATTGGATGTTCATACCTGCACAAAACTCATGACAAGGATGTTTTTTCAGAACCTCCAGGCTGTGAGTACCCAGCCCAGCAGTGCCCCAGCTCTTCTGTGCCTATTCCTACCATAGCAATTATGGCATTGATTGACAGTGTCCGTATCTATATTGTCTCCTATAGGAGACTGCATTCCCCAAGGCTTAGCCCAGTGCCTGGCACCTCATAGGTACTTTATATATGTTTGTTAAATTGTCTGAATGGAAGGAAGTAAATCTGAGAGCCCCTTGCCAGGAAAATTTTACTTCCTAGTCTACTGGGCCTGTTCTTGCCTGGACCCTGTCATCATCTCCCTCTCCCTCACTGTGCCTCCTCCTCTTCCTGGGCCCTTTTTGTCTGCTCCCATTGAAGCTCAGCACCACTCCTGCCTTTCCTTACCTTCACCTGGGGACAGGGGCCCCTTTCTCAACATAATTCTCGCCTTCATTATCCTCCACAGCCTGATCACTGGACCAAACTCCCAGCCTTGCCAATCAAGCATCTTCTCCAGGCCTCCTTCTCCAAACCCACCACCACTCTCTCCCTACGGAGATGCTTCCAAGCTGTGCACATCTCCCACGGGGCCTAAGAAGGGAAGCCTCCCCATTCATACCCTCACTCCTACCTTCAGAATGAAAATCATCAGCCCAGTTTAGAACCACATGTGGTTAAAAACTTTAGAGAGGGGAGGAGCAGACAGGCAAGATAGCCAAGGGCACGAAGAAACTTTTGGGGAGTGATGGATGTGTTCAGTATCTTAATTGTGCTGACACTTCACAACAGTATCCATAAGTCAAAACCTATCCAATTGAACACATTAAGTGTGTGCCGTATGCACTATGTCAGTTATGCCTCAATAGAACTGTTTTACAAAAACAATAAAAAAAACCAGGAGTAACTTTGGAGAGCATGCAGCCTGGGGTTCCCAAATGGGGTTTCACATCAGAATTACCCCAGGAGTTCGTTAAGAAGATGCAGATTTACCCTCAGAAGAATGGAGTCCTAGTTGTTAGGGGTGGAGCCCACGAATCAAGGTTTTCTCAGCAAACTTCCCAGATACTCCTGAGGCAACCAGCCCAGCACTTAAAAACCAATAATGCTCGGTGTGGTTCTGGACCAGCAGCGTCAGCATCATTGGGAGCCTTAATAGAAATGCACATTCTTGACCTATTGAGTCAGACACTCTGGGTGGGCCCCAGTAGTCTTTGGGTTAACAATCCCTCCAGGTGATTCTGAGGCTAGCTACAATTTGAGAACCACTGATTCAGACCAAAGTGTCATTTAACTGATGATGAAAATAAAGTCCAGAAAAAGGAAGTGACTCACACAAGGTCTGTCAGAGGATTCTAAGAGTACAGTCTTGACCTTAAATATTCCATCTCCCTGGCCAATACTCATGCTGTGCTTTTCAAGACAAATGGAAAGTTCCAAGAAAAAGTATATGACTGGCCCTAGAGTAGGCTGAGCTCTGTCCCCAGGGAGTTATAGAGACTTGGCCATGACGGACCTACCAGGGCAGCAGGTGTGGTGAAGGCATAGACAGCCCCTCACTCCCCTGTGGGGTCAGTGCTTCTGTTAGTGGTTACTGAGCACCCTGCTGTGCCTGACCCGTGCTGGGTGCTGAGACACAGGAGGAATAGGACAGCACCCTTGTTCTCCGGGGACTCCCCATCCAACAGGGCGTGCAGAGGCCTGCCCAGACCACCATGATAGGCTGATACAAGTAGGGGAGGCTCATCCAGACCAGGCACAACTGTCTGGAAGAGGGGACACCCTGCCCAGCTCACCACACTTGTGCATCTGCTGTCCCACTCCCCTGGACCCTTCCCTTGTCACCTGTCTCTCTGGTCCCCCATGTCCCCAAACCCAGTCCCCTCACTTTTCTTCCCATCAGCACAGTGAACACAGGCTGCCCTTTTATATGAAACTTTAGAGAATAAACAAAGAAGATACCAGAAGTCTGGCTGCCACAGGCCAAGTTTCTGATCCTGCCAAGACCAGCAACTCAGTCCTGAGTGCTTCCTTATTCCACAGAACCCAGTTATTCTGTGGCAATTCCTTCCTCTCCATTCTGATGCCTCTTCTTTCCTAAAATGTAGCACCAGGCAGACAGGATCTGGGCAAGCGGTGGGTGAGAAATGGGCTTGGACCCCTCAGTCCTCTCCACAACCAGGCTTGGAAGCCCTGACCTCTTGACCCCATTGCCAAGAGCAGATCAAGCTGCTTCTCCTACAAAGGCATTTCCAGAAAACGTTGGCCACAGGACAGCAGGGAGAAGAGCTTCAGGAGAGAGGAGGGCACGGCTGGGTGCAGAATCAGTACAGGATGCCCTATGGAGGGATTGGGAAGCTGGAAGGCTCTCTCCTTCCATAGCCCCATTTGCAAATCTCCTTATACCCATTATACACAGTAATCTTCACAATAGTCTTTAAAGAGGTAGAAATAGTCTCAAAGGGGTGCAGTAGCATGCCTGAGGAGAGGAAATAAATAAACATTGACCTGGGCTTACTGCATTCTGTGGTAGGCAGAGGAAAGTCCCTCCCAAGGCATCCACCTCCTGGTCCCCAGAGCCTGGGACTATGTGACCTTCCACAGCAAAAGTGACTTTGCTGATATGATTGAGTTAAGGATCTGGAGATGAGGAGATTATCCTGGATTAGCCAGGTGGACCCAGGGTAGTCACAAGGGCCCTAATAAGTAAAGCAAAGGGTGGGGGGGTCAGAATCAAAGTGCTGCAGCCCGGGCGGACTTCACAGGCTTTGAAGAGGGAGGAAGGGGCCACAGGGCCAAGGAACCACAGACTCTGGAAGCTGGCGAAGGCAAAAACCAGGCTCCCCTTCAGAGCCTCCAGCAGGAATGCAGCCCTGCCCACACCTTTGTTTGAGCCCAGCGAGGCCCATTTGGACTTCTGACTCCCAGAACTAGAAGATCATAAATGTGCGTTGTTTAAGCCACTAAGTTTGTAGTAATTTGTTACAGCAGCGAGGGGACACTAATCCAAGTCCCCAACAGAGGGCAAAGAAGTTTGCCGACAACGTCTCCTGGGATGGTCTCAGCAATCCCGTGGTCTGGTGTTATCTCCCGTTTCACAGGTGGAGGCACTGAGGCTCGGAGGGTGGAGTGGCCTGCCCCAGGCCACCCAGCTGCTCTCAGGGCTGGGCTCCTTAGAAGCAGAGTTTGAGGCAGAGATTTGGGGGCGTGTGGCTTATTGAAGGAGCTCTCTTCAGCAAAACCTGTAAAGGAGTGAGGGAAGCAGCGATGGGGGCTCAGGGCAGTCAACCCTCAACCTGAGGCATGTGTCACTCTGGGGCATTAATCAGCTGAGAAAGTTCTCCCCACTCCGGCAAGGGGCTCAGCCCTTTGTACGCTCGAGTCGGCCAGTCGTTGGGTGATGGCTGCAGTAAGGAGGGTTTGGAGGTAACCTCCCGGGTTCGCACAGGTCCCTGCACAAAGGGAAGCTGTGGATGAGCACACCAGCCCAGTAAAGGGGACACGGGCAGGTCACATGGTGCTACACAAGTGTGGTCATGCCTGTGGCCAGGAGTATCTGTGGGATGGCCAGGGAGCAATGTGCCATCAGTGTGTCATGGAGCAGTGGCTGGCGCCAACGTGTCCAGGTACTGTGAGATGCCAGGGAGGGGTTAGGTGCCCCTATGGTGCCCAGGCCTCCCTGTCCCAGCAGCATCCTCACCCCATTCACCCCATGAGTAGGAGCTGCCTCCTGGAAAGGGAAGCTGCAGCGTCAGTGCCTTCTGACAGTAGCACCTCGCCCCTCCCACCGGCTCCTAGGACCAGAGCCTCAAAGGGTTCCAATCCTCTGAGGAAATTGGATGTTAATGGTGTTCACAGTTCCCTTTCTTCCCTCTCCTCCCCACCCTCCTTCTTTTTGAGCCTGTCCCTGAAGCTATTAATATCCAACTTGAACGAAACGGCAACTGTATTTCAATATTTCAACTTTCCCATTTTATTTGCCACAAGCCGGGTTGTTTATCCACAGGCCGTGAGAGGAACGGGCTCTTTCTCCATCCCAGCCCGTGCTCTGATGGCTGATAATACAGAACATAACGGCCATTACCTGGGCTAGGCAGAAACTGAGTGTTTCATTTTCTGCGTGTTTTCTGTGGCGGGGGCTCCTGCTCCCACCAGGAACCCTCACACACATGTCACAGGCTGGTCTAATGGAGCAGAAATGGGTTATCCGGGGAGGGCTGGCTGCGGCCACAGAGAGTGCCGAGAGGGTCTCCGCCTATTGCCACTCCCTGCCACAGGCTGGTGGCCCAGGACCCTCAACAGGACAGGACAAGGGAGGGAGGGTGGAAGGCACCACAGGAGATGTGGATGTCAAGGCAAGAGACTGGAACACTGCCCAGAGGATGACCAGGGCCGCTGCACCTGCCATTTGGAGAGGAGTCTGCTGTGCCTGATGTCTTCTCAGCCCTTGAGGATCCTAACAAGAATGCTGGGGCTCACCCCCTTCCACAGGTGGCGAAACTGATGCCCGGTTAACCTCATCCTTGCCTGTGGACACCGGTGTGTGTCAGTGATAGAGCTCAGGTCTTCTGACTCACAGACTCCCCCACCTTGGGCTCCAGCTCCCCGCTCTAGGGTGGAAATAAGAAGAGGCTTCCCGAGGCCAAGCTACTCTTCCCTTCCAGACCAGCACCTCCAGCCAGCAGCCAACAGCAGCACGTGCTTCCCACCAAGCCCCTTGGCCCCCAAAACCCAGTCTCCTCCGTCATACCACGTGGCAGGTGAAGGCCAAAGGCTGACTTTAACCCCCCAAAGCCAAATGCTGCACGGTTCTTCCCCTAGCCCAGGCACCCAGCCCCACCAATGCCCCAGACAGTAGTGGAGACCAGTTTGTCCCAAAGACAGGCTGACCTCACTCCTGATGGGAAGTTAATCGGGGGCCAATTTGTCCGGGACAAAGGGACCCTGGAAGACAGAACACCCCAGATTGCTCCTGGGCGTGGCTAATGGGCCACGGAGCAGTCCACCAAGTTCACCCGCACGGTGGGTGGCGCCCCCTCCCCAGGAGGAGAGCTGGCCATGTAATCACTAGAAGCTGCTGCTTGTGTGGTGCTCCTGCTGCATGCCATGCACTGTGCAAGGAGCTGACATGTGTCATCTCATGGAAGCAGCACATCAGGTCTATGACAGATCACATGAACCAACAGTCCCCACTTATTAAGGCCTTTTTCTTTATATTGCATCCTCTTAAAAACCTCGAGAGACCATCATGACAGACAGAATGAGCCTCCGTTTTCTGGAGAGGAGGGTAAGGCTCAGAGAAGTTAGGCAACTTCAGGGTCCCCCAGCTGGTCAGTGCAGGGCTTGTCTCCAGGCCCGTAAGAGCCCGAGGCCTGAGCCGTTTCCACCGTGGCTCCCACAGAGGGTACCAGAGGCAGGCAGCGGAGCGCTTCCATGTCCAGGACAAGTCCACACACTGGGCACTGGCCAGGAAAGCTTCAGGTGCCCACCCCCCACAGTCACAGACAGCAGCCCACGCAGACAGCCAGGCTGTCAAGGACACTTTGCCCTGGGAGGAGAAAAGAGCCCCGCCCTGGCCTGCCCAGGACACTGCACTCATGAGCCCACACTGGGAGCACATTCGACTCTGCAGGAGACACTTACTGAGCGCTTAGTCCTGCCAGATTCTGTGCTAGTTTACAGGCACATGCCTAGTAATCAGCAGAGCCTGGCAAAGGTGCCCCAGCTCTGCCTCCAGGTCTGGTACTGTTTACAGCCCACTATCTGTTCCCTGTTATACACACCCCCAGAAAGTCATCCATGTACACACGCACTTACACACACACACATCTACACACACTCCTGCTCCTGTCTGTGCACTGCCACTCTCACATAAGCATGAGTGTGCACACACACACACACACAGCCTTCCCTAACCAGCCACCCCTAAACTAGGTCAGGCCCTCTAGCCAAAATGAGGAGGAACGGAACAGATGGAGGGATGCAGCATCTCAGCAACAAAGTTCCAGAAGAGGGCTTAGAGGAGAGATGGGAGAGGGGACTGGGGAGGGTGTCATGTGCCTAGGAAGAGTGGGCAGACCTGGGGAGACAGCAGATGCTTTCTGCAGGGAACCCTGGGTGTGAGTCTGACATTGGAACAGGCTGGACTCAGGCAGCCCTGTGGCACCTTTAGGGATGGCTCAGAGAGGTGGGACCCGGTGGTGATTGGAGGGTTGGCTCCAGGGAAGGTTTACAGACCTCCTCTGAGCCTCCGTTCCTCCATCTGTGAAATGAGGGGATGCTGAGAGTCAATCACCTGCCTCTGCTCCCACCCCACCAATCACAGCCCACACACTGGGCACGAATTCTACTGAGCATTGTTCTCTGGGCTTCACGTGAATGACATCACTGATCCTCAAGCCCACCCTAGGAGGTGGGTGCGGTGCTACAATCAGCCCCATTTCCAAGCAGAGAATTAAGGCACAGCATTTGCTGAAGGTCAGAGTGAGCCAGGCTGAGAAGCCAGGCAGTGGGTCCTGAGGCCTGGGCCCCTCTCACTATCCCTACCCACCACCCTACCCCTCTCCTCACAGTACCGAGGCTCAGTGAGGGCAGCAGGCATTGGGGTTCACAGTATAGGGAGAAGAAACCCCAAAAGGCTTCTTGTCCAGAAGCATCTACCCAGCTGGCTTCCCCCAGGCCTTTAAAATGAATGTAGGCACTATCTCCAGAAGGTCACTCTTAAAAGACAATCGATACCTAAGAAGGCCTTCGCCTGCGATCTCTTCAACAGAGATTAGTCATTAGGGTCGGTTAGTTAGAAGGTTGACTTTGATTTTAGACAGAGGCATAGACAGAAATGTGACCTGGAAGAAGAGCTCAGAACCATTCAGGAAGCAGAGAAGGACAGGCTGCCAGGGACAGTTGATGGGGGAAGGGCCGAGTGGGGTAAGGTTGGGAGCACTGGGTGTCAGTTGCGGGGATGTGATAGGGTGCAACACAGCCATTTTCCCACTGTTTTTCTGCAACACAATTCTGTTTTTCATACATTTTCCCTGGAAGTGAAATACTAATTGAAGAGGAGAGAGCAGCTCTGGCTAAGATGGAGACAGGATGGAGGGAACAAAGCCCTAATCACTCGAGCCCTGATTACCCTCCCGCCTATGGCATCCCTAGGGCCTTGGGGCCCCCAGAAACCCAGTTTGCAAACTACAAGTCTACTGTAAAGAGTAGTGGCCCTGGAGTCAGGGTCCTGGGACCCACTTGCTGTGTGACGTTGAGCTGGTCCCTTCCCCTCTCTGGGCTTAAGCAATCTTACCTGTAAGTTCTCTAAGGGGTCTCTCCTGACTATGACTCTCTAGTTAAGTGGGGAGAGAAGAAAAGGAGGTTGGCCAGGAGTGGCCTTTACCGCCGAGTGAGGAGCTGCGTTGAGCTAGGCAGCCCATGACAGCCACGGACACACCACCCTGTCTGGCCTGACTCTGTGGCCACACCTCCCTTACCCCTGAGTCCTGACCTCAGCACCACAGAGGCCTGCATGGTGCAGGCCTGCACCAGATGACAGATGGCAAAAGAGGATGAAGTCTGGTTCCTGGAGTCCTGATCCAAGGGTACTCCTGATCTTGACCTCTCCTAAAGTCTCCCTGCATCCTTCCGGTCTCTTACTCCTGCATTTCCACGCGAAGAGACCATGGGGCTTGGTGGGTTGCTATCAAGAGGTTGGAGTCAGCAGCCAGAGCTAGAGCCCAGTCCCCATCACCTGGCTGTGCCTTTGCAGGCTATTAGGAAACATTATCACATTTGCTGCCCTTAGTAACCCTGTGGGGCCAGGAGGGCAGAGAGGATTCCTTCCCATGTATAGCTGGGATGTGAGTCTCAGTGGGATAAAGTGACTTAGCCAAGGTTACACAGCTTAACCCTGGTAGAGCCATAACTAGGACCAGGCCTTTCCCATGGTGTGACTCCTGCAAGGCGGGATTCCCAGCCTGCGAACCTGTCAGCACCAGGGACAGCTTGGGAAGGGAGATGCCCAGACTTCCTTTTGGGGACATGGTAGAGTGTGTACAGAGCCCAGTTAACAATAGAGGCTGCCTCCAAAGAGCTCATGGGGCAGGGCAGGAGGGCAGCCAAGGCCCCTTCTACCTCTCCTTGCACCTGCTAAGGAAAAGTGGAAGGGGCCTTGGCTCTTCCTTGGGCATGCAGCACTGTGGTGGCCACTTGGAAGAGTGATGTTTGGCACCTGGCAAGCAAGCCAGCAGGAAGATGGAGCCATGGCTGCAAGAGTACCAGCAGGACCTAGACACCAACTTGGCAAGGCCGGGAACAGAGCAGTCAGCTCCAAGACAGAAGGCTCTCGACCTTGGGTGAAGGAATAACTGGAACCCCATATAGAAGCAAACTCAGACAGAAGCCCCCAGCCGTGGCCCAGGGCCAGCCCACCTACCCCTCATGCTGCAGGGCTACAGGGAAGGAAAGGTGTTTCTGAAGTCTGCATGGGAGCCCTAGATATAGGATCTGGGGCAAGGCTTTGAAGGAGGAAGGTGACACGGTAAGGACGCTGAGCTGTCAGAGCCAAGGGGCAGGGCATGCAGCGGAGACTGGATGTTGGCAGAAGGTCTGGGAAGCAGGTATTGTCCCCCATCTGAGCCTGCCCTCTTATCTGATGCGTTTTCCGCAGGCCTGGGCAGACTTCGGGGTTGGGGGGGCACCGCAGGCCCCTATCTGCCACTGGACAGGTCCTCAGCAACCCCGCCTGTGTTCTCCCCAGCCCATTCCTCCTGCTCACCCACTGATTCCATTATTCACTGAGTGAAGAACTGGGCATTGGAGTGCATCTCTCCGCTCAGCAGCTCCCTGCACCTGTCCCCACCCCCTAGTTTGGGGTGGAGGGAAAACGCTGGCGGGGTCCGTGCGGTGTTGATTAGAGTATTGATCCTGGCTGCAACCCTTGCAGTCACCCGCCTGGGCATCCATCAATGCCAGGTGGGGAGGCCAGAAACTGACCTCAGGGCTGCGCCCAGGGCCTTGGTCCAGACTGGCGTGTACCCCGGGCTGCTCTCTAGGGTGGGAGTAGGGGCGGGCCAGGGTCAGCCCCTGGTGGTCAGAGGTGTACCCACTCCTAATCCCACATCTCTTGCTCCTTTGCTCTATGGCCCATTGATCCATCGCTGCCTGTATCTGGCCATATGGGCTGATAGCCACCCCTGTCATTTATTAAAAACCTCCAGCAGGCTAGGATGGCTCAGCGTTTTAAATTCTCACAGCAATCCATTGAGGTTCTCGTTAGCACTCCAATATTCCACACACAGAAACTGAGGCTCACAGAAGTCAAGTGAGGTCAGGCTGCTGGTTAGGGTTGTGTCCAGGTTCACACGCCACTTTTCCGCCAGTCACACCACTCCCCTAGCAAAGGAGCAGTGATGTGAGTTGAGCTGCTAAGTGCCAGGGACACTTTCTCTCACTGAACACACATATTTATCTTGTGATGCAGAGGCTCATTATCCTCATGTTACAGATGACAACACTTCAGTAACTCGTCTGCAGGTTGTACAGCTAGGAAGAGGCAGGACCGGGATTCAAACCCTTATCTGTGGGACTCGGGACCCAGACCCCTTGTGTTTACATGACAATTGCCAGTTCAAGAGCGGTTTTACCTACACTGCCTCATTTTCTCTTCACACGTACCCTGACAGAGAACTGGTTTTTGGTTTTTTTGTTTGTTTGTTTTTGATTTTTGAGACGGAGTCTCACTCTGTCGCCTAGGCTGGAGTGCAATGGCACCATCTTGGCTCACTACAACCTCTGCCTCCTGGGTTCAAGCAATTCTTTGGCCTCAGCTTCCCGAGTAACTGAGACTACAGACACCACCCACCACACCTGGCTAATTTTTATATTTTTAGTAGACATGGGGTTTCACCATGTTGGCCAGGCTGGTCTCGAACTCCTGACCTCAGACATTTTGCCTGCCTCGGGCTCCCAAAGTACTGGGATTACAGGCATGAGCCACTGTGCCTGGCAGAGAACTGGTATTTTTATGCCCATTTGTAAAATGGGGAAACTGAGGCATGTATAATTAAGTAGCTGACGATGGCAGAACTGGAACTCCTGGGAATATCTGCTGACTCCTGATGCTCTTATGCCAAACACAACCCCCAGTGGCCTCTCCTTAGACTAAACTGCTGCCTCCCCTCTGCCTGCTGCTCTGAACCTTGTCTGCCCTTCATCGAGCCCCTGAAATCTACCTTCCTCCTCCTCCTCCAGGAAGCCCTTCTGGACTTGGCATAGCAGAGGGGCAGCTTCCCTCAGCATCTCTGCTCGTCTCTGGAGCACAAACCAAGGATGGTACTGGGGCATCTTTCTTTCTATGGATTCAGTTCCTCTCCAAAAGAGAATTAAATATGCTCAGTTCCATTCCAGAGCCTTCACTCTGGACCTTCTGCCTGCAGGAACACCTTGCCCTCTCCCTCTGCAAGCCTCCCCTCTCCTACCTGAATTCCCTGCTGAAACAACCTTCCTCCAGGAATCCACCTAACCCCATCACTCATGTAATGGCCCACCACTGAGCTCAGGGGCTTTGGCAGTTTGCTTCTCTCAGAACCTCAGTTTCCCCACCGGTCACACCCACGCACCTCATTAGAATCACCCAGAAGCTTTGTGAGCCATTCAAACACCCAGGTGCCCCTACTGAGATTCTTACCCAGAGGATCTGGAACACCCCTAGATACCTCAACTGCTCCCAGCTCCACCTTCTCCCACTTTTAGCTCTCATTGTGGAAGGTAGGTGGGAAAACAGGTGCCACCATCCCCACATCGGCCCTTGAGTGAGTGCCGGTGATGGTGTTAAGGCTGGAAAACAGCTGTGATTGCAGATTGATCGGTTATACACTGAGCTGGTTGCCGAGAAGAGAGAAGCAAGTTGTCAATACCGCATTACCCATGGGATGCAGAGCCTCTCCCTTGGGCTACCCAGGAGAGAGGGAGATGCTTCTGTGCTGTCCAAGGTGCTTTTGCAGCGTCTTAAGGGAGCGTGTGGATGGGAACCCAAGGCTCAGCCCCAGCCTCTGCCTCCCCAGACCTGGACTTCTTTGTTCCTCCTTCCTCCTCCAGAACCAACTTGGAGCTCAATGTGGAACAGAAGAACTAAAATAGCACATAATTTAGAAATTTACTTTCATTTGATTTATAATTGTATAGTTTGACATGGATCTGGGAGCAAAGAACAGGCCATTTGCCATGATTGTACTTCATGCCGGCGTGTGTTGGTGTTTCTCTAGTGCTACCAGGGCAGGAGGCTTGGAGGGCTGGTGAGGTCCAAGGTGTGGTTTTTCTGTCATTAGAACATTTAGGGTAGAGTCTACAGCTCTACACTGAGCCCATGTGCTCTGAGGGTCTTCCCTTTCCAGCCCAGCCCTGCATGAGGCTGTGCAGTGAGAGGAGAGGAGGGCCACATGGGTGCCGGGGCCACTAGCACTGTGCTGCCTGGCCCTGGGGGGGAGCAGAGACCCCAGCTCTGTGCCCCAGTCTCACGTTCCGTTCGGGGTCTCTAGCTGACCCACACTCAGGCTTCAGGCTGGGCCTGCTGCACTGTAACTCTAGCCCACACCCAGCCACATGAACCTCCCATTGGGTCCCTACAGCTCAGCCACACAGGGGCCCACAGGCACACTCACAACTGAACCACAGGTAGCCAGGTAACTGGATTTACAAGCCACAGTAGCTCAGTGTCGGGGTTGGTGGTGCCTACAGGGTCTCCCCCTCTGGTCTCCTCTGCTTCCACTTCAGCTGTGGTCATAAGCATTAGAGCCAGGTTGGAATTTGGACCTGGCTCTCAGTAAGCTACTTCATCACCTTAAAATGCAGTTCCTCCTCTGGAAAGTGGAGACAAAAATACTTACTCGTAACAGTGCCATGAGAGCTAAAACCCAAGCCCAGGGCTCACACATGACACGCTCAATTAGTGGTGGCTCTTAGGGTCGTTCACAAGGCAGGCGCCAGCTCCACCCCTGCCATCAAGGAACACCTTCCAGACACACAAGCACCTGCAGAGCCAGGCCAAACTGTCAGTCTTACTCATCAAGAGGGACTTCCTTGTTCCAATTACCTGTCCCAGACCTTCCTCTTTGGATACAAGAGCAGTGTCTCCTGCTCTTAGGGGAAATGCTGGCTGCTCTCCAAGGTCACATTATCATGGCAGACCACTTTCCAGTGAGCCCAGCATTCAAGCAGGAGCTGCCACAGATGGATACATTAGGGGTTGCCACATACCCTGACAAGGAGATCTTTTTAAGTAAAAGAAATGGCCACAGCTGTTCATTGTGTGACCATCCACTGATCACCCTCATGCACCAGGCACAGTGTCCGGCAATACCTGCAAACTGAGGCTCAGAAAGGTCAGGCGAGGTCAGGCTTCCGGTCAGAGTTGTGGCCAGATCCACATGCCACTTTTCCATGAGCCACACCGCTCCCCTAGCAAAGGAGTGGTGACATGAATTGAGCAGGGCTAACTCACATCAGTGCTGTGTGAAGCACTGATGTGAGTTAGCCTGCTCTCAGGGTGCCTGGACACACGGGAGAGAGCCAGGCAAGAGCGACTGGAGAACCATCCAATTCACCACTGGTGCCAGACCTTTGAGTGAGGAAGGACTTCCCAGAGGAGGGATTGCTTGAGCTGAGTTTTGAAGGATGAGAGGGGTTCCCTGGGCAGCCACAGGAAGGAAGGGTGTTCTGGGCAGAGACCACTGCTAATGCAGAGGCTCCTGTGGCCCCATTACAGAGAGTCACGCTAGGTTCTGTCATTGAATTCACCCAACTCATATACTATGAATGGATGCTCATGGCAGATTGAGCATCTATTATGTGCCAGCACCCAGACTGGACACTGAGAGGCTGAGGGCAATGGTGCTGGGCACTGGAGAGACAGGTGGAATTATTCATGGCTCCTGCACCTGGGGAAGGTTAGACAGGCATCTGGCAGGCACCCACACCCATAGATAGAGATATGAACAGAGTACAGAGGGAAAGAGGGACGGCAGAGGATGGTTTGGACAAGGATGAGGCAGGAGGATGGGGACTTGGGAAAGCTTCGGGGAGAGAATGTGGCTCACCTGGGCCTTAGAGGAAGATGTGACTGTGAGAGGTCCCAGGAGCAGTGGGTAATGACAGGGAGTTCAAAAAACACAAGATGTAAAACCCACATACTTGATTCAGATAGCTGATGACATCGGGCGACCCAATGTCAGTCAGTCTCCGAGGGATATCAATGACTCACACGAATCATATAAATCAGAAAGAGTTTAATAAGGGACATTTTATAAATGTGTTGGCAGGGTGAATGTGGAAGCACAGCTGTTAACACCTCAAGGTCTGAAGGAAGGGAGTGGTTACCAGAACCCAGAAAGAGAGGCCACCACATGAGTAGCGCTAACCTCCAGTCAATGGACCTGGCCAGCCTGAGGTGACCACAGGAGAGGGAGATGGGGGAAGAAATGCCTTGACTTATCCTCCAACCTTGGGATCCCGTGCTGGGGCTTCCCATTGACAGAACCCAGTGGGAATCCAGAGACACAGGGTCTGGTGGACTCAATTCGAGCAGATCAGCTCCCTGGGGCAGAGACCAGGGACAGAGGATGGCAGTGATCTGAGGGCTAACAGAAGCTCCCTGGCTCCTGTAACATTCCTGACTCCGAGGTTCTTCCTCTGAAAGTGGGACAGCATGATCGCAGTCCTAAGACCTTCCCAGGGTTCATGAAAGGATCATGTGAGATAGAAATGGCCAAAGACTTTGCACGAAAATCATCTGTGCTCCTTACAGCAGGCCTGCGAGGCATCCTTCAGTGCCTTCAGTCGGTCCTTTTAGAATTCGTAAGGGAGATAATTTTACAGATGAGAAAACTCAAGTTCAAAGAAATGTAGTCGTCTCTCTATATTAGTTAACTTCTTACTTTGCAAGAGACAGAAACCCAAGTCAAACTGGCTTCAGCAAGAATAAAAAAGTAATTGGCTCCCATAAGTGAACAGTCCAGGAAAAAAATATGGTTTTTTTGTTTCAGGCATGGTTGTATCCAGGCATTCATTCGATCAAGGTTACTGAGTATCTGTTTTCTCCATTGCTTCGCCCTGCTGTCCTGTGCTGACTTTATTCTCAGGAAGAGTCTTCCTGAGTGGTGAAAAAGCAGTTTTAGGTATATTTCCACCAGCTTAGCAATGCCAGGGGAAAGAGAGCCCCTTCCCCAGATTCCCAACAAATGTCCTAAAGCTGACTTCCCTGACTCTGGACCAATCCGCATGGCCAGGCAATGAAAGCTCTCATTGGCCAGGCTGTGTCAAGCGCCTCCCCTGCTCCCTGGAGCAGGAAGGTAGGGCCAACATGACTGAGAAAAGGCTAGGACAGCATGGGAAAAAGGACAGCCTGAGAGCTGACTTCCCAAAGGGAAGATGGCTGCGTGGCCAGAAACAGAGAGGGGAGCGGAGCTGTCCACTGGGCTCCCCAGGTATGCTTGTGGGCAGCCCGTGCCAGGTCCAGCCTGACTGTCCGACTCCCAAGTTGTGTGTGTTCGGTGGGAGGAGGTTTATTTGTGTATTTTAGACTTTTAGAAACTGCATCCTATGTCAGTGGGGTGCGATAAAAAGGCAGGCGCATAGACAGGGCATGCATACAGGGTGGGGATGGCAGGAGTAATCAGGAAGGCAGGGCCCGCTCTGAAGTGTTCTGAGTTCTCAGACAAGGAGTCTGGGGGCTGGGGCGAGCAGTGCTCAGGTCGACCTGGCTGGTCCCAGCCCCTCCATCTCAGGCTGACAGCCTCAGGATCAGGAGCTTGGAGGCTGATCTCTCCAGGTGCCTGCCGTGCTGAGTCCTCCTGCCACGTGTGTGACCCATAGCCCCCAGCTCCTCCCTCCTCTGCTTCCCCTCCACCTACTTAGAGCATGATGTATACGAAGCACCGGGAGCACTTTGATTTCTTTTTGTTCCCACTTGAAGGCCTCCTCCCCCTCCTCACAAAAGCATGGTGTGTGTGCATGTGTGTGCGTGTGCGCATGATGGCATGAGGCCCAGGAGTCCCTTTTTCTCTGGGGCTTTGACGTCCCCATCAGGAGACAAGGGCTGCAGGCAGGTGCAGAGAGGAGCCTTTAAGGCTCTTGGCTCCCCGGCCTCTCTCTCGCTTTATTTGCCACCCTTCCGAGGCGCAGGGAGGATCTAAAGAGAGGATGGGGAATGGGATTTAATGCCAAAGCACTTCAGGTTCAGAGAGAGACAAGATTAGAAAAGGAGGGAGAAACGAAAGGGGAGGGGAAGAGGGAGGAGAGGGGAGGATGAGGGCAGGGACAGAGAGGCAGGGATGATGGCTAAGAAACAGGGAAAGGCAGCGACAGAGGTGGGGGAAGACGGGCGGGTTCAGAGACAGGCAGGAGAGACAAACAGCACTGCCCAGGTCAAGCCCAACAGGAAGCTTGGGGGTGGCCTCTATGGCCAGCAGCCAGGCAGAGGGAGAGGACACAGGGAACCACTGGATCTGGAGACCCAGGAGGAACAGCGCCATGGGGCTTCAAGCAATGAGTGTGTCTTGGCCTGAACTGGGGAGACAGATGTGCCCCAGCCTCTCTGGCATTGCATTCCTCTTCCCCAGAGGGCTGAGTTCCAGCACATGGAGTGTAAGTGGACATGACAGGGCCCCTGCCCCTGTGGGCTCTTGTCTCCTTCCCAGCTGGTGTGCTGCATGCCCCTGCCAGCCTCCGCAGTGCCTTCCTCCAAGGGGGTCAGCACTCGTGGCTCGTCTTGGAGCCCTTCCAGCCCCACCCCACAACCCAGCCAGATCCACAGCCAGAGACTGGATGCCAGCATTAGAGCAATGATGAGGTGTGGAGCCGGAAGTCCTTCCTGACCTGCCAGGCCCAGGAGCCCCGCCCTGTCATGGGAAAGTGGCCAATGGCAGGTATGGATGAACCTTCCACCGAGTCTCAGAGCCTACAGAGGTTTGTCTGAGGTCCCTGGAAGCTGCCCAACTCAAGGTGCTGCTTCCCAATTACCCCTGCGATCCCCAGACCATGGGGGACTCACTGTTCCAGAGATGCCTTGGTGCCTCACTGCCCTGGTACCCTCACCTGCTCATCTGATGGGGCCCAGAGGCCTGTTTGAATTGGGACCACTGGGGTCTCCCAGTGCTTCCCTCTCTCCCCTGCCTCCACTCCCCAGCCTCTGCTCGGGCTAAGGGCAGCTAGACTTCCACCATTGATGTGTTGCAGAATATGGATTGTTATGACATCCCAAGGAAGGCCCCAGACCAGAAGCTGGGAAGAAATAGATGGGCAGGCAGCCTCTCTGAGCCTCAGAGCTCATCAGGGGAGGTAGGTATTTTACATTCAGCCCCGCGCTGTCCTGTGACTCACTGTTCCAGAGGGGCCTCCCTCCCCCTCCATCTCCACATTTCTAGAGTCCGATGCTCCATGAATTTTGCATCAGGTTCAGAGGTAGGAGGCATACTGCTGACACTGCCAAGCCTGCTTTCATTGTGCTGAGGTATGTGTGTGTGCATGTGTGCGCTTGTGTGCATGCCATACATGTGCACACTAACACACGCCTGACCCTGCAGACACTCTTGCACACTGACCCCAACACCCTGACTCACTTGCATCCACGGGCCTGTGCCTTCCTAATGCCCAATCACAATCTCACCATGCCCATTGCAAAGTCAGGCACCCATCCTCACACCCTCACTGGCACACACGTGCACATCAGCCTGTGGTCACACTCAGATACCAGTCGCACACTCCCAGATGCACCCGCAGCAGCCAAGGACTCTTCTGATGACATTCCTCATCTCACTCAGAGCAAATCCACATCTGGGCAGACAGTCCCACACCCACGTTCCAACACACACCCCACCTGACCTGCCAAGCACACTCAGACATTCCCAGCCTCACAGCCGGTGACTCACCATCCAGCACTGAATGTGCGCGGCAATGCTCACGCTGCCTTTTCTCAGTACTCATTTACATGCCCTTTAAAAAGCTATATGTTTTACTGCTTACAAAGCGCTCTTATGCAGATTATCTTATTTATTCCTCTCAATAGCCCTGAGAAGTGGCATTTTGATTATTATCATTTACTGCGAGGAAAGGAAAGCTCAAAGCAGCCGGGGGCCCTTTCCAGGGTCCCATGGGTTGTATGAACCAAGATGGGCCAGGATGCCTGTCCGTGTGGCTTCGAATATTCTGCTTATCCTCATGGCTGGTCGCCGGCCTACACAGCACCTTTGTGCCAACTGGAAAGAGGCGCTCTCTTCAGGTCAACACAGCCCTGTGCCGTGTGCCCTACTTGGCAACCAGAGCACGGGCTCAATCTCAGACCTCACTCAGCCCTTGGCTGTGCCCATGGGCACGTGCACCTATAGAGCACACACAGCCGCTCTACTCTTCCCAGACACCTGCTGACGGGTCCCTGCCCTCCTCAGCACCTCCCTCTCTTTCCCTGTACACTAGGCGTGGCAGGGTCCTGTCCTAAACCACCTCTGAGACATAGCCCCTCACTTGACTTTGACCGAGAAGCCCTGGCCCTGGACCCAAGATGCTTGGGAAGCCCCTCTTCCTGGGGCCTGGAAGGAAAGCCCCACGGCAGCTCTAAGCCAGACAGAGAAACTTGGGGTGAGCTCTCTTGGGGGCCTCAGTCTCCCACACCCACCCGGCTCCCTGTTCCTCTTCCCTACACAGTGCCAATGTTGGAGCCCGGAGGCCACCTGACCTCCCTTGAAGAGCCCCCTCCACTTCCACTCCTTCCTTCTTTCCGGGAGCTTTCTGGGGCTCCGCATGCTGTTTGGTAAATAAATCGAGGGCAGCGGGAATAATATACCTGTCAAACAGCAGCCAGTTTCCAATTTCTGCTGTCAGGCCCGCCCAGCCGTGCCACTCCAAACCCACTGACATGCTGCCGCAAGCAATACATTTTCCGAGGCCCCCAAGGGCGGGGAGGGCTGGGCTCACCAGGGGATTCCCAACTAGTTGGTGTTGCTGCAAGGCAGACCTGAAGAAGAACTGCCCAATGGAAGAGCTGGTAGGAGAAGAGCTGTGGCAAAGCTTGGGTGGGGGGCTTGGAAAAGGGGGTGAGTTTCTGGGCTGCCTTGGAGGGCAGTGGAGGCAGAGGCAGAGGAGTAGGTGAAATGACCCTCTGACCCTCTCTGCACAGGAGGGAGTCAGAGGTCGTTGGACCCCGTCACCATGGAAGTAGCTTCCCAATACTGGTCCTTCCTAATAAGTGGGCAATCGTATTTTGAGGTAAAATCCTGAAACCTGAGGTCAGGAAGGAGCAGGGGTCACTAATTCCAGCCCTCTTCCCCTAGCCGAGCTGCGCTTTCATAGCCACAGGTGTTCAGGGCTTAGCCAATGTTAAAAATCTTCCAGGAACAGCTCCATCCAGCTCAGCACGAGGAGCTCTCTAGCCAGGGAGCCCTTGCTCCAGTCTGACCCTGACACTGGAGCTCAGACCATCTGCTCTGTACTGGCCTTGGGGCCACCAGAACAGGGCAGCACTGAGCCTTCCCTTTGCCGGCCCCCTGCCACCCCACACACTCTCCCCACTCAGCGTCCCGGCCTTCTCATCCCTCAGGTGGAAAAGCCACACCTCTCTCCTCATGGTTCCCCACAGCCTCCAAGTCATGTCTATGAGCCCCCCAAGCCCTTGTGCCCCTAATCAACTGCTCAGCTGTGGACCTGGTGGACGCAAGTGAGTCAGGGTGCGGGCCTCCCCGCCCGTCCTTAATGCCTCTGAGGGCTGGAAGAACCCTGGGAGCAGAACATACCCATTCCCATGGGGGTTCCTAACAAGGCCTTTCACTGCCAGTTGCCCCACACCAGGTCAATTCGGGAAGGAGAGGCCCTTGAATTTGGAGCTGGAGGCTGGGGATAAGAAGCAGAGATGGCCCAGGCAGACATTCTTCCTGTAGCTTCTCTCTCTAACTGTAAGAACCAGGGGCCTGGGCCCTCCTAGCTAAGGAGTAATGTGGTGCACAGAATAGAATGCAGGAGCTCAAAACAAAGGTAGAGCCTCTTCTCTGGGAGAATTTTGTTGTTGATTCAAGGATGAGAGGACTTTCTCAGAGCAGTAGGGCCTGGCCCCCAAAAGCACAAGCCACTACGCCGTGTCCCAGGCTCAACGCCCACTCCAAACCAGTGCCAAGCCATTTCCTCCATTTTCTTCAAGCACTGGCACACATCTGTACCCCCAGAAAATGTTCCCTCCAAATTTCAGCCCCTCCGCATAGACAATTAGAGGTGGAAGGGAGCCTGGAGCTCCTCTCATCTGCTTCCTCATTTTTACAGGGGGAGGAAACGGAGGCTAAAGAGGGTTCAAAACCCAGAGAGGACCATGGTGAGTGATTTCCAGCAAACCATGTATCTTTCTGAGCCTCAGTTTCCTTATCTGGAAAATGAGGGGAGAATCCCTATCTGTGTCATAGGGTCCATAGAAGATACACTTCATGAGGGCAAGGATTTTTTCCTTTTTTGCTACTGCTGTACTCCCAGGACCAAGCTTGAAAGTAGGTATTTGTAATAGTAAGTCTGTCTCAGTGAGTGAATGTGAAGCACTTAGTAGGTGCTTATTAAATGGTAGCCCCTGTTATTCAAAATCCTAGGGAGCTAGCAAGAAACCCCGGCCTTCTGACTCCGGGTGCCAGCACACTTTCTCCACCCCTTCTCTGCCCTACCCGCATGACTTCTCCCATCCCTGCACTGCAGCCCCAACCTTCTTTTTTATTTCATTATTGTTATTATTATTTGAGATAGAATCTCGCTCTGTCACCCAGGCTGGAGTGCAGTGGCACAATCTTGGCTCACTGCAACTTCCATCTCCTGGGTTCAAGTGATTCTCCGACCTCAGCCTCCCGAGTAGCTGGGATTACAGGTGCACGCCACCACACTGGCTAATTTTTGTATTTTTGTAGAGATGGGTTTCACTGTGTTGGCCAGGCTGGTCTTGAACTCCTGACCTCAAGATCTGCCCACCTCAGCCTCCCAAAGTGCTGGGATTACAGGCATGAGCCACCACGCCTGGCCAGCCCCAACATTTTCTTAGGGAACTGGAAACAGGGCAGAAGAGAGGGAATCTCTCCATGAAAAAGGGGCCAGGCCTGAGCACTCCTTGTCACCACCCACTGAGGAGCTGACAGAGCAAGGGGGACCTAGCACATTTGTTTCCATGTCATGCAGAGGAACCAAAATAAACACAAACAAATTTGGCAACACAAGCTCAGGGTGGGCCAGCCCCCCTCTGCCCTCCCTGCTGAGCCACTGCTGTTTGCTCATAGAGATGAAGCTGAGTAACTCTCAGCCACCCACTGAGCTGGGAAGCCAGCCCAGCCCAGCCTCCAGCGCAGCCACAGGAGATGGGGGAGACAGGAGACTCGAACTCTTGCTCCTAGTCCTGGGGTCTCAGTGCCTTCTGAGGGAAAAGCCTTCCTGGGCTGTGGCGTGTGGGATTCAGTTCAGCTCCACAGGAGGCCTCCTGTCCCCTCAGTTGGCTGTATGCAGAGGTTATGGAGTATTAGTAGGAGGGGAGGGGAGCAGGGACACGGGAGGCTGGGTAAAGGGCCCTCCTGCTTGGTGACTGGGGTTGCATGAGCTACCTTCTCGGGTACATCCTGGCTCTGGAGGTACAACCAAGCAAGGGGGTCCCCACACAACCTTCACTCGGTCCAGACCAGAGAAAGGGATGGAAAGGGCAGGGGCCCCCGTCCAGCCTCCATGTCAGCCACTTCTCGCATCCAGGGTCTCCACACCAAGATGCCCTCAAGCTGTTTCCGTTTCTCTCTCTCTCTCTCTCATTCACTCACACTCACCCTCACACACAGTGAGCAGCAGGGTCCCCACAGCAGGAAGCTGGTCAAGGGTGCCTAGACAGTGAGTGGGGCAGGCGTCGGGGCAGCAGCCTGCACTGCGGGAGCTCCGTGCGTCCCTCCCGCCCCACCCATCCTGCCTAGTGAGGGATGTGCAGACTCTCTGGCTGTCAGAGGACAGAAGGGTCTGGACAGGACCAGAGAGGGAGCCTCAACCACTGCAGCACCCCAGGGGATGCTTCCATCCAACTTGGAAGCATGCCTGTCCTCACCCCAGCCCCTGCCCGCATGTGCACACACACCAGGCCCAGGAAGAGGAGGATCTGGATTAGCCAAACAAAAAGCTGGAGCTTGAAATGAAAGCCAGAAGGGCCCTGAGCCGGGCTTTGCTGGATGCACTTTCTGTCGTGCACAAAAAGACTCTTAACTGCAGCCCTGATCCTCACCAATTCCTGGCACCCTGCCTAAGCACCGCCTCCTCTCAGAAGCCTCCCCAGAGTTCGTCCAGGCAGCCCTCTCTCCATCCTCTTTAGAGGGCATATCTGCAGCACCATATATGGTTGTAGAACTGGGTATTAACATTTTCTTTAGTCTTCAAGTGAGATTTGAACACACACCATACACACATATGCAAACACAAGAATAGATGCAGATATGCACTTGTGTCTGTGTTTCTGTGCGTGTGTGCACGAACCCCACTGCATGCACACGCAGTGCTGGGCATCTGCCTTCATGTTCCAGCTTCAGTCTGATGCCATCATTCTGCTGTCCTGTCGGCATCTGTGTGATGGCACTAGCTTATGGGGTGACCGAGTGTGGCCTCCCTCAGTCATTTCCTGGTGTCCCCACAGAAGCTCCTGGGACAGTGCACGGCTAAGGACACTGGTGTTGTGATCAGATGGACCTGGTTTGACTCTTGCCCCAAATGGTGTCAGGCAAGCCCCTCCCTGCCTCTGTGCCTGGGCTCCGGGTCAGCTTCCCTTGCAGTGTCACTGTGAGAATTAAACAAAAACATGGTACCCAGCAGGCGTTCTCTAACAGCATTTCCATTACTGTCCCTTCATAAAAGATTAGACAGATGATGTAGATGAGGACAGATTTCAGCTCAGAAAGCCAGGAGCTTTTTCAAAGTGTCCAGGCTCTCCGGCAATGTCATCTTCTAATTCAGGGTAGGACAGGGGGAGCCCAGGCAAACTCTGTCTTGCCGGGGCTGGGGACACACCCAGGATGGTAACAGCCCCCACACTAGCTTATCTAGCTCCCACAGAGAGCCCCTCCTTCCGCACAGTTCCAACAAGCCCCCAGCTGCCTCAGCCTCCCAAATGCACACCTGTGGCCTGTGGGACATTTAGTGTGGCCACCGGGAATGAGTATGAGGGGGCTGGAAGGATTTGTGGCTAGAAAGAGGGGACAGCCCTGATGGCAAGTGTCAGTGCCCCACAGAGTCATGCCAACCCCGGCCTGTGCACACACAGCTGCCATCAGCAAAAGCAAATCTGGGCCAGGCCAACCTGAGACTCCCAGCCACCCCCAGCCTCCCGGGTTCCTGAGCAGTCTTGCTGCACACACACAGCACCCACATGTGTGACAAGACCGGAAGCCGTGGAGTCTAGGACTACTGAGCTGGAGACCGTGGTGGGCCTTTGGGGGTCTGTGCATACCCACAGATAGGAGGCCAAAGTGCCCGTGTGCACACACGCCCGTGTCCACACATGCACTGTAAGCCTCTGGATAGGGAGGGGTCTGTCGCCTTTATCGGATTGCAAAAGGATCCATGATCCCCAAAAGCTCAAAGTTGCTGTCCTACATTTTAAGTTCATGTTTCGGTTGAGGCAAGTAGAGGCCCAGAAAGGTCACCTCTCAGTCCAGTTCCCCAGGGAGAGCCCTGGACCCTCAGCTAGGGATCCAGAGAGGACCAGAGGGGCCTGCCTCATGGACCCGTGCACGCTGAGCTGCTATCTGCCTCTGTCTCCCTCCCTGGGGTGGCAGCTCACCCCCTCCTCTTCCTACCTGCCCCCTCCACTCCTCCAGGACAGACGAGAAGCTCCCTGATCAGCCATCGTCCCACGACCTTCGTGAAGGACAGAGGAGAGGAGAGAAGTGCTCTTGGTGAGACCTCCACCCTGCCAGCCGCCAGGCACCCAGAGCAGGGCCAAGAGGTGGGCAGGTGCGTGGGCGGTGGTGCCCCCTACACGCCAGCCTCGACAGCCCTCCGGGGCCTCCCTGCCTGCCTTCGAGTGTGATGAGTTTATCTCCATGGGACAGAGAGGTGCGTGTGACGGCAGAGATGGCTCGGGCTGAACTCCTCTGTACGCAGGCTCCCGGGGGAAGGGATGAGAGAGATGGTATCGCCTCTGTTTGTCAGTCAGTCAGGAAGTGAGTCTTCCTGCGTGCCCTCCCAATGCCGCCATGAGCTCAGCCCGGCCGCCTCGGCAACTGAAGGAGCTGTCAACATCCCACAGACCCCAGGTGCAGGAGCCCTGGGGACACGAGGAGATGAGAAATAACTCACCCAACCAGCCTCCAAGTGAAAGGAAAAAAAAAAGAAACCAAGCAGAGCTCGCCACTCTGCTTCCTCATCCTGATGCTGGGGCAGATCTCTGAAGTTTGGGAAGAAGCAGCAGTTTGAGGGTGGAGAATACACCTGGCAGAGCAGGGACACATGGGGACCATTTCTGTGGGCACCCCAGGGGACCTCACCTCCAGGGCCCATGTCATCACCCCTGCCCATGTTGGCTCTCGCCCTGCAGGGTCTGCCTGCCCCTTCCCTGGGGACTGCCTGCCCCTGGCTCCACCCTGCCCAGGCAGCCAGCATCTGGGGGTCACAGTCTCTCTGCAGTCTGGGGTCCAGGGTCCCTCTTCTGGATAAAGGAGACATGGCCAAGGAGTGGGGAGAGTCGGGGATGAAGGCCAGCACATGGGGCAGCCCACCTCATCTCCCTGGCTGTGTACCTAGACCTCCAAGACTCAGCTGTATGTTAGTGATTCAGGAGAGGAGGCTGAGAGGCCATCTGGGCCTCTTTGGATGGGGAAACCAGAATCAGAGACAGGAGTGGCCAGACTTGTGATCTTTGCCCCGCTCAGAAGGGAGAGAAGGCCTTGCTAAGGGGTCACCACTGCAGCCAGTCATGAGTCATCAGATGCGAAAGCCATGGAGGGTCCCGGCTGCCACGTTCAGCAAAGGTGCCCGGAGGAGAAAGTATCTCCTCTGCCCTTTCTGCCCTTTGTTCCCCGTCTCCCATCTCGCCCCAGGCAGAGGCCCTGGCTCCTCCTCTCTGTGTCTATCTTCAGCCCACCCAGTGAGGATGGTGGGGAGTGCTCTATGCAGGGTGCTGACCAGAGGCCCAGGCAGCTTCCCCTGGGGCACTCCAGGCCCCAGTAGGCCCCCGCATCCTCCCAGCATCCCCCTATTTGATGTGTGCTGTGATGTGAGATGTCAAATGTCTGTGAGTCTGTTTCCTTATCTGAGAAATGGAGATGCCATGATCTCTTGGGAGCATCATTATAAGAATTCGAGATTGTGAAGAACCTGGCACATCCAGACATGCCTTTCATGGTTATTACTATTGTTGTTAATGTAACTCTCTGCGTGGGGAGAGTCACATGTGTGGGGATCCAGGGCTGCAGGCATAAAACCCCCTAAGAGCACATGGGATGCAGCCTTCACTCCAAGTCAGCTCCCATTAGCACTGGGCCTGTGCTTCTGCCCAATTTCCCCAAGCCAGGCCCGGCGTGAAGCACAGAAAATCTACCTGGCTCTGGGCTGTGGGGATGGGGAGAGTTTGAGAACTGGGCTGGCCCCCAGGAGTACTTTCCATTCTTCCTGGTCTAAGCCATGGAACACAAGGCCAAGAGGGACCTCAGAAACCAGAAGCCACCCGGTCCCATGCCACCCTCCCCATTCGACAGAGGAGGAAACTGAGGTCCAGAGAGGAACAATGTTTTGTCCCGGGTCACCCAGCAGGCTGAGACCACAACTCCTGGCTCCTGGTCCAGTGCTCTGTCCACTACCCAGAGCTGGCGGCCCTCCTGACCCCAGCCCAGGGCACACAGTCACCACCTCACTCACTGCTTGGGGAACCCTGGATTTTCCCAATCCAGAAGACCGCCTGTTTAGGAAAGGTGCCTCTGGGAGAAGACAGAGTGAATGGGGATATACAGCAAGACGACACAGGCATCTCCACCCACGAGGTACAGTAGGGGTGGGCTCCTCCTCCTCCATCCCCCAGAACCACCCCCAGTACAGCATAACTGGGATCCCAGCTCACCCCTCGCAGGAGCCATTACCAGGGGGTGAAGGTGGCAGGGGAACCCGGGGGCCGCAGATGCCCTGTGAGTGGCAGGGGCTCCAGGATGGGTAAGGTACTTACGCTGGGAGGGGGCAGGGGATGCAGAGAACACAAACCCTGAGGCAGGCGCCCTGAGAAGGCATCCACAAATGGAAAAGCTCTGTCCAAGTCTATTTAGGCTACTAGAACAAAAACACCACCAACTAGGTGACTTATAAACCACAGAAACGCATCTCTCACAGTCCTACAGGCTGGGAAGTCCGAAACCGAGGCAGCAGCAGATGCAGTGTCTGGCAAGGGCGCATTTCTTGGTTCATAGACGGCTGTCTTTTCACTGCATTCTCACACGGCAGAGAAAAGGAAGGATCCCTTCGGGGTCCCTTTACAAAGGCACTAATCCCATCCATGGGCTCCACCCTCATGACGTGATCACCCCACAAAGGAGCTGCCTCCTGATGTCTCACATGGAAGCTTAGGGTTTCACCACGAGAATCTGGGGGGCTGTAAACCTTGAGAGCACAGCAGGGCCTCAGAGGCCAGGCATGTGTCACCATCTTCAGAAAGTCTCTGCATCTTCCTTTCCCAGCCCTGGCCCATTCCCCAACTGCCCCAGAAAGGAGGGGAGCCCCAGAGGAGCATCTGAGGCACCCATGTCATAGGGCAGGGCCTTGCTACAGACAAAGTCGGGTCAGGAACCCCAAACAGGCCACCCAAACTCTTCAGGGCGGCCCTAGAAAATAGCTCCATGTTCCCTCCCAGAGGGAAATGGTCCAAGCCCCCAGCCCACCCCTTAAGGGGCTGCTGAGGGCATCAGAACTCAGGCGTGGCTGTGACCCACCCCACACACCTCCAGGGAGCCTGGTGTGAGGTGGGTTCTGCTTCTGCCTCTGCCACTGCCTCCCGGTGTGGCCCAGTCACCCCTCTGGCTCTTAGTTTGGACCAAATAAGTGACTTTCAAACTTTTTTATAGAATCGAAACTCTTATTTTGTTAAACCAAGATGATTGCATCTATTTCTTAGCCATAACAAATTACCACAAACAAGGTGACTTGCAACAACAGAAAAGTATTCTTTCACAGTTCTTGGGGCCAGAAGTCCAAAATCAGGGTGTCAGCAGGCCTGCACTCCCTCCCAAGGCTCTAGGGGAGACTCTTTCCTCTTCTGTTCCTGTTCCTGGGGCTGCAGGCGTTGCTGGGCTTGCAGGCTGCAGAACCATCTTCACACAGCCTTCCCCACCTCTCCCCCATGTGTCTCTCACAGGAATCTTGTCATTGGATTTAGGGTCCTCCCGGATAATCCAGGCTGATTCCATCTCCAGATCCTTGACTTCATCACATCCTCAAAGATCCTTTCTACAAATAAGGCCACATCA
Organism: Mandrillus leucophaeus; assembly: GCF_000951045.1. Classification (NCBI taxonomy): domain Eukaryota; kingdom Metazoa; phylum Chordata; class Mammalia; order Primates; family Cercopithecidae; genus Mandrillus; species Mandrillus leucophaeus. Next base: position 2,803,554 of record NW_012107697.1, on the reverse strand, counting down.
CTCACAGGTTCTGTGATTAGGATATGGATACACCTTTGGGGGGCCACCTGTTCAAAGCCACTACAACGATCTTAGTCAAAGCTCTGTTCTGTTGCTCAATGTGCTAAGCAATGGAGTTTGAAATGAGTGAAAGCCAGAGCATTATTCCCGCCTCTTCCCCTCTCCCGAGCCCCTGCCCTCCCCTCCTCCTTTCCCACCTCGGGGCCTCTCCAAGGAAACGTCAGACACCCAGGTCCCCTCTTCCACTGCCCCTGTGCTTGGCATCGTGGAGAACTCCCGCTTCTAGGGGCCTCACGGGAGGTGGCCCCACTCTCCACACAGGCTCCCAGCTGCCCCCAGAGAGCCAGAATTAAGCTCCCCACTGCAGTCTCAGGGCCTTCAGCCAACCCTGGCCACCTCACAGTCGCTCTGCACCCACTCCCTGCATGCTGCCCCTTCTCCGCCAGAGCTGAGGGAGCTTCCTGTCCGATGCCGGAATTCTAGACACTGTGGCTTCTGTTTCTAGGGTAGCAGGGGGTGTGGGGAGTTGTGAAGGAGTGACGTCCAGGCACAGGAGGGCTGGGCCTGTGACAGAAACATGGCTAGCAAAGGTGGGTGTGAGATGTTGGGGGGCAGCGGATATTGGGGGTCCCTGGTAGTATCTACGTGAGGGGTAGGGAGTTCTCTCACCCCTAGAGACAGAGGGCACAGAGCTGAGCTCACTGCTTCTCCTGTTAAGGCTCGAGTGGTTGTGTGACCTCAGAAGGGTCATTCCACCTTCCAGAACCTCACTTAATGATGATATCAACAACACCTTCCTCAAAGGATTGTGGGCGGACCCAATAAGATAAAGGCTGGAAAAAAAAAAAGGTCTGGGGCCAGGCATGGTGGCTCATGCCTATAATCCCAGCACTTTGAAAGGCTGAGGCAGGTGGATCACCTGAAGTTAGGAGTTTAAGACCAGCCCGACCAACATGGTAAAACCCCGTCTCTACTGAAAAAACAAACATTAGCTGGACGTGGTGGCATGGACCTGTAATCCCAGATACTTGAGAGGCTGAGACAGCAGAATTGCTTGAACCAGGGAGGTGGAGCTTGCAGTGAGCCAAGATCTCACCATTGGACTCCAGCCCGGGCAACAAGAGCGAAACTCCGTCTCAAAAAAAAAAAAATCTGTAAATCCATCTGGTATGGGGCAGGGAACAGGAATCAAGGATGAGCGGTTTACCTTTCCCACCACAGCTGACCTCTGAATGCACAATAAGGGTTCCAGAGCAGAGACCAGCAGAGATTGGGGACTCAGCATGGGAGGCTGCTGGACCCAAGCAGGACAAAGGAGCTGGCAGGGACTGGCAGGGGAGTGGTGGGGACGAGGACAGGCAGTGGTGGGGAGCCCTCTGCAAGGACAGAGAGCTGAGGTGCTCTCTTGTTGGTAGCTTGACCCCTACCCCAGTGGCTGGTGGGAGCTAGGGAGGGGCAGGGAGCCCTCTGCCCCTACTGTCATGCCCAGCACTGGTTCTGGCACATGGCAGCTGACGGCAGGCTGGGCACCCTTGACTGAGGCTGCGCAGGCTTTGAGCTGCTCGCTCACCCAGAAGGTGCTAATTGAGCTGATTAATTGAGCCAATTACCTCGGCCTCCCAGGAGGGCTGGGAGCGGGCCTGGCTCCTGGGGACCAGGTGCAATCCTGCAGAATGGGCTGGCGAGGGAGCCAGGCCCTCCATGGGTGGGCTGTGCTCTTCGCCTCCAGCCCTGCCCACCTGCACGAGCGCAGGATGAAGGGTGGGCTGATGCCCACTCGAGCAAGGTGAGAGAGGCTCCTGGGCAAACCCAGGAGGGTCCGGCCAGAAGGGAGGTCGGGCTAGAGCAGGTGTGGGGACCCCAGGACAGGAAAAGGGTGCTCCGGGTGAGTGATTGATTCTATAGAGAAACGAATTACCCTTTCCTGCTACACCTTCTGCTAATTTTGGAGTGTAAGTGAAAGTGAGAGTCAATGTGAAATACAAATCATCAGGCCTAGCATTTGTGACATGTGGAAACGGTATGAATTACCTTTGCCCTTTGGCTCAGCCAATCTACACAGCCACCCTGCAGGCACTGTGGCTGTTGTTGCCATTTTACAGATGAGGAAAATGAGGCTCGAGGGACTGCCACTGACTGAGGCCACACAGCTGACAAGGGAGGGGGTCAGATTCAAACCCGAGTCCTCCAGGCTGCAAAAGCCTGAGGTGTGACTGGGCTAGGGAGCCAGCAAGTGTGGCAGCAGGAGGGAAGGCAAGGCCCACATGCCTGCTGGCTGCCTGGGCTCGAGGAGTGCAAGAACAGGGGCCTGGGAGCGTGTCTACCCACAGATGTGCGCCTGGCAGGATGTGAGTCCTTCCCTTGCAGCCCCTGCTCTCACTTGGGACCAGTCTCCAACCTTGAGCCCAGAGGAAGGCCAAGGATAGTCCCTAGACCAGAGGGAAGGAAGCTCCATGTCCCAGCAGTTCCTCCTGTCTCCCTTTTTCCATCCACACCATCACCGGAGTCCACACCAGCATCCTGGCTTGCCTGGACTTGTGTGATAATTTCCCACTTTCACACCTGTTCCCATTCAATTTTGTCTCCAGACAGAGGCAAGGGGTGTTTTTCTTTAAAAAAAAAAAAAAGAAAGAAAGAAAAGAAAGGAAAGAAAAGAAAACACACACACATATCTAATCACAACCCATTTTTGTCTTATTTTGTGTGTGTGTGTGTGTTCAAATGATGTGTCTCTTTATTTGAGTAATAGAAACTAATCTTCATTGCAGAAGAGAAAAAGTGTATTTTTCAAAAATTACTTTTATTGACATATACTTTACATAAAATAAAGTGTACCCATTTTAAGTGTATAGAAAGTGAATTCTGACAAACGTGTACACCTGTGTAACCACCATCCCATCATATTTCCGTCACCTCAGAGAGATCCCTTATATCCTTCCCCATCCCCCACTCCAGGAAACCACTGATTTCTATCCCTCTAAATTAGGTTTGCCCTTTTCAGAATTTCACACAAATGGAATCATGCAGCAGGTACCCTCTTGTGTCTGGCTTCCTTCACTCGGCATAACATTTTGGACTTCCTGCATATTGCTGCATGTGTCACGCATGCATGGAAAGGGGGTCCCTTCCTCTTGCTCTATAGTATTCCTCAGTGTGGATGCACCATAGTTTCTTTGTCCATCGCCAATTGGTAAGTGTTTGAATTGTTTCCAGTTTGAAGCCCCTGATGAATAAAGCTGCTTTGAACTTCGTGCCGAAGTCTTTTTGTATATAGATTTTCATTTCTTTTGGGTAAATACTTTGGAGTAGAATGGCTGGATATGGTGAGTACATGTCTAATGCTATAAGAAATGAAACTGCCAGGCTGGCCCTTAGGATCAATCCTGAGCTCCACTGGCCTGACCTTCGAGGCCCTGCATGCTCTGGCTCCTCCTCTCCTTTCAGCCTCATCTTCCCTCCCTTTCCCCCGTCAGTCACACACTTTCTTGCGATTCCTTTTAAGTGTCAAGTTTTTTGACCACAGGGCCTCTGCACATGCTGGTTCCTCTCCCTGGAATGCTTTCCCCACTCTTCCGTTCTTCAGGTGTCATCTTAATATTCATTCTTTGGGGGACTTCCTAAGCATCCCCCACCCAGTCTACATGTGGTATTCCTCACACCTTCTCAAAGTTCCCTGCGCTTTTTCCCTTATAACACACGTCATGGTGTTAATTACAGAGTGGCTTGTAAGATTTACTGTTTGCTAGTACTCCCTTCTTCTCAACTGTAGGCCCTGTGAGTGCAGGAATCATGCCCCTCATCTCCTGAATCTAGCACAGTACCGGACGCAGAGACGCTGCCATGTAGACATTTTAGGAGATTAAACAAGGGAGGCTGAGCCCCAAGGCTCAGGATGGGGCTTCCATGTCCTGCTGAGGAAGCTGGGAGCCTACAACTTGCAGAGAGAGGCCCGGACAGCCAGGCAGGACAGGGATCCCACCCCAGATCCAGTGTCTGGGGAGAGGGAGGGAAGCAGAGAAGAAGGAGAGGAAACAGAATGACTCACCGTCAGAGACACATGGCAAGAGGAGGGGAAAAGGCAATTCAGTAGCTTCTTGACCTTTCTTTCGTGAGGGGGACAAATGTTCCAGCCCCCAGTGAGTAGGGGGAGGCAATTAGGTACTCCCAGAGCCAAGGAAAAACACTTGCCTGGGATCGGGCTCGTGGCTCATGCCTGTAATCCCAGCACTTTGGGAGGCCAAGGTGGGCAGGTCACCTGAGGTCAGGAGTTCAAGATCAGCCTGACCAACATGGCGAAACCCTGTCTCTACTAAAAAATACAAAGATTAGCCAGGCATGATGGTGGGTGCCTGTAATCCCAGCTACTCAGGATGCTGAGGCAGGGAGAATTGCTATAAGCAAAAACCAGAAACATTTCTCAGGCTCAGAGAGAAGGAATGTCGCCAACCCCCTCCCTGCCCCATCGCTGCCTTTATCATTGTTAAAAAGACCCCTTCATTCCCAAGCCCTGAAACAGTGACTGTCTCCACCCCCACCCCAGCTGTGTGCAGCTCCAAGGCTGAGAAAGAACTGCCCAGAGAGAGGGTGGCACCAGCCCAGAAGACAAGGAAAAGCAAAACACAAAGGGGAAGGATGATCCTGGGGACATGGGCTCTTCCACCCCATCCCAAAGCACTAGGATGAGGCCAGAAGCAGGGCACCTCGGACCTGGGAAAAGCATGTCGAGGGGGGAAATTCTCAGAAATCTTTTTTGATGCAAGTTAAGCTCACTAAGGTGGGGGTGGGGGCACACAGGAGCGGACTGTACACAGGACAGGGCCCATTTAGGGTAGGACTCGCTCACCTCTAAGAGGCCAACGGAGGCTTGGGACTGCTTCCTGTGTGGCCTGACTTGTAAAGCAACTCCCCTATCCCTAAACAAAAAGCCTGGCAGGGAGAGGCAAGCTCTCAGCCTAAAAGGGAAATGGTCTTAAGGCCTTGCAAAGCCACAAGTGCTAATGGATACAGACCTCTCTCTGGGACCATCTCCCAGAACTTATCTGCCACAAATTGAGCTTTTAACTTCTCACTGACCAGATCTCCTTCTGTAGTTTTGTTTGATTGTTTGTTTGTTTGTTTTTGAGACAGAATCTGGCTCTGTCGCCCAGGCTGGAGTGCAGTGGTGTAATCTCGGCTGCCTCAGCTTCCCGAGTAACTGGGATTACAGGTGTGCACTACCATGATTACAGGTGTGCACTACCATGCCTGCCTAATTTTTTTGCATTTTTAGTAGAGACAGGGTTTCACCATGTTGGCCAAGCTGGTCTCGAACTCCTGATCTTAGGGGATCCACCTGCCTTGGCCTCCCAAAGTGCTGGGATTATAGGCGTGAGCCACCGCACCTGGCCTCCTCCTGTAGTTCTAAACCACATCTAAACCAGGGCTCGGTTTACGGTTCCTGAGAGAATCGGAGCCAGTTTGCTGCTTGCCACGCAGACATCTTGCTCCTGCTCCCCTAAGACACACCCAAAATAAAGCATGTTTGGCTGGGTCTTGCCTCCAAGGAAACGCTTAGGATGGTGAGGAGCTGCCAGGCAGATGGAGGAGGCAGGGAGAGGAACTCAGGGGCCAGAGCCCAGGGCTATTCACAGGCCTCACCATTTCTCTAAATTCTACAAGGAGTAGTCGTTCATGTCAGGGCCCAGGTTAGGAATGGTGGCAATGGGTGCATGGGCTTCAAGCAAGTCAGTTCACCTCACTGAGCCCTGTTTCCTAATCCGAAACTGGGAGATGGAAATAATAGCACCTTGTCAGCAATAGCTTGTTAGGATTAAATAAGGCAATGCATGTGAAGCCCTGGTGCATAGCAAGTATTCACAAAATGCTAGATCAAATGATGAATAAACCTTCCATTCTGTAATCATTTGTTTTTGATCCTCACATTTGTCAAGTGTTTTATAGTTTATGAAACACTTTTACATTTATTTTCTCATTTGATCCTACAGCAATCTTGTAAGTATACAGGACAAATACCATTGGCCCCATTTTACAGATGAGATAACAGAGGCCCAAAAGGGTAAAAGAAATTGTGCAATTTCCATGGGACCTCGTGAGCAGCATAACTAAAGCCCTCTGACTTCTATCTGTATTTTTCCCCCACTGGACTTCCGCTCTGCCATGTACTCCTGGGATCCATCGGGACTGCAACCCAGCAGTCCTAGGAACCTCTGAGGCTCTGTGGAGGCTTTAAGAGCTGAGGCCCTTTTCTTTCAACTAAAGAAAAGGGTTTGGGGTGAACACAGCTGAAGTCCTTCAGATAACACACGTGACTAGGAGACAGGGCTGAGGCTGTGGCTGGCATTAGGGTTAGGACAGAGAATTTCCCCTGCTTTGCAGGGCCAGAAGGGTGGAGGATGACACCCGCTGGCGGGGGAAGTGGTAACACGGCCCCCCTCCCAGCCTCCCAGGTCCTTATGAAACAGGGGAATGGTGCGTGGGCCCCAGCCACCACGGGCATTGGTTTCCCCCTAGCAGAAAGTGGAAAGTGAGTTAAAATCCTTCCTGCAAATGGCCAAACACCTGGGGAAAACAAACAGGTTTGGGATACATTCATTATTTATTGCTGTGTAACAAATTACCCCCAAACTTATTGGCTTAAACAAAGAAATGTTTGTCATCTCAGTTTGCGTGAGTCACAGGCTGTGAGAGAATGTTGGCTGGGTGGTTCTGGCTCATGTCCTCTCATGTGGCCACAGTCAAGAAACTGGCCAGAGCTGCAGGCATCTGAAGGCAGAACGGGGGTTGGAAGATCCATCTGCAAGGTGGCTTACTCGCATGGCGGCGGGCAGGACACCTCAGTTCCCCACCACGGGGAGGTTTCATAAGGAGGTTGTGTGAGTGTCTTCATAACAGGGCAGCTGCTTCCCACAGAGCCAGGAGAAAACCACAACACTTTTTATGACCTAGTCTCAGAAGTCACATGCCATAACTTCTGCCTTATTCTATTTGTGAAAACTGAGCCTCGAAGTCCAGCCCACACTCAAGGAAGGAGAATTGGCTCCGTCTTTTAAAGGGAACATCAAGTAATTTACAGACATATTTTAAATCACCACAAAAGGATTAAACGCCCTCAGATAGGTGAGCTCAGAGCAGACCCAGGGGACAGCCTGCAGGTCAAGACCAGCATGTTAGAGGCCCTTCCAACAGCACCCGGGAGGGCTCTTCACCCCAGCTAGAGTCCCCAACTCCTGCCTTCATCATCACGCCACTTGTGCTACCCTGGATCAGGGGCCAAGTATCCCAGGAGGCTGCTTTCACTTGAGCCTGAGCATGGGGTGGGGGAGGAATTGGGGTACTGCACACTTCTGGCCCCAGGGCCACTCTGCCTGCAGCTCAGGGGGAGGAGGGCCCCATGTCCACCCGGGTATGAGTTGTAGGAACATGTTGAGGTATACCCTTGCCAATACTGTTGGGTCTGAAAAGGAAACTGCCTTCTGTGGTTTACATGCTTGTCCCCTCCAAAACTCATGTTGGGATTTAATTTCCAGGTAACAGTGTTATTAGCTGGGGCCCTTAAGAGGTCATTAGGCTATGAGGGCCCCACCCCCATAGGAGGGCTTACTAAAAGGGCCTTTGGGCACGGGTTCCTTCTCTTGCCCTTCTGCTATGGCATGATACAGAAAGAAGGCCCTCACCAGATGCCGGCCCCTCAATCCTGGACTTCTCAGCCTCCAGAGCTGTGAGAGACACATTTCTGTTCATTATAAACTACCCAGTCTCAGGTATTCTCTTATAGCAGCACAAAAGAGACGAAGATGCTGTCTTTCACTGGATCTTAGTGGGCCTGGGCAACACTAGGGCTACAGAGGGGAGACCTCTCTGCCCAGCCTCTCCTTCCAACAAACTCCATCCCAAGGAGGCAGCCCCAGGGCCACCTGCCCCTGTCTGCTGGCTTCAGACAACTGGACCAATGGACACCTGCCCCAGCAGGAGACAGCCTCTTGGTGACCAACAGCCAATCAGATACTCTGTCTTAAGATCTTAGAACTAAGGGGCTCAGGGCTGGGGAGTCAGTCTGTGGCCAGGCCTGAAGCTGAGGTCAGGCAGCCAGGGCAGACTGGGGGAGGCCCAGGCAGCTATTTTAGGACCGTGTGTTGATGAGTAAGCAAAGAAAGCAGATCTGCAGAGCACGACAGGAAAATGGAGCAGAGGGAGCAGCAGGGACGAGACCCAGTGTGGCCTCGGCAGGGGAAGAATAGGGAGGGAAGGCAGCTCACTGGGTTCGGGAGCCTCCCAGCTCCCCTGAGACCTGGAGGTTTTTCTGGCCATGGGTCCCACGAGGCACTCCTGCATCCTTCTGATAAATCCCCCAGGCCTTCAGCAAGCTTAAGAGGGCTTCTGCTGCTCTCTCCAGGCTGCGAGACCCTCCCTGCCTAAGACCTAAAGGTGGCGGAAGAGACGGTGGGAACCATGGCCTCTTCTCAACACCACCAGGGAGGACCTTCTGCTAAAAGTGCTACATTCATACACATACTCTTTACACCCAGGGAATCCAAAGAAACAAAATGTGGCACTTAACTGTTGTGCTGATGTTTTCTTCTGGTATCTCTGTTCCGTCTTACGCTCCCTGTGGCTGAAGCCCAGCAGCAGCAAGAAATAAAAGTTTTGACACCGTAGCAGATAATTACCCTCCCCGTCCCTCCGGGGCAGAGGTGAGCAGGAAAGACAACACGTTCACAGAAAGGGCAGCCCTCTATGGGCTGGTGTTTGCAGTGTCCGGGCAGTGATGCTAACAGCCAGTGGAAGGGGACGGGAGGCATCTGCAGCTCTTACTGCCTGCGATTGCATCATCTGGTCTTAAAGCAGGTTGAATTCCTACAGGAGGAACCACACCCGCCGTCAAATGCAAGTTCAGTGGAACAGACTTTTGGATTATTCATTGATTCCTTCCAGAAACATGCACGCAGCCCTGGAAACATGCATGGAGACACTGAACTGGGTACACGCTTGAAACCAATGCAGTCCCTGTCCTCGGGAGCTCACAGTCCAGCATGGGAGATGGGAAGTGGAGAGCCCTTACCAAAGGATACACAGAAAGGGGCTTTAGTAGCTCACAGGACAGACAAACCCTTGAGGAATGCGCAGGATTTCAGTGGGAGAGGAGATTCTGGATGAGGGAATGAAGGAGGCAGGAGGCCATGGTGCGGGGTGGGGCTGAGAGATCCATTTGACAAGCACCTGGGAGGCCTGTGCTGTAGCTCTAGTTCTTTGACTCAGAAAACTCCCTTTCTAGCCAGCTCACACCTGTAATCCCAGCACTTTGGGAGGCCAAGGGGGTGGGTTGATCACCTGAGGTCAGGAGTTCGAGACCAGCCTGGCCAACATGACAAAACCCCATCTCTACTAAAAATATAAAAATTAGCCAGGTGTGATAGCGTACGCCTGTAATCCCAGCTACTTGGGAGACTGAGGTAGGAGAATCGCGTGAACCCAGGAGGCAGAGGTCGCGGTAAGCCGAGATTGTGCCACTGCACTCTAGCCTGGGTGACAGAGCAAGACGAAAGAAAGAAAGGAAGGAAGGAAGGAAGGAAGGAAGGAAGGAAGGAAGGAAGGAAGGAAG